>NC_065588.1:4650000-4950000 GCF_024542745.1 Macaca thibetana thibetana
ATGTTTGCTGCCGTGGAATTTCCTGGGGGAAGATGAGAAGAATTTGTAAAAAGTTAAAAAGGATACATAAACATCAATGACAGAAAGAAAAAGTTCAGAGGTAGGAGAGACCAGTTCCAAAGGAGGGGATTGTATTAGAATGTGACCCCCAAATCTGCCAGCCCAGAACTCACTTGGGGAAGCTTGAAATACAGGTTTCTGGGTTCTACTGCTAGGGAGCCTGGGCTGTGTGATCTGTGCTTAGCACACTGCCCGGTAGGCACATAGACATGTTCAGTAAATGCGTTAAGAATGAATGCATCTCCAAGGTCCGTCGCAACTCAGTGATTCTGTGCATCCTTCTGGCTTGGGGAGGCAGGAGGGAGGTGTTGCTGGAAGAATCTTTGAGGCAAGAAGAAGAGCAGGATCACAGGACTGAGTAACTGGAAGGAAGAGTTTGGCACCTTTGCAGTTATTTTGCATACATGCCAGGTGCAGAGTAGGGGGCGGGGTGAGTAAGCTGGTTTCAACTTTCCCCCTTCCTTTTCGAATCAGCTTTTAAGCTGAACTCAGTTTCTATTGGAGAAGGGTGAGCTAGCTGAAACATGAGGATGGAATTTGCTTTTTTTTTTCTTCTGAGAAAACGAAGTGTGAGAACCCAAGTGCTTAGCTAGCTCACAAAACAGACTCACAAGAGGACAGAGGAGGGGCCCTGGGTCAGGACTTGAGACTGGAGCAGCCCTCACCTGCCATCGGCCCTCCTGTGGCATGCCAACGCAGTGTTGAGATCCTATGGGTTTATCTCCTAGTGATGGCAAGCACAGCCGGAGACCCCAGGGAAGCTCAAGGCTCCAATGTGGCCCTATGTGTGAGAGAATCTTAATGGCCTCAGCCTACTTGTGAGCCCTGCATCTCCTGTCCCTTCTCTTGATTCCCACAATTGCTGTTTCCATAGACTGAGACTCTCCCAGCGTAGTTTCCTTGATGCCTCCTTCTAGAGCTTGTTCCACTCTCTCCAGGTTCTCATGGAGAGAGGGCTGCTGCATTTATCACTGCCTTCTCCTCCCTTGCATTGCATGGAACCATTTATAGTTATCTGCTATAATATCTTTTGCTTTTAAACAATGGTATTTTTACTGATAAAAGCAGTACACATTCATACAAAAAGTTTGGAAGATAAAGAAACTTCACAGTTTCATTCTGGCTGTTTAGAAGGCTTCTGAGAGGTGTGATGGTCACAAAAAGGAGAACTGAAAAGAGCTTTAGCTGGGGGCATGATGGTTCCCGCCTGTAATCCCAACACTGTAAGGCCAAGGCAGGAGGATTGCTTGAGCTCAGGAGTTCGAGACCAGCCTGGGCAAATAGCAAGATCCTGTCTCCACCAAAAGTAAAAATAAAAATTAGCTGGGCTTGGTGGCATGTAGTTGTAGTCCCAGCTACTTGGGAGGCTGAGGTGGGAGGGTTGCTTGAGGTTGGGAGGTTGAGGCAGCAACTTGGGTGACAGGGCAAAGACACCATCTCTAGACACAAGAAAAGAGCCTCTTTGGGTTTTTCTGATGCCCTTTCTTCTTATCTGCTGTCCCCTCCAGAGGACAGGAGATAAGAATGTTCTGTCCCCACCCAGCCATTCTCCAGTGCCCAGGTCTTGGACTGCACAGGAAGCACCCCCTATGCTCTGTACCCCTGTGAATAAAACCTTTTTTACATAGGAGATTCCAGATTTAGATACAGAACTCAGGACTATTAAGGAGATTCCTGTTTTATTGGCTTAGCAATAACAATGTCATGAAAGCTTCACTTTCTACAAGAAAAATCCTGTCTTGCAACTATGATTATGGGAGAGCACACCACTTCCTCTTGCCTCCAGGGGATCCCTTGATAGAATTAAGTGTTATTATGGGGCATTGTGCACCTCTTCAGGAAGCCGCTGAAAGACAGCCAACAATCAGCAAGTTCATAATCTCGTGTGTCCCATGGGTATCTGAGAATGGAGTACAAGTGTGCAGAGACATAGAAGCCACCAGTCCTCAGGGTCACTTGGTCACCTGGGGCTGCTGAACTCCTGGGCTGCGCGCGCACACATACACACACACACACACACACACACACACACACCTGGGGCTGCTAAACTCCTGGGCTGTGCGCGCGCGCACACACACACACACACACACACCCCTTTGCTCTGTCAGCTAAGCTCTGAGTCCATGGTTTTCTTGGTCCTGGGAAATGAGCAAAAAGATGGCTCTCTCCATTTTGCAAGTAAGGAAAATGAACTCAAGGAGACAACTTTAGCATATGCAAAGCACTTTACACATATTAACTCCCTTAATCCTCACGATGTTTTGAGGTTGGTGCTAATATTATCCCCACATGACATGAGGACAGGCTAATAACTTGCCCAGGTTCAAACAACTGATGAGTAGTGGAGCCGGGAATCAAAAGGGAAGAGTGTGATTTTGGAGTCCATACCCATGAGCACTATTTTATCGCGTTGCTGCTAATGGGGTCTTTCTGAAATACTGCTTTGCACATGTAACTCCCAGCTATGCAAGTTGTCAGTGGTTCACTGTTGCCCACAGGATAAAGACCAAGCGTCTTAGTCTTTCAGTGCTTTCCATGGCCCGCTGTCAACCCCCCGTTCCTGCTTACCCAGCATGAGCGGTGAGGAGCCCTGGGGCATGCCTGGATGATGGTGTTCCACTGAACAAGCGTGCTTCCTACCCGTCCTCTCGGTTAAAGCCCAGACCAAGCCTCACCCATTCAGAAATGCACTACCTCTACCACCGTCCTCCTGGTCTGACTGTGTTCACGGTGATCTTTTCCTTCTTTGTTGGTACTCACTGTCCGTGCCCTTTGTTCCGTATTTAGTTTGGGTTGTATTCTGTTCATGTACCTTTCACGTACCTGTCCAGTCTCCCTGCCGCATCCTCAATGTCAGCCGTTATTGACGACGCTAATGAATATTCATCCCCACACACCTACTTGATGAGAAATTGAGACTCTGAGATTTGCAATTGCAATATTTGCTCAGATATCATTTTCCATTCAATAGTGGTATCCTAAATATAGCACATTAGCGAATTAACGTGGTCTGAGACCCTGTCTCATGCTCTATGCAACCCTCTCTCCCTCAGACTACCTCCCTATTCCAGGAGGTCAAGATTGACTGTCCCAAATAGTCCTCATCATTACTGTGCTGTGCGGGACTTAGCTGTGCTGGATGATATTAATTGTTGTACCCAGTTGTTATTTCAGTGCGGCCAGATTTTTACAGAAGTGGGGCTGCTGCCAGCTGTGTGTCAGCTTTGGATAAACACCCTTCAATTCCATAGGGGAGGTCTGGAAGAAGGAGAACTCCTGTTTTGGCTTCAAAGACCAGAACTTCGATTCAAGCTGTGGCCTGTTGTTTGCTAAGCTTCAGTCATTTGAGTGCCAGCTTCACAGTTTTTGCCACACCTACATAGTCCGCACACTCTGTTTTATTATTATTTTTTTTGTAGAGGCAAGGTCTCTCTCTGTTGCTCAGGCTGGAGTGCAGTGGCACGATCATAGCTCACCATAACCTGGAAATCTTGGCCTCAAGCGATCGTCCCACCTCAGCCTCTCAAAGCACTGGGATTACAGGTGTGAGACACCATGCCTGGCCTTATTTTTTTTAACTTAAATTTTAATCTCATCCTAAATAATAACAACTACAATGTGCTCATTACAGTTTTTCAAATGGATTTTACAGTAAATCCACACCTATTAGGTAACGCTTTATCTGTGTACTACACATATTACGTCCCCTTCCTCTGTGGTGTGCTTGCCACCCTCTGGGACACACTGCTCTAGTATTTTGGTCTTCTCCTCCTCACCCTTTCTAGATGTGAAGTCTCTTCTGATCAGGTCACAGGCTGGGTGCCTGTGTTCCACTGGGCGGATTCCGCTATGCCACCTTCAGAGCCACATTCAGGGTGAAAAGACTTCCAGGCAAGGCAATGGCCATTTTCTTTTCTAAAGAGCAAGAGCAGCTCAGCTGTTACTCCTTACCGTATCCAGGGTCTCTAGTTAAGGTTTTATTGGAAGAAAAGGCCATATTGATTTTTTTAAAGCATGAAAACCATAGGCCAAGCCCATCCAGGATGAACACTTTGGGAAAGGTCATTTGTTTGGATAATCATCCACTCATACATTCATTGAGTACCTATTGGAGCCTCTCTTGGCTCTTCCTAGCTTAGGGGTCAGGAGAGCTGGCCTCAAGCGTAGTTTGTTTACTGTAATGAAACAACAATATGCAGTGTGGGATGAGGCCATGCCAAGCACTGTTCCTATTTTTCTTCCACTTGATCCAGGTTGGAAGTAAACCTTCAGTTCAAGTCCAGAAGCCACCTTCCAACACCAAGAACTCCAGAATGACCCAAGTCTTTCATAAGGTAGGGAGTGATGTTCAGCTCCTTTTCTCTAGGAGAGAATGAGGAGAGGCGGGTGGCCAGGGTAGCTTCGAACAGGCAGTTTTGGCCAG
The DNA here is from genome assembly GCF_024542745.1 of Macaca thibetana thibetana. Taxonomy (NCBI): domain Eukaryota; kingdom Metazoa; phylum Chordata; class Mammalia; order Primates; family Cercopithecidae; genus Macaca; species Macaca thibetana. The sequence goes on from NC_065588.1 coordinate 4,654,484, forward strand.
TTCATCATGACATGTATCATAACATGATGACAGCACTCTGTCCACATCACCATTGCCATGTGATTTTTTAAAATGTTTTAATTTTAATTTTTGTGGGTACATAGTAAGTGCGTATATTGATGGGACACATGAGATGTTTTGATAGAGATATGCAATGTGTAATAATCACATCATGGAAAATGGGTTATTCGTCCCCTCAAGCATTTATCCTTTGTGTTACATACAATAAAATACAATTAAATTACTATTGATTATAGTCACCCTGTTGTGCTATCAAACACGAGGTCTTATTCAATCTATGTTTTTGTACTTATTAACCATCCCCACCTCTCCCGCAACCATTACCCTTCCCAGCCTCTAATAACCATCCTTTTAATCTCTTTCTCCCTTAATCCAATTGTTTTGATTTTTAGATCCACAAATAAGTGAGAACATGTGATATTTCTCTTTCTGTGCCTGGCTTATTTCACTTAGCCTAATGATCTCTAGTTCTATCCATATTGTTGCAAATGACAGGATCTCATTCTTTTTTTATGACTGAATAGTATTGCATTGTGTTTAAGTATCACATTTTCTTTATTCATCCATCTGTTGATGGACACTTAACGTTGCTTCCAAATTTTAGCTATTTTGACCTCTCTCCTGATTAATTAGTCAATCAATCAGTGGAGGAGGGCAGGGATCCAAGTGAGTAGGTCAAGTCAATAATGTAGTCATAGAGGAAATGAAGCTTATGTTGCACTGAGCAAGATCTGCGTGATATAACAAGAAGAACTTCCCTGCGTTGGGGTGGTAAGATATTGGAGTAATAATAATAATGGCCAGCACTTACAGTCTATATACTGACTCATTTACCTCACAAAAGCCTTATGAGGTAGGCCCCATTTTTGTTCCCAGGGTAGTGATGAAATAATTGAGGTTTCAGGGAAGAGTCAGTGTGAGCTGTTGAAAGTCTACAGCTAGTAAGCGGTAGAGCAGGAACTCAAACCCAGAGCCCATGTGCTTGTTGACTCTGCTGCTCTGGAATCTGCATTTCTTGCCAAGAACTTTAACAATAGGTTTATGTCCGGATTGGGGTTAGACTCATCTTTCGTTGGGGGGTTGGGAAGGGGGGCTAGAAGAAATGATGCCTGGAGGCGTTTTCTTGCCTAAGGTTTTTGTAATGTATGCAGTTTCTCCTTCTACAGAACTCCAGTGTTACTTCACTCCCCTTTGTGGATGCCAAGGGGAAGAAGAATATGGTAAGCTTCCCACGCATTAGCAAGAAAGTCCTGCTGAAGTCATCCCTGCTGTATCAGGTGGGTGCAGACGGACGGGACCCTGAGAAGGTTTTAGTCCAAAGTTTTAGAAAGGCCCAGGATGCTGGGGAAAAGCACAGTATCTGCTGAAGAGTTGGGTTCTGGTCCTGTTCCCATTCTTTACAATGATTATAAAGCTTGAGCAAATAAGTCCTTAACCTTTTCTTAGCTACGAAATGGTCCCTCTGTAGAGTTGTCAGGAGGATTCACTGAGGAAAGGAAAAATGAAGCGCTGTGCATGAAAGGTGGAACCATACAAAATATTCGTTTCCTCCCATGTCCTCCTACTTCTTTTGTGTAGGGACCAAATGAGATAATAGGTGAGAAGGTGCCAACTGAAAGAGGTGTCACACACACATAAGTTCACGTGCTCCTGGGCAAGTCACTTTGTCTAGCTGGGAACTCACCTTCTTAAGAGCAGCAGTGAAAAACTGTCCCCATCTCTTCCCACAGTGAGATGTTGCTGGGGTTGTCAACAGCATACTGTAAGGTACAGGGGTCTCCCCAGGAACAGTGTGAGTCAGACAGATACTTCCTTTGGGAGAGAGATAGGGAGAACCTACTGTCTCTTAATTGCTGTTTTCTCCCTGGAGAGGTAGGTCAATAGCCTGGCTGAAGGTGGGTGTCTTTGGTTAAAGAAACGGTTATGTCCCCCAGGAGAGTCTGAAGTAGTTATTTATTGCAAACCTCTTTTCCTGGACAGGAGAATCAAGCTCACAATCAGATGCCGGCCTCAGAGCTCAAGGCTTCAGAAATACCTTTGCACCCTAGCATTAAAACCCAGGATCCCAAGGCAGGGGAGAAGTCACCAAAGAAGCACAAGGTGCCTCTGACAGCGGCAGGTATGCATTTGGGGCAGTAACAGGCTTTGGAGGTGGTTATGGAAGGTCAGGGTGTCAAGAGCTCAGCTGCGCTGGAGTGAGCTAAGCTGCCAGGTGTCACAGTCATCAGTGAAGGCAGCAAACCACGAGGAAAGTAGAAGTTAAGCGTTGAACCTCTGACTGTGGTAGTATAAGAAAGAGGCTGAATAGGAGGCTGAATGTTCCCCCATGGAGTGACTCTGGGCAAGGGCGGGATGTACCCGTGCAGACAGAAGGAAGTGTCTCATTTGCTTAAGGAGCCAGACAGAAGGCTCCTGTCATTTTATGGACCCAGGGGCCAGGCGGAAGGCACTGAGAGAGTGGAAGAGCTAGGGGTGGAAAGGTACTGAATACAGAGGGCAGAGCAAAGGGTGTTGAAGCTCCTTCCTGTTGGTAAGGAGGTGTTGGGGAGGAGCCTCTGGGGGGGATCTTGGTTAGAAATGCAGATATGTAGAAGAGCATGGCCAGCCAGGGGTCTCCGTCCTTGACTGTAGCTTCCTCCAGAGACTGCAGTGCACCGGCTGTGGCGCAGGGCGGCATCTTTACCCGTGAGGCTTGCCAGGTGAAGCCTTTGTGGACTGCCTTGTGGTCAGGCCTGAAAGATTGCACATGGGTTTTTGGCCAGTGGCTAGACTTCTAACGGGGTTCGGAGACTCATAACCTATTAGGACACAAAGGAAGACCACCCAAACCCACCAAGCATCCACTATGGGTGCCATCATCGGATGCTTTACAGCTCTTCTTCCACAACTTAGAAAGTGAAAGTGGTGCTTGTTGTTCTTAAACAACTCCGGGAACTATGCACGAAGAGGTCATTTCAGTCCTGAGCTCGTTCTGCCTTTACAGAGCTGCCGTCTGCCCCCTGCTATCTCATGCCTTGGCTCTGTCCACTGGGCAAAGAACATGCCTTGTTCAGCGTGTACATGACTGCCCTTCACTTATATGAAAACAGAAGTCTTGTCCCCTGTAAGTCTTTTTCTTTTTCCTTGCAGTTCCCTCTCCAACACTTCAGCAGTCTGTCAAATAATATGGTGTCCCCATCCTGATCCTAGTTTCTTTTCTCTGAGAATGCTGTAGTTTATCAATTACTGTGAATTTTACCCCTGACCACGCACCAGAGCGCCGATGTGATCTGGCCAGTGTAGAAAAGTCCTGACTCATAATCTCTCCTTGCAATCTGAGGTCCTTCCTGATTCAGCTGCAGGTTTGAGCGTGAAGCCTCCTGGGCCTTTAATGTTGCCTTTATGTTACCTGTCAGACATTACAGCCTTCAAAGCCTCTCAACTAGTGATAGCTTCATTCCACATTAACTTGGGCAACTTGCCACCTAAACGATATACTATTGTTGACACTCATTTTTTTTTTTTTTTTGAGACGGAGTCTGGCCCTGTCGCCCAGGCTGGAGTGCAGTGGCCGGATCTCAGCTCACTGCAAGCTCCGCCTCCCGGGTTCACACCATTCTCCTGCCTCAGCCTCCCGAGTAGCTGGGACTACAGGCGCCCGCCACCTCGCCCGGCTAGTTTTTTGTATTTTTTAGTAGAGATGGGGTTTCACCGTGTTAGCCAGGATGGTCTCGATCTCCTGACCTCGTGATCCGCCCGCCTCGGCCTCCCAAAGTGCTGGGATTACAGGCGTGAGCCACTATGCCCGGCGTTGACACTAATTTTACTCCTGGAATTTTTACCCACACTGCTCTAACCCCCAGGTGTATGGGGACTGAGCTCTCCCTTTCCCTGTCCTTGTGTTCTTTTCTTGATTTGTTGAAATAAGTGCAAGACCTTGACATTTATCTTTGTCATACTTCCATCTTGTGAGATGCCAGATGCATGGTCCTCAGTGAGCCACCCAGCTGGGAAACAGGCTGATGGCTCGTGACCTGGAAGGATGCCATCGTCTGCATCCTGGGCAAATCCTATGCTGCCTCAACTTAACTCACAATTGTAGTGTTTTTCACAGAGGCCCTAAAGCTTTTTAAGAATCAGCTGTCTCCATATGAGCAAAGTGAAATCCTGGGCTACACGGAGCTGTGGTTCCTGGGGCTTGAAGCCAAGAAGCTCGACCTGGCTCCTGAGAAATTTAGCAAGACAAGTTTTGATGATGAGCAAGGCTCCTATCTGAAGGTGATTGGGGGTGGGGGCCATGGGAACCTCCAGGTAGTCTAGAAAGGAAAAAAGCAGGGGTATTTTTTAGTATTTAGTGCTGATATGTTGGAGACTAGATGTCCTGAAGTATTCTGGTAGTGCCAAGCCAAAGAAATACCATGCTTGAAAATGGGGAAACATGCAATTTAGTATGCAAAATACTCTACTAATGGAAGACTGACTTTCCCCCAAGCGTACTTGGGGTAGCCGGTTTGCATCCTGGGTGAGCTCCCACAGGCTCCTTCCCTGCATAGCCCACTGGAAAAGGCCAGACTGAAATAAGGAGCAGTTTCCCCAACATTTCCTTTTTTGTCTCCTCAATACAAGTCCATACATGGACTCTTATTTTATAATAGATGTCAATTCCCCCACAGACAAAAAAGCTTTTGTCACTGTAGTCCCTGGTGCACAGAGCTTAATTTCATTCTGCTTTTAAAAAATTGATCCCAACAGCTCCTCTTCCTCCTCCTCTTCTGACTGTAGCCCTTGGCTTCCCCAGGGCAGTGCCTCTTCCCAGCCGGAAGGTGAAAGCTGAGCAGTGATTCCCAGGGCTGAGCATGTTGGGATGTGTGACGCTTAGTGCACTAGACTGTGGGCTGTCAGGAATTTCCTCTTCAGAACATTTCATTACCACTTGGATTTAAGAGACAAGATGAGCCTGATGGCTCATAGAAGAGGCAGATCTTATTAATAGCATTGAGGGCCATGTTTGTCTAGCATTACTATGAACACAAACCACTTGCAGGATCTTGTTAAAATGCAAGTTCTTTCCAGCCTGTCTGGGGCTAGGGCCTGAGCTTCCAGGTGATGCCTGTGCTGCTGATCCTTGGACCACACTTTGAGATTCAAGGATTTCGTTTCTGTCACACAGTGCCTTCTAGAGCCTGGCTTTTCAATATTTTCAGTCAAGAACCCCTTTGGGAGCCTGATAAAAGCTATAGGTCCTCATCCCAGAAAAGACAACCTGCACATACATAAAATTATAGGGGGTTAGTGGATCCTTGGTTAGGAATCTCCAATAAGTATATATATATATTTTTTTGAGATGGAGTTGCCCAGGTTGGAGTGCAGTGGTGTGAACGGCTCACTGCAACCTCCACCTCCTGGGTTCAGGTGATTCTCTTGCTTCAGCCTCCAGGGTAGCAGGGATTACAGGTGCCCGCCACCATGCCTGACTGATTTTTGTATTTTTAGTAGAGGCAGGATTTCACTGTGTTGGTCAGGCTGGTCTCAAACTCCTGACCTCAGGTGATCCGTCTGTCTTGGCCTCCCAAAGGGCTGGGATTACAGGTGTGAGCCACTGTGCCCAGCTGGGAATCTCCAGTATAAATCTTAACTCTGATTCAGAGGTTGAGACCTCCTCAACCCCTCCCTCCCTGCTCCCTCCTCTGCTCCACCCTACCTGAGCCTAGGGTCTCTAGGGAATTCCCTAAGGGTGTCAGTACTACTTTTAAATTAATTCATTGGAACTCAGTTCTTCAGTCTCAAATCTTAGAAAAGGCTTTTTTTTTTTTTTTTTTGGTGGGGGAGGGCGTTGTAGGGAAGAAAGGGATAATGTGTGTTCTCTGTAAGCTAAAAATCACCATCCTTATTGCATTCCAGTACACACACAAATACATACTGCACATAGCCAAATTCCCAAGCAAGCAACACAGCTGCATTCTCACTTTATTTTGTCAACAAATGTTAATTGAATGCCTATGTATTGATAATCTATCATAAACTTGGGCATCTACTAGACTCTGGAAATATAAAGGAAGCTATCACAAATGAATACAAAATGGTTCTTGCTTTCAGGTAACCATAATCAATGTCAAAGTTGACATGCGAATGAACAATTATGACACTAAGTGGTAGTATGCAGAAGGCAAGCACAAATGCTAAGAAAACACATATGCAATTTTATAGCCACGTGTGTGGATCCTGTCCCTGTCCTTTTCCCATACATTCTCATGACAGACCCTTACAAGTAGACTAACCTACATCCATAGATCAGGAAAGTTGTACGTGTTCAAATTCACTCTAGATTCCTCCCATATGAACCGACCCCCAGCGCACATTCTCAAACACATCCTGAGGACTTGTACACAAACACTTAATCCTTCACCTCTCCCAGACTCATGAGTGTAACACTAGAAATCAGAGACCCACAGAGCTTGAGGACCTTAGAGATAATCTTATCCAGCATCTTCAGTTTACAGACAACAGCACTGCAGCTCAGAATGGATAAATTGCTTGTCTGAAGCTGAAGTCTTTTTAATAGAACATTTCCTGTGGTTTTGATTAACCCCCTGCTCTCTAGTTTCCAGCATAGGGAGAGACATGCGTGATTCTGGCTCTTGAAATATTTCTCTTCACCAAGAAAGGTCCAAGTTCTGTACTGCTAACTCCAGGATAGAATTAAATCCCAGTGAGCCCAAAGGAGAATCAAATTTGGCCAGGAAGAGGCAGAGCAGACCTAACGCCTTCTCTGATAGATAGAGACACATCTGGGGTCAGAAACAAAACTTTCTCCAAACCAGGGATGCTGCTTAACTTCAAGACTCATAAAATGTCCAAACTGAAAGGGACTTTCAGGGCCACTTTGTCCAACCCTCTTACTTTATAGGTCCTGAAACATGCAGAAAACTGGAGGACTAGAACTGGAACTACAATACTGGGACTAGATCCCAAGTTTCCTAAAACCATCCAGTGTTCTTTGTGCTGCTTGACATGGATCAAGCCTGTGGGACTTCCCCTGGCACCACATGGGTGGCCCAGAATCCAGCCAGCAAGCTCCCCATTGCAGTCGCGATGAGATGAGAGCGAGAGTCCCACAAGTGCCCCGTGCAGTTAGAAAATTCCTCTAGGAGTGAGCCGTAATCTGGGGGTGGGAATGCCAGGGCCCCATGCCAGGAAGGCCTGGGAGCCCATGGCTTTGCTCTTCACCACCAGCCTGGCTTCTACAGGTCCTGCATGATCACATTGCCTACCGCTATGAGGTTCTGGAGATGATCGGGAAGGGGTCCTTTGGACAGGTGGCCAAGTGCTTGGATCACAAAAACAATGAGCTGGTGGCCCTGAAAATCATCAGGAACAAGAAGAGGTGTGGCTTGGGGGATGACATAGGCCACAGAAGAGGGACTGTGTGACTCTGGCCCCTGCAGAATGCCAGCCCTTCCTGACTCTGCCTCTGCCTCCGATCTTCCCTTTTGTTTTCCCTTTTCTCTTTCTACCTGTCTGATTCCATGAGGGGGCAAAGAGGAGGCGAGAGTATGGTGTTTTTTTTTTTTTTTTTTTTTTTTGAGAGACGGAGTCTGGCCCTGTCACCCAGGCTGGAGTGCAGTGGCCGGATCTCAGCTCACTGCAAGCTCCGCCTCCCGGGTTCGGGCCATTCTCCTGCCTCAGCCTCCCGAGTAGCTGGGACTATAGGCGCCGCCACCGCGCCCGGCTAGTTTTTTGTATTTTTTAGTAGAGACGGGGTTTCACCGTGTTAGCCAGGATGGTCTCGATCTCCTGACCTAGTGATCCGCCCGTCTCAGCCTCCCAAAGTGCTGGGATTACAGGCTTGAGCCACCGCGCCCGGCTGAGAGTATGGTGTTTTTAGTGCTTCCTGCCACTAGACAGTCTTGCTGGGGTCATGGGGAGGGGCTGACTGCTGCAGTGGGACCTGACACTGATGTTTCTGTCCCCATTTCCCACCCTGCCTGCCACTCCCCATCCCCTCAGATTTCACCAGCAGGCCCTGGTGGAGCTGAAGATCCTGGAAGCTCTCAGAAAGAAGGACAAAGACAACACCTCCAATGTGGTGCATATGAAGGACTTTTTCTACTTCCGCAATCACTTCTGCATCACCTTTGAGCTCCTGGGGTCAGCTGCCTTTTCTTCTTAACTCATTTCCTCTGGAAAAGTTACCTAAGTGATAGTGTTTGAGGTCAGAACACTAGATTTTTCTGGATGTGAATATTTAATAACTAGAATGTTCATGACAGTCACTTAGTTATCCAGAAGGCCCAGGAGCAAGGAGGCTGGGATGAAAGCAGACAATCTTGGTATGCCTGTCACCTGCCAGCCTCCCCGTGATGTACTTCCCTGGGGTGGGTACTGAGCCAGGTGACATGACCAAAACAAGGCCTCTTTCCTCAAGAGCTAAACCAAAATAGTCAAAAAGGACTTTTCTTTGTTTGCTATCATATTCCCCACTCGTGGGCTTTCTGGCCTGATCGTGCAGAGGCGGAAACCTAAAGGGATAGGGAGCTGGCTGCTTAGAGTGTGAAAAGGGTTTTGATTTTGAGTAAATAAGGACAAGAGCAGATATTTTTGGTAAGAGAGCAGAGCCTGACTTAAATAGATTGGCATGGCCTGGCTGAATATTGGAGCTGACGAGGCATGCCAATCGCAAAGGCATGCTAATTTGATGATTATTCTCTCTGGGAAGACCATCTGATGCAATTTATATAACACTAGAAACCCAGAATGCATTTAGCAAAGGAGAACAAGCAGGGCTGAGCTCTCAGAGTGTTGCTGGATTCAGCAAGCTGGTAGCTCAGGGCTCCCAGGACACCACTGCTGATGGTGAAACTCTAGGAACCAGCTACATTTGAATTAGCAGGTAAGGTGACACTCTCCTCACCATTTCCGGTTATTCCAAAGCGTGGTTGAGTCTCTGATATGCAGAGGTAAATTATCTTCTCTGTGGCCAAATGGACAGCTCGGTCTACCTTTCTTGGCCATGAATCCCAGTGCACAGTTAGGATGTCATTGTGCTTAAAAGAGCTCTGGGAGGTCAGAGGGCCAGGGTGTGCAGGGGGATCCAAAGCTCAGAGAGATGAGGGAGTTGCCCAGGTGACTAGTCAGGATGGGGCCAGAGCCAAGTCTCACATCTCCATTGCAGCCCTCAAGAATGAATGGTGGCCAGTGTGATGGCTCACGCCTATATCCCAGCACTTTGGGAGGCTGAGGCGGGTGGATCACTTGAGGTCAGGAGTTCGAGACCAGCCTGGCCAACAGGGTGAAACCCCATCTCTACTAAAAACACGTCTCTACTAAAAACCCCATCTCTACTAAAAATAGCTGGGCGTAGTGGTGTGTGATTGTAATCCCAGCTACTCGGAGGGCAGAGGCAGGAGAATCGCTTGAACGTAGGAGGCAGAGGTGGCAGTGAGCTGAGATTGTACCACTGCACTCCAGCCTGGGCAACAGTGCAAGACTCTGTCAAAAAAAAAAAAAAAAAAAAAAATGAATGGCTCTGGCTGGGCGTGGTGACTCTCACCTGTAATCTCAGCATCTTGGGAGGCCAAGTTGGGAGGTCACCTGAGTCCAAAAGTTTGAGACCATCGTGGACAACATAGCAAGACCCCATCTCTAAGAAAACATTAAGAATGAGTGACTTGCTAAATACTACCAAAGCTAGATGATCTTAGGAATGGAAGATGAGGAGGGACCAGCAGAAGGTTGCTGAAAACCATTTTGGGGTCATGCTCTTTCCCTTCCCTCCCCATCTCACAGCTTGCACAGAGGTTTCATCTGGCAGCTCACAAATAAATGTTTCTTCTTCAAATGCATTGTATTAATATTAGTTTCTAACATTCGTAAGTCTATAGATGTCATATCATACAGTAGGCTTCTGTCACCCTAGAGAATTTCAGATTCTCTGGCAAGAGCAAGCTTGCACTTCTCAAGGGAACAGTTAGGTGAGACCAAACAGCCACACTTTGGGAGGAGCAGGGGCTCCCTCTGGCCTCAGCCCCCATCTGCCCACTCTCTTGTTCCTTACTTGTCAGGAACCTGATGTCCTTAGACAGCCCTTATTAGGCCTGGGCAGCAGTAGCTGCTTGTTTGAGTGACCGGTGGGTTTCCTGGGTCCCTCCCAAGGGCCTGAGGAACTATGACTGTTTCAGAAGTTTGGGCCAACCTTTTAACCCACCTGCATAACAAAGTGCTTCAGTGGCCTTGTCACATGAGAAACGAGGGGACATCTGAAAGTCTGACACGGTTTCACCCTGGGCCCACCATGATTCAGCGGGAAAGCTGAGTCTATAAGGGCATGAAAGGCCTGCCTCCTGGTCTGAGGCTTGCCTGCTGCTAGAGGGAAACCAGGTGATACAAGATTGTTTGCAGGTTCACATTCAGCCTTCTATATTTTTTTACACCCATAGGCTTCACTTTTCCCCTCTCTTTTCCAGAATCAACTTGTATGAGTTGATGAAGAATAACAACTTTCAAGGCTTCAGTCTGTCGATAGTTCGGCGTTTCACTCTCTCTGTTTTGAAGTGCTTGCAAATGCTTTCTGTAGAGAAAATCATTCACTGCGATCTCAAGCCCGTGAGTACCACCTCCATCCTGCCACGGAAACACTCTGGAAATACCCATTCTATTCCCTAGGCTGCGTAAGAATCACAAACTCCAATCAAAGCATTGCCTTTGACCTTTTTGTGTGTGTGTGTGCTCTATTGTCATGGCAGTATGTATGTCAAGGGCGGCATTTAATGCGAATGTCAAACAAATTCAGTCAATGGCATTTCTAAGGCCATGCAAGCGAGGCCTAGAACCAGGTGCCAAAGAAGATAAAAACAAAGTCACAATCTTCAGGAGTTACAGAATCAATAGGGGGAAAGTGACAAAATATATGCAAAAGAAACTCTGTAAAGCACTGACTACGAGGTCCAAAAGAGAAATACCGACCACAAATCAACTGGGAAGTCAGAGGGGAGGATGATGGGATTTTGGAGAGGATGTGGGAGGAGGCCCATGGAGGTGGTCATATTTGAACTGGGCCCTGAAGGATGGGGAGCATTAAGGTAAGGAGAGGGCCTAGGGCAGCATTACTGTAGCTTGACATATGTCTTTTCTTCTCTCTAGGAAAATATAGTGCTGTACCAAAAGGGCCAAGTCTCTGTTAAAGTCATTGACTTTGGATCAAGCTGTTATGAACACCAGAAAGGTAGGCCCCATGCCAGTCCCGTCATCTGAGTTTTCCTATTGCAATTTCTCTCCCTTCACATACAAGGTCACACGGCTTCTAGCCTGGGCTCAGCTATCACCACTACCAGTCTGATTCTGAACAAGGTGCTTCACTTCTCTGAGCCCAAGTTTCCTCATCTATAAAATGAGAAAGTTGTATCCAAGTACTAAAAGGGTGCTTTCAAGCTCTCATATTCTGTGGATATGGAATTATCCAAGAACAGTGAGTCCCAAAACTAACTAAATGTGTATCTGAATTGCTTTGGGGCTCTGAAAAATGATAGTTTCCAGGGCCTCACACCGCAAGTTCCTAATCCAAATTTCTGGGAAGTAGCTAGCAGTCTGCACTTCAGAAACCATAGTCATTCTGAAGCTTGGAATTCGCTGCCCCAGATCCTTTAGGTTTTATACTTTTTCAAGCTAGGATTCAAAAAGTAGCTCTGGAGTACATTTTCACAGCGTTTACTGAACTTGATTCAATATTGTGTTCTTTTGGCTTCTATCAAGTTCGCTATAGACAACATGTACCCTTTAACAGACATTTATGATCTGTTTTGTGTCAGTCACTGTCCTGGGTACCAGGAACAAAAAATGAACATTCCCTGTCCTCAGGTTGCTTATGATCTAATGGAAGAGACAGAAAGATAAAAATAATATGGTGAATACAACGATTAGAGATGTACACAGGCTATGTTAAAGATACACAACAGAGGGACTTTGGGACCAGCCTTTAAGGTGACAAGGGCTGTCAGAGGAAGCTTCCTAAGGCTGAAGAAAGGATTACTAGATGGATGTTCCCAAATGTTAGGCAGATCAATTTTTTTTTCAGGAAAAAACACTTACAAGTTTATTAATAAAGAATATGATAAAAGACACAGATGAGAGATACACAAGGCAAAATATTTGGAAGGGGTGTGAAGCTTCCATGCCCTCTTGGGGGCACGCCGCCCTCCCAACACCACATTTCCCATACCCTGGAAGCTCTCTGAATCCTGCAGCTCGGGGATTTTTATGAAGGCTTCATCACATAGTCATTGAGATTATTAACTCAATTTCTAGCCCTTTCCCCCTTCCTCCAACAAAGGAGTTAGAACTGAAAGTTCCAAGCTTCTAATCATGGCCTAGTCTTTCTGGCAAGCAGCCCCTATTCAGGAGTCCACCAAGCGTCATCTCATTAGAACAAAGAGAGTCCTATCACCTCAGAAGTTCCAAAGGATTAGGAGCTCTATGTCAGAAGCCAGGACAAAAGGTCAATTATTAGAACAAGAGATACATGTAGAATCCCTATCACTCAAGAAATTAAAAAGGTTTTAGGAGCTCTGTGCCAAAACCTAGGGGTAGAGTCCTATATCTATTTCTTATTATTTCTCACACGCGCTCATATACAAGCAGGTATATTATTAATTTGAAGAAAAAAATAAGTTGATGCACCACATGCAGTGTTAGCTATTCACTCTCACACATTGTTGGAGGAACTATAAATTCATATTACCTTTTGGGAGGTTACTTTTGCATCTTTAACCAAACATTTCACTCTAAACCTTCAAAAATTATAAATTCCCCTCTGAAGAACCTGTCCTACAGATTACAGATGTTCCCATAGAATGTACATCTTCACTAATGCACTGTTAAGTAGCGCAACATTGGAACCAACCTAAACATCTACAAATGAAGAATGGTTTAATAAATTAACACTGTTATACCACGCAGCTATTTGAAAAGAGAGATTTAAATGTAATGGCCTAGAAAGATCTCCATGATGAAGTAAGTGAAAAAAACTGACTAATGAAACTTTTGACATGTAAATATATAAATAAGATGGAAAAGGATTTGCACCACACTGTTAGAAGTGGTTACCACTGGAGATGAGCTTGGAAGAGCTTAGGGTTGAATTTTCAACTTTTACTTTACATATGTATCTTTTCTTTTAGTAAGGATATGGATGATTTTAAAATTTTTCTCTTGGATTTTCAATTTTTAAATTTTTTTTAAATTAAATAATTTGGTGTCTTTAATTTGCTAAAGATTTACATAAGATTTCTATATGTCTAGTCTTAAGTGAGACCAGTCCGTAGGGTTTTTTTCCGTGCGTGTGTGTATCTTTGTCCTGTTTGAATACCAAAGTTACGTCTTTAAAAAAATGAATTGACCTTTTCTATTTTCTGTTTCACCAAAGTCTGAAGAGAATGGGAATCATTTTCTTTTCACAAGGCCTCTTAGAACCTGCTTGGAAAGTCATCTGCATGTTGCATCTTTTGCAAGGGTAGTTCTTGAACCACTTTTCTACTTCTTTCATAGGCTGTTAGTCTGATATCCAGACTCCCTTCTGTAAATAAGTTCAGCTTTCGTATCTGTATGAACTTATTTTTCAGAGTTTTGCTTACTCTACTGTTCATGTCTTCAATGTGCTTTGCTTGCTGAATTCTCCTCATTTCTAAGACCTGCTCTCTTTTCTTTTGCAACCATGCTTTAAATACCATGTTGTTCTCCCTCTTTTTTTTTTCTTTCTCTTCTTCTATTTTCTGTTGCTCTTCCTTTCTTTTCAGCTTTTCTGTCTGTTGTTCTAGTTGTTTTTGTCGTTCTTTCTGTCAAGGGGAAAGACAGTATGTTGAGGTCACTGGTGAGATATGTGCAGACTCTGTCCTGATTAGATTTCCCATTCCCTTTACTTCGATCTGAGTTAGACAAGTCTTGCAGTTGAGTGGTGGCTGAGGGATTTAAGCCAGCGGCTCTTCTGTTGATGAGTGAGTGACAGCATCAATCTTTCCTGCAGAATCTTCTTTCTTGATGCCACTGACACAGGAGATGGAAGATCCGGGTAACAACTGCTGAGGGTCATTTTCTGTACTGTTTCCATTATTATTGGGAGGCAAAAACCCCAGACTCTCAATGTCTTGTAAACTCAGAAGTTCAAATTTTCCATCTCTCTCCACCAGTATTGTCCTATCCTTGTTTATTTCACAGCTTCCATTAGTAAGTGACAGGAGCACATTTACTTGTCCCAAATATTTGGAAATACATAACTGTGACAGTTTCCCAAACATAATCCTTTCATTTTCAAAATAATTTTTGTAAGTATTAGTGTCTTTTAGTGAAGAAACTTCCAGATCAACTAATTTGTCCTTGAGCTTAAGTTTTTGCTCCCTCTTATCATTCACAGGTTCTTGATTCTGTAGAAGCTTGTTAGCTTGTACAACTTTCTCCACAATACATCTCCTTACTTTCTCATCCTCTTCCTCCTCCAAGTCTTTCTGCTTTCTAGTTTGGATTCCTGGAAAGAGTTTTCACTATCTGAATCTGATATGGGATCCAAAGGTTGAACGCTTGGAACAGAAATCAAGTCATTTCTTCTCGGTGGGACCTCAGCCTGCAAAGATTTGTCAGGATCAGAAAGCTGTTTGGTGTGTTCTATTACTGTTTCATTCTCTTTGAAGTCTTAGTTAATATTCTCTTCCTTCTCACAAGCCATCTCTATTATGCTGGCATCACTTTTTTCATTTTCATTAGTTAACCACTCCAGGTCCTTTTCAGAGTCACCTTTGTATTCTTTTCACTTTCTTTTGAATCAGTATCTTTATTTTCATTCATTTTGCTCTCTCCCACCATTAATATTTCCACTCCACATTGTCCTTCCCTTCTCTCCCTCTGTCTCCCTCCTGGCTGTGTAAAATGCGGTGGCTGGGGCCATGGAGATGGCCGGGGAGTTCTGCTCTCCTCCTCTTTCTTTTTTTTTTTTTTTTTTTTTTTTTTGAGACGGAGTCTGGCTCTGTCGCCCAGGCTGGAGTGCAGTGGCCGGATCTCAGCTCACTGCAAGCTCCGCCTCCCGGGTTCACGCCATTCTCCTGCCTCAGCCTCCCGAGTAGCTGGGACTACAGGTGCCGCCACCATGCCCGGCTAGTTTTTTGTATTTCTTAATAGAGACGGGGTTTCACTGTGTTAGCCAGGATGGTCTCGATCTCCTGACCTCGTGATCCGCCCGTCTCGGCCTCCCAAAGTGCTGGGATTACAGGCTTGAGCCACCGCGCCCGGCCTCTCCTCCTCTTTCTAAGCTCTTCACATTGAGGCAAGGGAGACCCTGGCACTTGCCTCGGCAGCAGCCAGGACCACGCTGCCATGGCAACAGCATGCCACTGTGTCCTCCATCCAGGCCTCTCTCTGGCAGATCAATTTTTGAGGACATAAGACCTTTATGTCTCTTATGTATGAATCCTATGAGAAATTCCAGCTAAAAAATAATGCTTCCTACAAGAGAAAACTTATATGTTTTCTCTTCTCAGATGTTGAAAGTTGTGTAACTTATCAGTTGTCATTTATCTTGGCTGCCAAGATGCTCAGAGCTGAATTTGTAATTATTTTATCCTTGATTTCTAGCAGTCATTTCCCCCTTTGCATATTTTCTGACTTCTTTTTTTATCTTTATTTTAACTGTGAGGCAGTATCTAGTATTGATACTAGAACTGGACTGCCTACTCTCAAATCCCAGCTCTGTCAGTTATAGCTGAGTAACCTTGACATTTTAACCTCTGTATGCCTCAGTTTTCTCTTCTTTAAATTGGAGGCAATAATACTACTTGCTTCACAGAATTAATGTAAGAGTTGAAAGGGCTTATCTATAAAAGTACTTGGAATTGTGCCTGGTACATACTAAACATAATGTAGTAAATACCATTAAATCCGTGTTCTAAAATACTCTGTGCATATGTACTTTGCAAAGTACCACAAATACATTTGGGACAGGCAGGATATAAACATTATTTTTATTAAATCTCTATTTTGTTTTAAATCACAGAATTATGTTCTGACAATAACCAATTTAAACAACAGAAAAGTGGTTACAGAATCCCTGCTCCTCCCCAGGTAACCAGCAACCCCAGTTATGTGGAAATAACTACCGTGTTCCATTTCTTCGACTTCAGTCTGTTCATCCTCATCCGTTGAGATTTTTCTTTCTCTACAACAAGTGCACATACTATATTGAATATACACTTTGCACGCTCCCTTTCTAACTTGATATGCCTCTTCCCTTGCCAAGTCACAAGGCTCAGAAGCCGTCTACCCCAAATTAATCTGACAGTTTGAAAACTTAGTCTTATGTTTTGTTTGTTTGTCATAAACTTGGCTGACTGAAATTCACTTTCCTACAACAATGCCTAATAATGTTGGAGTTCGTTATCAATAAAGCAGGGACAATAACACCTCCTTGAGAATCAGATTGCTGTGGGATTTGATGCTGTTATGTGTAATGAGAGTTCTGAGTGCTGGCCAGCTGCACTTCCCTTTCCCCGCCAGCGGGGGCGCAGTCGAACTGAGAAGGTGTCCTGGGGGAGAACATTCTGGAGAGTAGGAAGGTTTTCCCATCTGGTTTTTCTCACTTTGCCTCCGCAGTATACACGTACATCCAAAGCCGGTTCTACCGATCCCCAGAAGTGATCCTGGGCCACCCGTACGACATGGCCATTGACATGTGGAGCCTGGGCTGCATCATGGCAGAGTTGTACACGGGCTACCCCCTGTTCCCCGGGGAGAATGAGGTGGAGCAGCTGGCCTGCATCATGGAGGTACGGGGAGGGCTGGCGGTCGGCTCCCACGGAGACCATGGGCTTGGCCCTCAGGCACTGGGCTGCATCAGACTCTCCCAGGGCCATGGCCTGCATCCTTTGTGTTGTGGGTACTTCCTAAAAGTAGTTTTGACATTGTGTACTCCCTTGTACTTGTCAAGTCGACATCTAACATTTTTATCATAACTTTAAATAGTTGCAGAGGATGTCATTTCCATCATATTGTAAATAGTGACGTTTTAAAATAAAACTGTTACACCACTCTTTCAAAAATATCGAAAAGAATACAAAGCCAGACTGACATGACACCCATTAAAATCCATCTGAAAGGATGTGAACAAGTTCTCAAGAGTTGTGCATTTGTTTTACTTTGTTCTTTTTTGCTTTTTGTTTCTACTCTTTCTTCTACTTCCTCCACGGAATTTTATTCTAATTTAATATACGTTTATGTTTAGAAACTTCTGTCAATCATTATAGCTTTAAACGTTTCCTGATACCATAAGCTTCATGTGTAAACCATTAAAATATATCTGGTGTGCAAATTTTGATAATGATTGAAAATAAAATGTGAAATCTTATTGGGTGTACAGCTCTTAGAAAAATGAATATGGCTGGTGTGCCTAAATTTTGGGATAATGATTGAAAAACACGGTAAAATCTGAAAAAGTCTAGCCGGGCGAGGTGGCGGGCGCCTGTAGTCCCAGCTACTCGGGTGAGGTAATGGTGTAAACCCAGCGGAGCTCTGTAGAAACTGCAAGCCTGCGTGAATAGCAAAGACTGGGTTTGAATTTTTTTTTTTTTTTTGAGACGGAGTCTTGCTCTGTCGGCCAAGCTGGAGTGCGGTGGCGCGATCCTGGCTCACTGCAAGCTCCGCCTCCTGGGTTCACGTCATTCTCCTGCCCCAGCCTCCCGAGTAGCTGGGACTACAGGCGCCCGCCACCTCGCCCGGCTCATTTTTTGTATTTTTAGTAGAGACAGGGTTTCACCGTGGTCTCGATCTCCTGACCTTGTGATTCGCCTGCCTCGGCCTCCCAAAGTGCTGGGATTACAGGCGTGAGCCACCGCACCCGGCCGGGTTTTCTTTTTCCAGTTAATGCCTATACCCATGGGTGAATAATGCTTCTTGCTAGAATGCCGGGGCTCAGGATTAATGTGATTCCAATTGCTTGGTGGTGTAGATGTGAACCCAGTGAGGAAGCCTGTTCTAATTAATGTCGTCTAATTCGGTGACTCCTTTTGAGTTCTATGTAAGACTCAAATGGTGATCTGTCGTCTAAAATTATGTTTACCAACCTGTCAGCTGACACCCCGATTAAAATGTTGAAAACAAGAATTGGAAATTATTTGACTTCAAAATATGTGTATTGTTCAGGCATTAGTCATTCATTATGGGAAATGACAGTTTTCTGGGAAAACTATCTCCCTATAGCAAGGCTTTACCAAGACTCTTTATATGATTATTAATTATATCTATTATGCTTTCACTTGAAAGTCATCTTGTTATGGAACTAAATTAGACAAAATAGAAAAATAACCTTAAAAATTTAAAATTTTTACATTTAAGGATTTTCCCAGTGAACAAAGATATTTTGTGTGCAAACACCAAGCTAGCTGGCTGGTTGGCTGGCTGGCTATCTGTCTATATGTATGTATGTATGTATGTATGTATGTATGTCTGTCTGTCTATCTATCTATCTATCTATCTATCTATCTATCTATCTATCTATGTATCTATCTGTATCTTTGCCAAATTTCTGTTTTCCAGATTGTCTCAAAGTTACAGATAGAGAAACACACATAGCCTTGAGAATGACTAAACATAGATAATTTCATTTCATGATTGAAACTAATAATAAAATATTAAAATAACTTAGGTAAAAATAGCTGCGGTGGAATGAAAACTGGCCTGCGAGTCATTAAACCTGGGGTCTTAGTCCTGGCTCTGTCTTTTTGCCTAGTCATTTCCCGGCTCTGGACTATAAAATGAGGGGAGCAGAGTAGATGGCTTCTAAGGTTGATAATGTATGATTTTATAAAGCATTCCCAGGCCGCTCCTGCTTCCATTACCAAAGAGAATGGGGCCTATGTTTCAACTTTCTTACAGCCCCAGAACTGACTCGGCTTCCTCTTGACCTCAGTGTCAAAGGGTCTGAGGAACAGAAGAGCAGGATAATGCATGGATTATGACTGGGAACCGAGCCGCAAGGGTAGGTGACCCACACTGTAATTTCCTTATCCCTGTGTGCCCCTCCAAGTTGCAGTAGGAAAAGATGAACAAGTAGGTGCTACACTTTTCTTTTCAAGAAGGTATTTTCTCCTGTAATTGTCTGATGCTCATCCGGTGATTTTCATCTTCTTTTCTTCTCCCTTTCCAGTGCTCCGTGGTGGGATATATCATTCTTTAATTCCGACATGGCAGCACGTATACTAGTTTATTTGACATCTGGCTGCTATCAAGAGTGATGGCTCACCCCTAGTTGGTGCTGATGTTTGTGTAGAATAACATGGCCAGTGTTGATTCTTAGGATATGAAACCAGCCCTGGATTAGGAGTTAAGAGGCTCAGGCTCTGGGTTTGCTCTGCTACTGACCTGATGTTATTACTTAATGCTTTGGATCTTTATCTGTAGAAGGCAAAGCTTGGCCAAAGTACGCCCCACCCCTCAGCCTTTGAATCTGTGATCCCACAAAGAGTGAACCAATTGAATTATCCTCATTAAGGTGCTGGGTCTGCCGCCAGCCGGCTTCATTGAGACGGCCTCCAGGAGACAGACGTTCTTTGGTAAGTGTGTCTAGTGTGTCTAATGAGGTGTCACAGGCCTTGAAGACACCTACTGTACCTTAAGGCTCATTTCATTCTTTTCCCCTGGCCACATACCAAAGGGCTGTGATTAAGAGCTTCTTTCAGAGAAGTAAAAGATAATGAGCAGGGAAACCGGATAGCATGATGGAGATGGGATGGGGCAGTCACAGTGCGAATGGGGTCTTGACAGTAAAAATGTTCAGGAGCAGGAGAATGGCCAGGTCCCTGCTCAGAAGAGCTATCAGCAAATACTGCAACCTCAAAATATTGTAACTGCATCCTCTCCTGGAGGTTCTCCCCACTCTCCCAAGCAACTTGCCCTCTCACACTATGCACTGTGCAGGGAAATCAAAGAGCAGAAGCCTCATTTCCAGAATAGTGGAAAATTCCATTGCTGCAATCTTGTTTCCCCTGCTAGAATTCTTCTTATCCTCCAGACCCTACTGTGCCAGGTTCATTGCAACAGTTAAGCAAGGACTTAGTTTTGCTTTGATGCGTTGTGGCTGGTAGTTATGTATGTGTCATCTGTCTGATTGTTGGGAGTAAACTTCGTCCACAGTCCTGGCTGCCCCTCTCCTCATAATTTCCAGAATTCTGGATTTTTATGATCCTCTGCCTTTCTATTTAAGTGGTCCTATACAAGATGGAAGGATGGGTCCACAAGGCATCAACTGAGGCAGGGCTTTCAATGCACATGCACCAAAAAGATGCAGCAAGTCCCAGACCTAAAATCCCTTTAAAGAACCACAGGAAGCTCAGAGTCCCAGATAGAAACAGCCAGAGTGGCCTGAAGGTCAGCAAAGTGGAGCAAAGCCAAAGAGAAGGAAAAGGGAACTCCATAGACAGGGACTCCATGCTACCTGGAGTGACATTTCTCACCAGCCATGGTTATCAGGTCGGTTCATGGACTCCCTCTGACTATACAATCCCAGACATTCCTGGCCCTCCCACCTCCGATTTTCAACTGCGAGCAACCTCTGAATGTGTATGCAAATTTCTGTTCACAACTTGCCCCATCAGTAGGAAGGTCCAGAACACTGTCGTGGGGAGATCCTTTAGGATAAAAGGATTTGGGTCATGCTGGCCAGTATGAACTGATTCAGCCATGTGGGGGTTGTAATTTGTCTATTTCTGTACCATTTGGTAAAAAGCCACATGGTACAGAGCCCTGCCACAACTGCAGGCTCCCTGGCCCTCTCCCAGGACTCCTTAAACTCTCCATGATCCAAAAACCTAACAGCTGAAGGCCAAGCAAGCAGAGGTGCTCTATGATCCTACTCCAGTGCCAGGGCTGTCTTCCATTCTGATTAGTCGGTTCCATGCCATTGATTCCAATGGTTAATTCTTTGAAACATCACCTTGTATCATGGCTGGAGCTTTGGAGACCTTGCCTCTGAGCAGGGCAGTGTCCTGGTTGCCATAGAATGGTGCCCACACATTAAAACAAGCAATCTGGCGGTCGGCCGAGGATCTGGCTGGCTCCCCAGTATAACTTACACATGGACCAAGGGAACTGGTCTTTGGATCCCAAATATACTTTTTCTACCCACAACTTAATAATTCAGCCTTTCAGATTAGGCAGAGTCATTGTGGGAAGATACATCTTGAGCCTGGAACACTGAATTCATGAGATAGCATCCAGGTAGGGACTAGCAGGAGGGGAACATAGAGCGCCTTCGTAGGAACGTGCTAAAGACATAGGCACGCCCACTTCATAGCGTTCCTTATTTCAACCACTAGCACTAGGCGCTAGGATGGTGACAGGATTTTGGCAGCAACATCCATGTCTTCGCTTCCTGTGAAAGAAGGAATGTTGCTGAGAACTGCATCTCCGTCAGTGTTTTCCAAACTCTATCCAAATGTAAGAATCATGTGGGGACTTGGCAGAAAAGCTAATTCCTATGATTCTCTTCTATAAGCTATGGGAAGATTGAGATAGGACCCAGGATTCGACGTTTTTAATGACAGCTCCTTGTGATTCTCATGACAAGATGAATTTGGGAAACACTGTTGTTCAGTCCTTGACTCCCTTTCCCAGGTTTGGGCTGCCAACAGCTCCTCAGCCCCTGGCAACTCCTAGTTAATACCTGCAATTAGCAGCAAAATGGTGTTGTCTCAAGGCTGGTAAGATAATATACTTAGGTGGCCTAGGTGGCTCAGGCAGTAGGAAGGGAATGGAGGGAATGATTAATGAGGGCCAGAGTGAGAAAAGCTTGTACAAGAAAACACTTACATGATCATGACTTTAGGAGCTTTGTTATTTATAAGACTGTGAGCTTGATTCTTCTTTGGTCATTGGTAAAAAGGCAAGGTAGGATGAAGTGGGAGGGCTGAGGCCATGATCCAAAAGGAAATGGATCTTTGTACAATTTCACAGGACCTTGTCACTTAAGATTTACTTTACCATTGTTATTATTATCAGTAGCATTATTATTTTATCTTGGTGTTAAACCATTTAAATTATTTCTTTGCTTTGGAGAGGAAGTAGTGGGAAGGAAGTTCAGAACATACTGAATAGTAGGAAAAAATCAATTATTAAAGTAAATTGTATTCCTTGGGTAATCTACACATGGTTATTTCAAACTGTGTGTGTGTATGTGTGTTTATTGGGGTGTGGCATGAGGCGAGTGTGTAAGACAGGGAGCAAAAGAGCTACAGAGGCCACTCTAAGAAGCAGCATGATGTGACCAGTAAATATTTACACCTGAAACTAAAGACAGAATGTTGTATCTCTACAGATTCCAAAGGTTTTCCTAAAAATATAACCAACAACAGGGGGAAGAAAAGATACCCAGACTCCAAGGACCTCACGATGGTGCTGAAAACCTATGACACCAGCTTCCTGGACTTTCTCAGAAGGTGTTTGGTGTGAGTTTGTTGGGATATCTCTGCCTCTGGGTTTCCTCTAAAATGCTGTACTTTGACACACGTTCGCTGGTGAAAGTCTAAGGCTGGGAGATAGTTATGAAAGTAACGAGAAATGCTAACAATAGAGCTTTAAGTCTACAAATTGCTTCCACATCTGTTGTCTCATCAGACATCTCTCTCTCCCCACTGTGTGGTTGTCAGGGCGGATGATTTGTTCTGTTTTACATGTATGGAGGTTGGGATTCAAAGAGATTAAGAGACCTGCCCAGGAATACACAGTGTATGGTAGAGTTTGTCATCTTCCTGGCCTCACACTGCCTGACAGTGAGATGGTAGGCCAGTCCTAAATTTCTTCTGCTCTGTGAGCTGAAGCCAACCTGCTGAGTGCTTGTTGTAATGATTTGCGTACACATCCAGTTTAAACTGGTTTCAGGGCCTGTCCCCATCCCCCTATGATTTAGTACCCAAATCCTCTTATATTAGGGAATTAGGGGAAGGGTGAGCTGTAAACCATTTATTATGTACAACTTTTTACAATCTATATGCATATTTTGAATCTTAGAAATTAGGTCTGCACTTAAGTCATAGTACCCAGTACAGTGCCCAGTTTAAAAGGTGTTTAGAAAACGTTAGCTATTCTTATTATTTTATGACTATTAAAGAGGTAAATCTAGCTCCACAGAGTGGCGAGTAGATTATCCATGTGATACATGGCAAGTCATCACTTTTGTCTGGGCCTCAGTGTTCTTTCCTATACAATAGGGTATTCCTAAGCTCCCTTCCAGTTCCATCAGTCCTATAATTTAGTATTTTTAGAAGACCATATCATTACAGTCTCTTATTCTTCCAGATGGATGGAGTAGTGTTAACAAAATACTCTTCTGGCATCTGTGCACTCTGGAATTTCGGTAGTAGCTCAGAGGGTGAACCATGAGGTAGTGATGAAAGCATTCCCATCGTAGGGGGTCATGCTATTCGCTCATCAGAATAATCAAGGTAGAGAAGGATCCTGTACCCCATCTTTACCCCTACCTTAACAAATCACAGAAACCAACTGCTGAGACAGATGGGTTATCTAGAAACCTCGACCATCCAGAACACAGCTTAGCACCAAGGAAGACATTATTTTCTCTTTAGTGCAAAGGACGGATTACTCATAACTTGCAAGAGGCAGTCGGGCTGATGGGGACTGTTACCTTATATATATATTGCTAATCAGCAAATCTTTGGAATGAGAGACTACAAGTTTTGAGCCAAGTTCAATAGGCATAAATGTAAAGCCCTGTGTCTAGACGTTGTAGGCTAACTCCAAAAGTCCAGGAAAGGAGAGATGTTGTTTAACAGCAGTTCATTTGACACAGAAATGAGAGTTTGAGCTGTTTTAGGATCTTCATGAGTCTAGAATGCTAATACTGTCTTCCCTGCAGTTATAGAAGCTATTCCCACCATGATGGACACCAGTTAGACAACTGCTAAAATGTCCTTATTTCAGGAAGGTGGCCAGATGGTGAAAACCGTGTCATATGATTATCAGTTAGTAGCAATGTAAATATTTTCAGATGGTTGAAGGACTGAACCATAAAAGGATTAGTTATTTTGTATGATGGTAATGGGTTGATGAATTAGGACCTAGGTAAAAGTTACTGGGAAGCAAACCAGTTTCGGCACAATAAAAATCAAGAACTTTTAAAGAATCAGAGTTTTTCAAAATTGGAATAGATGGTTCTGTGAGTTAATGTCTTGTCACTGAAATTACTCAAGAAATTGCGGGGTGATTCCATGATGGTAATTCGGTCAATGTATTCTGCTACTGAATTACAAGTTTGATTGGATTATATCCAAGTCCCCTTGCAAATCTTAATATTCTAGAATTCTGTAAATCTCCTTGCGATATTTTTGAAGCCCCAGTTCTGTAGTCTGGAAATTCAAATCTCCGTTTTTAATATTGTTAGCTTAGTAAACCCTAAATCCTATTGATTAAGCTTTTGTAAAATAATATTTCTTATAAGGAAATTTCTAGGAATGCTGGAAGACTTGGACTGTAATATATATTCCCTGGCTTGTTATACACATCTTCTAGAAAGATTATTTCCAATAGTTGTTTCCAGGTACTTTTAAGTTATATGCCATAATCTCTGTTCTGTGATGATATATCTTTGAGATAACAACATAGCTTAAATAAAAATCTTTATTGGGTTTAAAAAATGTTTTAATATATTAAAAGGAAGTAAAATAATAACCCATGCGGGGCTTTGTTGGGGTGCAGATGGGAACCTTCTCTTCGCATGACCCCGGACCAGGCCCTCAAGCATGCTTGGATTCATCAGTCTCGGAACCTCAAGCCACAGCCCAAGCCCCAGACCCTGAGGAAATCCAGTTCCTTTTTCCCTTCTGAGACAAGGAAGGACAAGATTCAAGGCTGTCATCACTCGAGCAAAAGAGGTACAGCCTGTCAACCAGTCCTATTCCCACAGTCCAGGAAGCCAAGCATTTCTGAAGGATTTGCATGTCATTTCTGTAACCTCACCCTGGGGTAATTCTTGTGGCTACGTCATGACTATCCTGCTATTTCTTACCTTTGGGATTTTCCTTTTCCTGGAAATTTGGCATTAGCCTGGAGCTTTTTTGCCCCTCGTTAGATTTTCCATTTTTCTCCTATAATCAATTTCCTTTCTTCTATAATCAATTTCCTTTCTCCCCCTCCCCTTTTCATTAAATGTGTCCACCCCTTTATGCCCTATAATTACCTTTAGAATTTCTGTCAGTGCCAGATTATGGCATTATGCAAATTTTTATATGCAATATAGTCTAGTGGTTAGCTAGATGGTCCTAAGAGTCAGGTTACCTGGGGATTAAATTCTGGTTCTACCACTTATCAGGTGTGGACTTAACCTCTCTGTAGCTCAGTATCTCCATTTATGAGAATGAGAATCATGCCTATTCTCCAGGGTTGCTGAAATGATCAGATGAATTAGTGAACGTACAGTGCTTAGAATAATGTCTGGAACGTTGAATGTGCTTTGCAAATGAACTGGTTTTGTATCGTCACAGTCATGGTTTCCGCTAAGTGATGTACAACCTAAAGGATAATTAACATATAATCCACACTTGAATCTTGTTCCCTTCTGTCTTCTCTCTCCTTTAGCAGATGAGATCACCAACGAGACTACTGAGAAAACAAAAGATGGCTCCACGAAGCATGTTCAGCCTTCAGGGGATCAGCAGGACTCTCTCCAGCACAGAGCTGACACTGTTCAGCTGCCTCAACTGGTAGAAGCTCCCAAGAAGTCAGAGGCACCTGTTGGGGCAGAGGTGTCCACGACCTCCCCGGGACAGAGCAAAAACTTCTCCCTCAAGAACACAAACATTTTACCCCCTATTGTATGACCTTTGCTGAGGGTATGTCCTGCTCCTTTCCACCAGTGATTTGTATTAAGACAGCACTTATATTGTACAATACTTCAGACTGTTTTTTTTAAATACATAAAAGTTTATTTTTAAAAAACTCTATTAATATGGCCAATTGGCATGATTCCTCTTATGAGGGATGGGGAAGGATGTCCTTGCACTTAAATTCATTCCGTATGTGTTTGTGTGTGTATAGGGGGCAGGTAGTTTTTAACTCTCAATGTTGTAGCATCATTAAGGGAACTCTTACACAAAAGAAAATTTTTTTTCTTCTTGCCCATGACTGCCAACCTATGTCAAGATTTTTGTTTGAAAAATGATAGAAGCTGAATTCAGAAGTAGTTTAAACAGCCGAAGACATTTATTGACTTATATAACTGGGGAATCAGAAAGGGTAGATGTAGTTTCAGTCACAGCAGGAGTCAGGAATTCAGATGAGGTTGTAGGGCTCAGACTCCCTCTTCATCTATTAGCCTTGTTTCTCTCTATGGTTAACTTCATCCTGATGACAGGCCCTGCTCAGAAGTTAACCACCAATATCCAGTCAAAAGATACCGGCTTCGTTGCTAAGAGGGAGTCTCCAAAATGATTGTGACACAGAAACTGTGACTGGGAGACCGGGATGCTTGGCCAGTCTGGGTCCCAAGCCCACAGTGATGGTGAAGGCGCTGTGACTGATGCTTCTTTAGACTAGAGCAAGGGATGGAAGGTTTCCCAAAGGAAGGGAAGCTGGGTAAACAAGCAGGACATGTTCACTCATCTATCATATGCCACCTCTAAGTATGTCTTCTTACTTCCCTTTCTAATCCTCATCTACACAAATACATGATTTTTTTATGTGGTTATCATAGGACAGATAGAATTTTACATGAAACTTAAGATCATAACATCAGAAACATAGAATATATAAAAATAATTTTTTTACTTGGCATTTGGAATAACCTCCCCCAATATAGTTTTCATTTTAATAGTTGCATAATATTTTATGAAGGGGGACACCAGATCATTGAAGCAATGGATTTTGATGTAATCTCCCAGGGAAGATCTTGAGTTAGAATAGCAGAGGGTTGAGAGAAAATCCTAGGAAAGATAAATATATAAGGAGTTGCCAGAGTTGAGGAGGTCCCCCAAGAGACCCAGAGATATAGAAAGAAAATTAGAAGCCAATGGAGAAGTTTCTAAATGGAAAGAAGAGTCAAGAATAGAAAATTTCCACAGAAAATTCAGGAAAAGAATAGAAAATATTCCTTAAGTGGGGCGATATGGACATTAAGTCAGAGCAGTGTTAGAACAGGTAACTTATCCCAGTTTCTATAGCCAGAAAACCACAAAACCAGCGATAGAACTCAGATCCTTGGGAGCATTCTTGACACGATCTTCAACTATGGATGAAGTTGGAGGTGGACATTTGTTCTGCAGCTCTGCAGAGAATTAGAAGCCAAGTCTTCAACATTGTAATCAGGATGATTTTGATTGAATATTAGAAAGTATCTTCTGATTTTCATGGTTATAAAAGGTTAAAATGAATTCTTGATAAACTGTGGCTTATTTTAAGAGAATAGTCTAAATATGGAAGCTGCAAATTGTGACACAGGGGACAGGCTGAGTGACCTTCAGCAGGGCCTCTCAGTCCAGCTCTGTTGTACCTTTACCATTCATCTGGTTATTTTTTTCACTCCTCGGATTTCTTTACCTGATTGTACCATTGGATCCCAAGGAAATAAAACATGTGGAGCCCTTTAATTGTAATTTTTTAATTTTATGTCCTTGCTCGCATGGACAGGAAAATCTGCAAAATTCAGTGACTAGCATAAGGTGACATGACTTTGATGAGAGTGGTATGAAGATAATGTTAGGGCTCTGTGAGGATATAGAGGGGGAGATGTGGAAGTGAGAAAGAAGGGTGGGGATAAGGGCCGGGCCCACTGCCGGAAGAGGGGAAAGCAGTGGGGTTGCCGATCACAGGTTCACCATCAGCCAGTCCAGCAGCTGCAGGGGTGTGACATTCCCCACCGCCTCATTCAGCTGGCGCTCCTTCTCATAGCGCAGCACCGACTGCAGAACCTCGCCCACGCTGCATCCTTTGTCCACAGCAGCAGCTGAGAGCTGAAGTAGCTGTGAAAGGAAAGAAAACACTAGTGGCGAGGCACGGCATCTCATGGCAGGCCAGATGGAGCCTGCCAAGGCTAGAGCAGAGAGGCCAGGCAGACCTCAGGAAACTGCAACACAGACGTTAAAGTTTGTTGGCCTGTTTAACAGAAGGAGGTTGGTGACGTCATTCTTAGTTTAGAGAAGAGATGTTAACATCCACCTGCCCGTGATCTTGTTCTCTAAGAATTCTAAGGTTCTAAGCTCACCCTAATATCATAAAAGTCTCCATCATTGTCCTAAGACCAAAAGGGCAGATGGAAAATACACAGTGGACAAACGTGGATGCTGCTTTCCATGCCCCATAGACCACAGAATCCTAAAATGTTAGAGCAAAAAGGCACCTCAGAGAACAATTCAACCCTCACGAAAATGTTTCCCAGAGAAGTACAGAGATTTCTCAGAATTAACTGCTAGTAATTAGCAGAACCAAAATTCATTGCAGGTATTGGATCCTATCTTTAGCTCTTTTTTCAAGTACAAAATGAGAAAAGTTAGTTAAGCAACCATTCTAATATAAATACAATGCTGTCATTTATCTGGAATCCTAAGGGCAACAAACTTTCAAGTAATAAGATTTTTATTTTGTTCATTTTGCTCTTGACTTTTTACGACAAAGGGCAGGCAAATAAACAGACCAAATATTGAGAGCATCTTCAGAAAGATAAATATCCATGTGAGAAACTGAAATAGAAGAACCAAATGGAAATTTTAGAACTAAAATTTACCTACAAAATATAAAATAAAAATGTATCAGGTGGGCTAAATAGCAGAATGTAAATGAGAGAGGAAAGTCAGTAAACTTGAAGGTAGATCAATAGAAATTATCCATGCTGAACAACGTACAAGATTGATTAAGCTTATTTCAAAAAACATTTAAAAAATAAACAGAGCCCAAGGACTTGTGGGCAATACCAAAAGCTTTACATTTACGTTATTAGAATACCAAAGGAGAAGAGAAAAGTGATGATGCAAAACATATTTGAAGAAATAATGGATGAAAGTATTCCTAATTTGCCAAAAAGTTTTAAACCTATACATTCAAAAAGCTCAGGGTACCTAAAATAAAACAAACCCAAACCCAAAGAAATTAACTCCAAGACCTACCATAACTAAATCACTGAAAATTAAAGAAAAAGAAAAAAATCTTAAAAGCATCCAGGGAAAACCATTTATAGGGGAACTGCAAGTCAAATGACAGCCAATTTCTCATCAGAAACCATAGAGGACAGAAGAAAATGGCACGTCTTTTAACTGCTAAGAGAAAATAACTTGCCAAATTAGAATTCTATATCTAGCAGAAATTATAACTCAAGAATGAAAGTCAACTAAAGACATTGCCAGATTAAATAAAACTGAGAGAATTCATTGCCAGAAAATGTGTTCTGAAAGAATTGCTAAAGGAAGTTCTTCAGAGAGAAGGACAATGATACCAGAAGGAAACTGGGAATATTAAGAATGAATGAAGAGCGAGCTTTCAGTATAAATAGTAGGCTATCCTCTTCAGTTCTTTAAAATATGTTTTAAGGGTCAGGAGCAGTGGCTCATGCCTGTAATCCCAGCACTTTGGGAGGCTGAAGCAGGAGGATCACTTGAGGTCAGGAGTTTGAGACCAGCCTGGCCAACATGGCAAAAATCTGTCTCTACTAAAAATACAAAAATAGCTGGGCATTATGGCATGTGCCTGTAATCCAGCTACTCGGGAGGCTGAGGCAAGAGAATTGCTTGAACTCAGGAGGCGGACATTGCAATGAGCCGAGATCAGGCCACTGCACTCCAACCTGGGCAACAGAGTGAGATTCTGTCTTAAAAAAAAAATATTTTAAGGTTGGAAGCAAAAGTAACTGAGGGTTTTTTCAAAGTATGTAGATTAAATACATAAAGCAACTCAACTATAAAGGGAGAAGGATAAAGGAAACTTATATGGTAGTAATATTTCTACATTCCAGCTTAAGTGATAAACTATTGATGCTACATGGATTCTGAGAAGTTGGTATGTATATTATAATCCCTAGATTAACCACTAAAAAAACTACACAAAAAGATATAGTCAAATATGCAATAGATAAATTAAAATGGAATACTAAAACATGTTCAAATAGTCCAAGAGAAGGCAGCAAAGGGAAAACAAGGAGAAAAAAGAGAGAAGCAACAAATAACAAAATGGTAAACTTAAATCCAAACATATCCATAAATTGGGCTAAATGTAAATGGTCTAAACATATCAAATGTCAGAATGGACAAAAAATATAACCCAAGTGTATGCTGCCTACAAAAACCTTACTTCATATATAATAAGTTAAAATTATAGGAAAAGATGTACCATGAAAATGCCAATCAAAAGAAGACTCGAATCTAACATTAATGGTCAATAGGATTTTTCAACAAAGGAGATGGATAATTCAGAGGGGCCAGATACCCAGTGGTCTTTTCAACAAATGGTGCCAAGATAACCTTCATATCTATATGCAAAATATTGAATTTGGACTCCTACCTCACAAAAATTAACTCAAAGTAGATCATAGACCTAAATATAAGAGCTAAAATTATCAAACAAGTAGACAAAAACAAGGAGAAAATCTTCATGGCCTTGCATAGGTCAAGGTTACTAGCTCTCAGCACTCCTGGCCTTCCGGGTTTGTTGTGGGGCTATTTTGCTCATTGCATGTGGTTTAGCAGTATCCTCGGCCTCTACCTGTTTGACTCCAGTGGTAATCCCTTTCTCTGTTGTGACAACCAAATACGTCTCCAGACATTGCCAAATGTCCCCTGGGGGGCAAAATTGCTCCTGGTTGAGAACCACTGGGTAGGCAAAAATTTGTTAGGACACTAAAATCACAAGACATAAAAGTAAAAAATGATAAATTGGATGTCATCTAATTAGACTTCATTTTGCTCTTCAAAAGACTCCATTAAATAAAAAGTTAAGCCACAAACTGGGAGAAAATATTTGCAAAAATATATCAGATACAGGACTTGTATCCGGCATATATAAAAGAGCTCTTATAATTCTAATCAAGAAGAAAACAATCCAACCAAATTATGGGTGAAAGAATTGCACAGATATCTCACTAAAAGAATATATATGAATGGCTAATGAGCACATAATAGAATAACGTGCTCAATATTTTTCATTTTAATGTATGTTTGCCGAACGAAATCCACAATGAGATACCACTATAATTATTACAATAAATGAAAGAATAATACTGACCAGCATGTGGAGAAACTGAAACCTGTGTAAATTACTGGTGAAAATGTAAAATGCTACAGCCACTTCAGGAAATAGTTTGGCAATTTCTTAAGAAATTACACTTAACCGGTCGGGTGTGGTGACTCATGCCTGTTTTCCTGGCACTTTGGGAGGCCGAGGTGTTCAGATCACTTGAGCCCTGGAGTTCCAGACCAGCCTGGGCAACATGACAAGACCCTGTCTCTACAAAAAAGTACAACAATTAACTGGGTGTGGTGGGGGGTGCCTGTAGTCCCAGCTACTCGAGAGGCTGAGGTGGGAGGATCACTTAAGCCTAGGGAGTTGGAGGCTGCAGTGACTATGATTATGCCACTGCACTCCAGCCTAGGCAAGAGAGGGGGGAAAGGCCGGGCGCGGTGGCTCAAGCCTGTAATCCCAGCACTTAGGGAGACCGAGACGGGCGGATCACGAGGTCAGGAGATCGAGACCATCCTGGCTAACATGGTGAAACCCTGTCTCTACTAAAAAATACAAAAAAACTAGCCAGGCGAGGTGGCGGGCGCCTGTAGTCCCAGCTACTCGGAGGCTGAGGCAGGAGAATGGCGGGAACCTGGGAGGCGGAGCTTGCAGTGAGCTAAGATCACGCCACTGCACTCCAGCCTGGGCGACAGAACGAAATAAATTACATTTATTGAATGACACTTACTGTAACATGCTGCAATTCCACACCTCATTATCTGCCCAAGAGAAATGAAAACATAACCACACAGGCTTGTATGTGCATGCTCATAGTGGCCTTACACATAATAGCAAAAATGGAAACCATCTAAATATCTATTAACTGATAGACGGACAAACCAAATGCAGTATATCTACATAATGAAGTACTCTTCAGCAATAAAAAGAAATAAACTACTGATACATGCTACAACACAGATGAACCACAAAAACCTTACACTAAGTGTAAGGAGCCTGATGTAAAAGACCACACACTTTATGGCTCCATTACATAAAATGTCAAGGAAAGGCAAATTTATAATGATGGAAAGGTTAATGGTTGCACATGGATGGGGGATGAAAACTGGGAAATGTAAACAAGAATAGCCTAGAAAATTCTGAGGCAGAGAAATAAAGAGTCTCCAGTCCTATCGGATATTAAATATTATAGAATTACAGTAATTAAAACAGGATGCCATTGGTACAAGAGTAGATGGACAATTCAATGGCATAGAGTAGAAAGTTTAGAAAAAGAATAGGAAAAAAATAAGAGATTATGGCCAGACGCGGTACCTCACGCCTGTAATCCCAGCACTTTGGGAGGCTGAGGCAGGTGGATCATGAGGTCAGGAGCTCAAGACCAGCCTGGCCAAGATGGCAAAACCCTATCTCTACTAAAAGTACACAAATTACAGCGTGCCTGTAATCCCAGCTACTCTGGAGGCCGAGGCAGGAGAATCGCTTGAACCTGGGGGATGGAGGTTGCAGTGAGCCGAGATCACGCCACTGCACTCCAGCTTGGGTGACAAAGCGAGACTCTGTCTCAAAAAAAAAAAAAAAAGGGATTGTAACCTTACTTCATACTTTATATATAAATGAATTCAAAATGTATTAGAGTCTTAAATATATTTTAAAAATCATAAAAGTACAGTCACGCACTGCATAATGATGTTTCAGTCAACCACAGACTGTACATATGATGGTGGTTCCATATGCTTATAATGGACCTGAAAAACTCCTATTTTCCAGTGATATCATAGTTACAGTAACATAGCACAACACATTACTCACTTGTTGGGGGTGATGCTGCTATAAACAAACCTACCATGCTGCCAGTTATATAGAAGTCTAGCACACACTATTACATATAGTGGATGGTACTTCATAATGAAAATAAATGACTACGTTACTGATTTCTGTATTCACTATACTATACTTTTAGTGTTATTTTAGTCTACTCCTTCTACTTCTTAAAAAAGTTAATTGTAAAACAGCCTCAGGCAGGTCCTTCAGGACAAAGGCATCGTCATCATAGGACATAATAGCTCCATGAGTGTTACTTACCCTGAAGACCTTCTAGTGGGAGAACATGCAGAAGTGGAAGGCAATGATATTGATGATCCTGACCCTGTGTGGGCCTAGGTCAATGTGTGTGTTTGTATCTTCATTTTTAATAAAAAGTAAAAAAAAATTAAATAGAAAAAAACTCATAAAAAAGAATATAAAGAAAATATTTTTGTGTAACTGTACAATGTGTGTTTTAAGCTAAGTGTTATTACAAGAGAGTCAAAAAGTTAAAAATATTAAAAGTTTGTAACATAAAAATGTTATAGTAAGCTGTTAATTTATTATTGAAGAAAGAAAAACATTTAAAAATATATTTATTGTAGCCTAAATGTACAGTGTTTATGAAGTCTACAGTAGTGAATGGTAATGTCCTAGGCCTTCACATTCACGCACCACTCAGTCACTCACTCATCCAGAGCAACTTCCGGTCCTGTGAGCTCCATTCATGGTAAGTGACCTGCACAGATGCACCACTTATCTTTCAAACCATATTTTTACTGTACCTTTTCTATATTTAGATATGTTTAGATCCACACATACCGTGGTGTTACAGTTGCTTACAGTATTCAGTACAGTAACATGCTGTATATAGGTGTGTAGCCTAGGAGCCACAGGCTATACAATATAAGCTAGATATGCAGTAGGCTATACCAGCTAGGTTTGTGTAAGTACAGTCTGTTATGTTCACACAACGAGGAAATCGCTTAATGACACAGTTCTCAGAACATATCCCCAACAGGCTATACAATATAAGCTAGATATGCAGTAGGCTATACCAACTGGGTTTGTGTAAGTACAGTCTATTATGCTCACACAATGAAGAAATCGCTTAAAGACACATTTCTCAGAACATATCCCCATGACTAAGCGATGCATGACTGTATTAGAAAAAAAAACGAGAAAGTTTTGCTAATATCATAAAGCAGAGAATGTTTTCCAAAATATAACATAAAACCCAGCAAAAAGAAAAATGTCTCATATTTGATGACATTTGTATGGCAGAAACAAACAACAACAACAACAACAACAAAACACCAATCCAAAGACCAATGGCAAAGGAAACATTTGTATTTAGTATCATAAAGGTTGATTTCTTGTAATATATAAAACTCTTTTTTTTTTTTTTTTTTGAGACGGAGTCTCGCTCTGTCACCCAGGCTGGAGTGCAGTGGCGCGATCTCGGCTCACTGCAAGCTCCGTCTCCCGGGTTCATGCCATTCTCCTGCCTCAGCCTCCCGAGTAGCTGGGACTACAGGCACCCGCCACAGCACCCGGCTAATTTTTTGTATTTTTAGTAGAGACGGGGTTTCACTGTGTTAGCCAGGATGGTCTCGATCTCCTGACCTCGTGATCTGCCTGCCTCGGCCTCCCAAAGTGCTGGGATTACAGGCGTGAGCCACCGCGCCTGGCAATATATAAAACTCTTATAGATCAATAAGAAAAAGGCCTACAATGCAATAAAAAGTTGGGGAGAACATAAAAAGAATACCTAGGAATACAGCTAACCAGGGAGGTGAAAATCTCTACAATGAGAATTACAAGACACTGCTCAAAGAAATCAGAAATGACACAAACAAATAGAAAAATATTCCATGCACATGGACAGGAAAAGTCAATATTGTTAAAATGGTCATACTGCCCAAAGCAACTTAAACGTTCAAGGCTATTCCTATTAAACTACCAGTGAAATTCTTCATAGAACTAGAAAAAACTATTTTCAAATTCATATGGAACCAAAAAAGAGCCTGCCAATAACCAAGGCAATCCTAGGCGAAAAGAACAAAGCTAGCGGCATCACATTACTCAACTTCAAATTTTACTACGGGGTCACAGTAACCAAAACAGCACGGTACTGGTACAAAAACAGACATACAGACCAACGGAACAGAATAGAGAGCCCAAAAATAAGGCCACACAACTACAACCATCTGATCTTTGACAAAGCTGACCAAAACAAGCAATGGGGACGGACTCCCTATTCAATAGGTGCTGGGATAGCTGGCTAGCCATATACAGAAGATTGAAACTGGACCCCTTCCTTACACCATGTACAAAACTCAACTCAAGATGGATTAAAGACTTAAATGGAAGACTAAAAACTGTAAAAACCCTAGAAGACAACCTAGGCAATACCATTCTGGACACAGGAACTGGCAAAGATTTCATGATGATGAATACACCAAAAGCAACGGCAACAAGGGCAAAAATCGACAAATGGGATCTAATTAAATTTTAACAGCTTCTGCACAGCAATTGAAACTATTAATAGAGTAAACAGACGACCTACATAATGGAAGGAAATATTTGCAAACTATGCATCTGACAAAGGTCTAATGTTCAGCATCTATAAGGAACTGAAACAAATTTACAAGAAAAAAACAACCCCATTAAAAAGTGGGCAAAGGACACAAACAGACTCTTTTTAAAAGAAGAAATATGTGTGGCCAACAAGCATATAAAAACAAGCTCAATATCACTGGTCACTAGATAAATGCAAATCAAAACCATAATGAGATACTATCTCATACCAGTTAGAATGGCTATTATTAAAAGTAATGGCAAGGTTGTGGAGAAAAGGCAACGCATACACACTGTTGGTGGGAGTGTAAATTAGTTTAACCATTGTGGAAAGCAGTGTGGCGATTCCTCAAAGAGCTAAAAACAGAACTACCATTCAACCCAGCAATCCCATTACTGGGTGTATACCCAAAGGAATATAAATTGTTTTACCATAAAGACACATGCACATGAATGTTCATTGCAACACTGTATTCACAATAACAAAGACATGGAGTTAACCTAAATGCCCATTAATGGCAGATGGGATAAAGAACATGTGGTACATATACACCATGGAATATTATGCAGCCATAAAAAAGAGCACGGCCGTCTCCTTTGAAGGAACATGGATGCAGCTGGAGGCCATTACCATTGCCAAATTAACTCAGGAACAGAAAACGAAATACAGCATGTTATCAGAAGTGGGAGTTAAATGATGAGAACACACGGACACAAAGAGAGGAACAACAGACACTTGAGGGTGGAGGGTGGGAGCAAGAAGACAATCAGAAAAAAATAACTATTGGGTCGGTACTAGGATTAGTACCTGGGTGACAAAACGATCTGTACAACAAACCCCTGTGACACGAGTTTACCTGTATAACAAACAAGCACATATACCCCTGAACCTAATGTAAAAGTTAAAAAAAGAAAAATGGGCAGAAGTTATGACCAATTTATCCACAGAAGAGGAAATTCAAATGGTCTTAAATATATGCAAAGATACTCACCCTCATTCCTAATAAGACAAAAAGTAAAGCAACTTAGCAAATTAAAATTTTAGCATGCACTGTTGGTTTAAGTGTGAGGAAATAGTCCTCTTACACTGTTTTAACAGGTGTGTAAATTGGTACAAGCTCTATGGAAGGCAATTTGGAAACATGTATCAAATTACACAAATAATATTCTCAGTGACCTTGAAATTCCTTTCCTAGGTGTATAGCACATGTGAATACATTTGAATCTGTGCAAAATTATGTATATTCAAGGATATTCAGTGTAGCATTGCTTACAGTGCAAAATAGTGGCAACTGAAATATCCATACATAGGGGAGTGGTTAAATATATAAAACATATATAAAACATATATATGAAATGGTTTCATATATTATAAAATACATAAAACCATTAAAAAGAATGTGGCAGCTCTATATGTTGCAGAAGAGGATATATATATATATAAAAAAATAATTTGCGACTTTACGTGTATGTATGTGTGTGTGTGTGTGTTTCTGGAAGGATAAATAAGAAACTGATCCAAACAGCAATAGGATGGAGCACACAAGTGAGAAAACCCTTAATTTTCACTGTGTATCCTTTTGTACTTTTGAATTTTGAACTACGCACACATATTATTTATTCAAAAATAAATACAAGTGTATTTAAAGACATTAGGTTCACAGACATCCCAGTGACAGCAGGTTCAATCACCTGAATCAGTATAAGAATATTTGCATACATTAATCTCTTTTCAAAAAGTCATTTTTAGGCAGTTTCCTTGGTGTCTATGTCATCCCTGTTCGTAAAAATACACTAATATTCAGTGCATCTATTTATTAGTTGAAGTTTGAACATGCTGCTTCTCGTTCCTTCTACTCTTAGAGGGAGTCAACAAAATAGATGACTGTCCTTATCTTTAGAGTAGACAAAGGGGTGTGTGTGTGTGGGGGGAGGTGTGTATAAAAGTGGGGGACTGCAAGTCTACTGTCCTATTTTAGAGACATGTTTCAATTTAAAATAATCTAAAACAATACATTCCAATTCAAAAAAAGTCTAAAGCCAGAATGTATTATGTATGTTATATATGATGGGTTTGATTTCAAAGATGGCTACAAAAGGCTTTCTGACACATTATACACCTGAAGGCTATGCTTATTTTTAGATTTTTTCATCAGTTTAAATTCTCTTCAGAATATAGCCTCCCACTCCCCACCTCTGCTAATTGCTATATACTATAAAGTAGTTGTCTGTTTTACAGATTGGAAACCCTGCATGGAGACAGAGCTTGCCAAGGACCCTTAGGAATAGATCTAATATTGGAAGTTCACATTGTCTTCTAGCCTAACTTGAATGTGCACACAACTCACCTGGGTATTTTGCTAAAATGAAGATTCTGATTCAGTAGGTCTGGAGGGATGTGTGAGATTCTGCCCTTCTAAAAAGCTTCCAGGTGATGCCAATGTTGTAGGTCCACAGACTACACTTTGAGTAGCAAGCGTAGTCTTGCTAAGACCAAAGTCAAAGACCATACAGTTTCTTGTTTAGGCTTGATATAGCCTAATCTGGATGCTCTGTAATCGTGTGTCTTTCCAGTCATCAGATAAACGTAGCGACCCAGTTGCAAGCGTTGCTAATACCATGTAAATACCACTGAATTAAGCAGAGAAAGCCTTTTTTTCTATATCTTTTGATTTCTATGATGATGAATTTTTCTAAATAATCCTAGCCTCTTGTACCACCCTTTGCCACTGAATGATTAACAGCAGGTGTTCCACTTTTCTCAATCAAGAGGAGACAATGAAAAGCACTGAGGAAGAGAAAATGAGACAGAGAGAGAGAGAGAGAGAGCGAGCGAGAGCGAGCGAGAAGGCAGAGAAGACAGAGAAGAGAAGGTTGTGGGGATGGTCTTTTTACTTCCCCCACTTCAGTATGAAGCAGCAGTATCTTGGGTAAGTGTGCGTGTTCTCCAGACTCAAACCCTCCCTTTGGCGAGCAGTTCTGATGCTTATTGGGCACCTTGCATGGAGAACAAGAACTTATCAGGCACGTTTACCTTTATCAGTAATAACAGTGATAAGTTGATTTCCCATCTGCCTTATGCTTTAGTCTTACTTGTCAACTGATTCAGAACTTAGGGTAGGGGGAAGAGGGGTGTTATCGACTGAATCCTTTCAAATCCCCAACACCACCTAGACAACCAGCTAAGACAGTAATGGCACGTTTGAAAAGGTCATAAATTCAGACTCTGCCTCTTCCCTAACACATCCTAGGGCTACTTTCCAGCTTCATCTCATCCTTTGAGCAATGCTGTCCTATCCAAAACTCAGCCTAGAGCCCAGACCTTAATCTGATTCTTTCGCTAGGTCTCTTGGAGGTTCCTCATCTGTACACTCCTACTCCTAAATGCAGAAAACAGAAAAACATCATTTATCCCCCCTTTCCCCTTTGATATGCCTTGTATTGGGCAAAATCTAATTTTACTTTATCCATTATCTCTGCCAAGAGGCATGATCTTCAAGTCCTACTGTTTCCATTTTACCTTCCCTGTGGCTATCTTCCCATTCAGAAAGAAACCAGAACTTAAAGCCCTAGTTAACTCTTAATAAAGCTTCCAAATTCCTCTGCCTTTGTTTCTTACCTTCTCCTGGATCCCTTCATCATCACCAGCAAAGTACAAAATAGGGACATTGAGCTCAGAGGCAGCTACCCATTGAAGGACGGCTTGGAGTTGCTTGTTCTGAACTGTATCCGTTAGGTTGTGATTGCTGACAATCACCTTGGGTGCTGCACACCC
Organism: Macaca thibetana thibetana; assembly: GCF_024542745.1. Classification (NCBI taxonomy): domain Eukaryota; kingdom Metazoa; phylum Chordata; class Mammalia; order Primates; family Cercopithecidae; genus Macaca; species Macaca thibetana. The sequence continues at coordinate 4,693,839 of NC_065588.1, forward strand.
TTCAGGAGGCTGACCTGATATACCTCTCATTTCATTATGGATAGCTTGATAGGCATTCTGCAGGAGAGCTTCTGCTGACCCTGTGCCCTTGACTGGCAAACACTCATATAAACTATCTGGGAAGGCCGAAGTTAGCCTACTGGCATCTCCAGACTTGTCATCTCCCAACTTGTCATCTCCCAGCTCTGCCAAAGAAGAATCACAGGACTTAGCAATGATGACACACAGCTTCATCACTGAGTTCATCAGATGTTCTACCATCTGCCCACTCATGTGGCCATCTATCTGGCTGACAACCATCTTGGTCAGCCCAGAAAGGGCACCAGGGGTCTCATCATCTTCACATAGTTTAGGGGGAGATGGGGCTAAAGGTCTGTCACACAACTTCCTATCTTCCTTAACTGGCTGTTCCGGCACCTTGGGTTCAGAGCTTTGGTCACGCTTGAAAATGGTCTCACTAAGTAAGTTCCGGATGAAATTGAAGAAAACACTCCTTAGGTCCTTCTTTTCTGCTTGTTCTTGGTCACCTACAATGGGAGCAGACTTCAGGCAGGATTCATCAGGAACTACAGGAGGCTCATTGGCAGGAAAGTTGGTGGTGCCAGCAGCTTCAAGGAAGCTCTGTGCATCCCTTCTTCCTCCCTGGGCCAGGTGATATTGAATCAGAAGTAGGGCAGATACGATCAGGTCCTTGGCCCAGGAGTCTGAATCACATATAAAATTCTCAGGTTTCTCTGGGGGATATGGAGGAGGGCTGAGGTTGCAAATATCTTCAGGGTACTCAAAGGAAATGTCTGGTGAAGGCTTACACTGTGTGTTGGGAGCTTCACATGCTGCATGCTGGAAACCTAGAGATTTACATTCTTTCTGTTGACTTTTATGCCACAAGGTCAGCCCCTCTTTGATAATGTGTTCACCCAGAGTTTTGGCGCAAGTCTCCTCCTCTGATTTGGGTTCAGAATACATTTGTTCTCTCAATTTAGTTTCAGATTTCATGGCAAAGTTCACATTTCGGTGTTTAGGATCACCCATTCCTTTCATGGAGATGAGGGAATAACTCTCAGCCGTGTCTTGGGCTTTCCTGACATGCTCAGGGACTTTCTTGACAAACATGACATTGTACAGCTTCCTTAGCATGGCATCCATGATATCTGCGGCCTTTTGGCTTCCGTGAGTGAAGACAGTTCTTTTCACAGCCGAGACAAACTGTGTGTCAGTCATGAGGGTCCCTGTGATGCTGTGGAGGTTCCTCATGAAGGAGTCGATGAGATCCGAGACCACATCTTTTGCATGCTTGAGCAGAACCTTCTTCAGTAGGATGGTGGCAAGGGTTGTGTCTTTCACTTGGATCTTCAGTGTCTTCATGATGGAGACCATCATATCAGATACCACACTGTTAGCATAGGTCATGATCCCTTCACTAACAGAAGCTGTAAAGTCATCAGGCCTTTCCTGCCCTCGAAATCTCTTTCTCTCCCGAGGAAAGAACCTTCCACTCTCTCTGGCATAATCTCCATTACGAGATTCAAACACTTCCTTATAGAAGAAAGACTTCTTAGAAGCAGGCTTGTCCTCTGGACCCTGTCTTTCTTTGGCGCGCTCCTCGATCTTCAAAGTGGACTTGTATTTCAAATTTGGGGGACTTTGTGATGATCCTGAGGCTCTGTCTCCAGAGCCAGGAGCCTTGTCTGGGGCAGCATTCCTGGAACAGGCAGAGACGGTCTCATTCACAAGCTCTGATGCTACCTTACTGAGGCTTTTGGTGGGTGGGGGTTCATTCCCCATGTACAATGACTGATGGACACATTTGTTTTCAGAGCCATCGATCTTCTCATTGATCTCTTTGCGGGCCATGGCTATGACTAGATTCGTGAGGCGGTTAGCATAGAAGGAAACTTCATCTACTGAACTCCCATTGCCAAGTTGGGTCCTGGGGCCCTGGCAAGGATTCTCTTTGTGAGTCATCTCAAAATGCAATCTTTCCGGAGTGCCCTTGGTGGTGTTGTAATAGTCTACAGAGAAACCTTTGTGTGGGTCTCCTGAGTTGGACGTTTCCCCACCAAATGATTCTCCGGGTTTGAACCTAACATCTTGGAACTCTGCTGTACTTTTCTCCAGGTCTCTGCGGAGCCAGCTGAGCACTCTGACAGGATCCGTGGAGGTGTCCTTAAAAATAGACAAGGATTCATCTGACTATAACCAAGTAAAGGTATGGGATATTCAAGACAACCTCAAAGTTCAGTTACAAATGTCGTCAGCCCTCTCAAGATTGCTCCATCTTGGCAATAAAAGTAACCATTTATGGAGTACTCACTGTGTATCAGACGTTGTTCCAAGTATTTTAAGACTATTATCTCATTTAATTAGTTTCATAATAAACCTGAGATTTAGCTCTCTTATTATCCTCATTTTACAGAGGAGGAAATTGAAGAACTGAGAGGTTAAGTTTGTAACTTATTTGAAATAATACAGCTAACCATTGATGGAGCAGAAATTCCAGCCCTGGCAGTCTGACTCCACAGCCCATGCGCTCAGCTAGTGTATTATATTGCTTCTAATGACATAAATCTTTAAGATCTGATAGTCTGCTATCAGACCTCCAGCTCCATCCATGTCCCTGTAAAGGACATGATATCATTCTTTTTTAATGGCTGCATAGTATTCCATGGTGTATACGTACCACATTTTCTTTATCCAGTTGATCATTGATGGGCATTTAGGTTGATTCATGAACAGAAAACCAAATACCACATGTTGATACTTATAAGTGGGAGCTAAATGATGAGAACACATGGACACATAGAGGGGAACAACACCCACTGGGGCCTTTTGGAGAGTGGAGGTAGGGAGGACGGAGAGGACAGGGAAAAATAACTAATGGGTACTAGGCTTAATACCTGGGTGATGAAATAATCTGTACAACTACCCCCATGACACAAGTTTACCTATGCAACATACGTGCACGTGTACTCCTGAACTTAAAAATTGAAAAACAGATCTGACAGTCATCAGCTAGATAGAAGAGTTAGCATATGAACGGAATCAGATTTTTTCCTGTTTTAATATTAATTGCTATTTTCTATGGTTTACCTGTTTTTATTTAGATCTTATTACAAGTATAGTTTCCAAAAAATGAGAAAATTCAGGGAAAATTGTGCATAATTAATCACTTTGCCAGGCTGCACAAACACTATCTGGATATGCAAAGGGCTTCCAATGGACTGACATCATTTAAGTTAACAATCTGATTTATAATTCAGGAGTTAATATGTATGGGCAATTTATTCGTTTTGTGTGAATACAGATTCTTTGATGGACACTAGCTGTGATAAGCATATGAACACTTTTACATGTTTATAAATTGTACCATCTGCATGTGGGAAAAACTCTGAAACATAAGATAAAATAGCATAATATATATGAAAGTGTCCTATTTATTATTAAATGTAAAGAATCACTGTAATTATTGGAGTTCATATATCTATCTGAGAATGATCACAAATATTGCCCACCTTTAAAGAACAATTTGGTATTTTTATTACCAAGTGTCATATAGTTACTAGTTACTATTTGTGAAGTACTTGTAATGTTTGCCAGGCACTGTGCTAAATGCTTTACATGCACTATTTTGTTTAATCCTCATATTCGCCTAGTAAGATAGGTTTTATTCTTCCAATTTCACGGGTAAGAAAACAGAGACTTAGAGAAGTTAAATAGTTTGCCGGGCATCTCACAGCATGGTGGGGTTTCATATCAGATCCAATTCTGATTCTAAAATCTGGGCTCTCCACCTCTACAATATCCTGCTGTGCTTTGATTACTTGGAAAGAAAGGAAAAGCAGTTGTGCTAGTTGTCTGCAGGACTGGTTTAAGTGGCTTGTTACCATGTCGGAGTTAAGGTCCATTGTGCTTGGTTCAAAATGCTCCCAGTGGTTCTCCTAATTAGAATAATAGCTACTATATGGGGTATTTTGAGCTTTAGCGGAAAACCACACATCGTCTATAGCACACCCTTCCAGATTATCTGATTCTCATTCTCTTGGAGCTATTTTACAACTCTATTAACTGTGGATAACTGACATCAATGCAATATAATTCTTGTCTAGACACCTATAAGGGGAGGGTCCACTGACTGCCTCTCCCACTGCAGAGAAGGTCAGTTTTGCCTCCAATGGCACACGCACTTCAATATCTCCAAGCTATATGTGTCTTTTGAACCTCACCAGTTCCTTGTTAATGAGTTAAATAAAATCTTTAACACATATTCATTTTTGTATATGTATGGGAGTCATTATTTTACCCTTCTTGGAGAATTATCTTTTAACGGTTTTGGAAGTCTTGTGCCAAGATGCCCAATAGATCCACCTAATGGAGATAAACGTCTTCAAGAGACAGGTGCACCAGGTGTGTCTTTTCTCAGCCCCCAGAGCGGCAATAGAAGTTTGCAGACATTCGGTTTTTCTAGTTCTAATTTTCCTCTCTACTAATTTTGGTTTGGTTCTCATTTCAGTTTGTTTCTGGCCAATTGGTGGCAGCAATGATTGGAAATTTGATTTTATAGTCTGACCATTTGGTAATCTCATTTGTGGATTCATGATTTATAGAGTTATATCCTCTGTTGGGTGCGAGGCAACAGAAAATTTGTTTTGACAGTATTTTTTGTCCACCTTAAGTTCATCAGTTAAGACATTTGTGCTCACTTGGAAGGAGAAGTGCTCTTTGATATCTGGACAGGTGAGTTTTATGTTTCTGGTTTATTTTTGACACAAAGTATGGCTGAAAGTTTAGAATTGAAGCTATAAACTGCCTCTATCAGTGTCTGTATTGCTATGTGTCCGTAATTCAGAAAATGTGTCTGTAATTCAGAAAATGTTCGGTGTAAGCAGCAATGTCTTGCTCCAGAGAGTATTCATGTGTTATACTACGAAGTCTCTTAAAGGATGTTTATTCTGACTGGTGCATGCTCACACACACACACACACACACACACACACACACACACACAAACATACACTTACGTAAATTACATATTCTTGATATCCCTCAAAAATGAGGAAATCAAGCTCTTAATATTTAAAATATTCAAGGGGAATGCGAAGAAAAAAAAGTATTTTTACAGAACCTACCTCAGAAACATTTTAGAAAACCAAGTTCACATAAGTTAGGTAAATCTTTGGCAAATAATACTAGTTGAATAATTTTGGTTTAATAAAAACAGCTATGTCTTTTCTTATTTATCAATGTTAAAGATTATATAATTGTATGCTTTTATTTTACTTTGATATGCTTTTCATAAACTTATACAGGTTTACAGATCCAAAAATGCCAGCATTACTTCTATTTAATGTTTAAGATTATGAAAAATGTAAATTTGCATTTAAGAAAGTTCAATAATCATTCTGACAAACTTTATTTCAACAGTTATTATGTTTTGTAGTATGTCAGCCTAATGATAAGTTTCCAACATCTTTATATAACTTAAAACACTGGATGGTATTACATTGAGTTAATGCGTATTCATTGGATATGTAGATCATTTCTAAGTAAGATGGAACACTGAGACATTGATGGCCAAGCATAAAGTTTATACGCTTTTGCTTATTTTTTTAATCACTTATAGAGAGGTTATATCTTTAAGTCTGTTAATGAGTCTGTTCATCTTCTCCGCTTAGGTAGTATAAGGGGTGTATGTGACTGGAGGAATCGTCTTCCTCTGCAGTCACGAGTTCTACTCATCTGCATTTCAGCTGGTGTGTGATGTTCCCAATTATATACTCCTCACCCCTAGTTTTTTTGTGATATAGAAAGAGGGTATATTCTTTCATCATCATAACTGTTAACTTTGGGTTAGCAGTTATAATTAATATTAGTGGTTTAGACTATTTCAGAGAAGTCGAAATGTATACCTGCTTGTTTTCCTAGGGACTGCAGGTGAAACCTGGTGGAGAGCATTTCTTAGGCTTGACCTCCTAATCTCAGGACAGTAAACAATACAGGGCTTTTTTTTTTTTGAGACGGAGTCTGGCTCTGTCACCCAGGTTGGAGTGCAGTGGCGCGATCTCGGCTCACTGCAAGCTCCGCCTCCCGGGTTCACGCCATTCTCCTGCCTCAGCCTCCCGAGTAGCTGAGACTACAGGTGCCGCCACCACACCCAGCTAATTTTTTTGTGTTTTTAGTAGAGACGGGGTTTCACCGCGTTAGCCTGGATGGTCTTGATCTCCTGACCTCGTGATCCGCCCGTCTCGGCCTCCCAAAGTGCTGGCACTACAGGCGTGAGCCACCGCGCCCGGCCAATAGAGGGCTTTAAAAATCCAATCTGAGATTCCTTATGAGAACTTCCGGTAAAGCATACTTAGGCCTACCCAGTTGCTGCACCTATGTAAATAACCAGGCCAAATCTAATGAGACTAGCCTCATTTTGTGGTCAAGAATAATCTTACCTTGAGATTATTTTAATTTTTATCAAAATGGGGAAGCCTACAGGGAAAAAAGTTGTGCTTCAATAGGAAACTAAGCATTGTCTACAGCCTACAGACTAAGTATTGTCTTCAGTCTTCCACATTACCTGATTCTCAGTCTGTGGGAGCTATTTTACAGTTCTGCAAGCTGTAGATAATTGATAGCAATGCAAAACAACTCTTGTCTATAGTTGGGAAAATTCTGTCTAGTGGAAGTCTGGTTGATTTCCCTTCCCCATTGTGGAGCAGGTCAGTTTTACTTTTGTTTGCACATTTATTTCAATATTCCTGATCTATAAGTGTATCTTTAAAGAATTCTCCTTTGAACTGGTGGTAATACCTAACTGATTTCCTCACTACTGAGGTGGATACAATCTTTCATATGTATTCATTTTTGTCTCTGTATCGAAGTGATAATTTTACCCTTTTTTTTGAAAATGGTAACTATTTACAAACAAGCACATCAACTTGCAAATAGGTGTGTTTCCATAATTGGGCTGTAACAGTACAGGAAAGCCTTACTAGAGTGAAGCTGTGGGGTTTATTCTTTTGCCCTTTTCAATTTTTTTAAAAAAACAACAAACCCAAACTGATTGGGGGTAGTGGCTCACGCCTGCAGTCCCATCACCTTGGGAGGCCAAGGTGGGCAGATCTCGCTTGAGTTCAGGAGTTTGAGACCAGCCTGGGCAACATGGCAAAAACCCATCTCTACAAAGAATATATTTTAAAAGATAAATAAAATTAAAAAAAAATAAAAATAAAAAACCAAACCTACAGCATAGTATAGAGCTTTACAATGGAGTCCACAGAATTGTGTTAAGTTGCTGTGTTTATGGGTTTTTGATGTCTATATATTTTTAAACCTAAAATGTGTATACCGTATGTTTATTATTCCCCTCTATCCACAAGGATTTTGCAAAAGGTGTTAATCAAACTGTAGTGACTGAAAACTAAGTACCCACATTTCCTTTCTTATCAATGCAGTCCATGACCAAACATCCATCTCTCCAAACCCCTTTATCCTCTTGCAACCTTCCTCTTCTTACGCAATAGTATTCTGAGCAGTTAGGGAAGTTAGATGCCAAATTATCTCAGTATTTCTGAATCCTGAGGCAAATTTTCATGTCCATGAAGGATAATATAAAAAGAATTAATGGGTTTTATTTTCTCTGCTTACCATCTTTTGCTTCAGTAGTTTTAAGTCAGCTATCTACCTCCCTGTCCTATTTCTCTTCTCCACCTTTGTCTCAATTAAACATACTTTATAAAATTTTCTCTGACCACCTCCCATTTTGAAATGATCAATTCTTTAAACACTTACAGCATTTATTGTCTAGAAAATACATTCGACAAATAATCATGAACTGCTTTTCATTAGTCCAACAGTTATTCAGCCCTTTCAAGTGACATTTCTATATTCTTTTTTTTTTTTTTTTTTTTGCTTTTTATACCACTTTATTCAAACCTGAGAACCTCAATATAAAACTAAACGCTGGTGGCCCATTTTCCTAATTCTGCATTATTGTAAATGTACAAGTTCTCCTAACAGTCCAACACTTACATAGATTAAATCATCTCTGACACATGGTAGTTCTCATATAAGGAAAATACCGAAAATAATTAGTGCAATATACTGAACTGATCAAAATAAAATGAAGGTTGGAAAACAAGGCTGCAAGATTGTTACTAACATATTGCAATACTTTATGTTACAAATTATGGGTACATTGTTCGTTATGGTTCTAGTCATGGAGGAACAACTGAAGCCCCTTCCTGTCAAAGGGGGAGAGAGAAACAATTGGCTGTCTTAGTAACTGTACATTTTGTATACTTTTAAGCAACTCTTAAACATTACAGAAAAGTGATACATATATGGAGACTATACTGCAGTACGCTATTGACAGTACAGCTGAAGATGGAATTTAAAATAATGAAGTTTAAATATACATAATTGTTAGTGCATTGACTACATTGTGTCACAAGCGAACGAAAGTCCCCTCCCTGCATCAAACAACAAAACCTATGTCATGGCCAGCAGTGATTAATTAGAAATCACAGACACCTGGCTTATTTCATTTTTGTTAAAGAACTCACATGTTTGAAAGAAACACTATCCATTAAGATGCATTTATTAGTTCTCAAATTCCTAAAACAAGATGGGGTTGCATTTGATTTTTTTTACCCCATTAAGAAAAAAACCCCAAAAAACAGGACTGGCTATAATTTAGATGCCATTAACACTCTTTCCACCTACCCCCCACCTTGTATATGTGGCATAATTTATTAAAATATGTAATGTTCATTTTAAATACTGATACCAGGAGAAAATGAACATTTGCCCGAATACTACAGCTAAGCATAAATAACTTTAGAATCTCCTTCTACAAAAAGAATGTTTTTGAAAAGCCCAAATTAGTAAATTCTAAATTTTTTTCACAGGTGACTACTGTATCAGTGTGGAGAAATGGGCTGGTTAACTGTGGGTCCAGATAGTCATTTGCCTATATTCCTAGTGATGAGAAATTATTCCCCCAACCTTCCAATGAAACCAAATGTACACATAGTCCTCGTTTTTCCTTATTGCTGTAACATTAGTAAGAGGGACCCATGCATGTTATTAAAAATTAAGTTCAAAACACGTAAAATAATTCTGTATTAGAAACTTGACTCTATTAAAGTCTCTTCTTTTGGAAGTCACACTGGGCTGGTTAAATGGTCCAATTGCATTGTTACTAACATTTAAGAAGCAGAAGACTATTCCAGCTAGTTCCAACTGGAGGTTTAATTACTACACACTGACTCCTGGTTGGTTGTGTGGGTTCAGTAAGGGCTACTCCTCTTCCCCTGGCAGAGTTTGCTCCTGCATTTCGTGGTTCATTCTTTGGCAATTTTTTAGCTATTGCCATGAACATTTCATTTACATTCATTGATGTTTTAGCTGATGTCTTCATGAATAATAAACTATTGTCATCTGCATAGGGCTGTGCTTCCTGGAAATCTACTGCTCTTTTATTTGCTAGGTCAGCCTTGTTTCCTGATAAAGCTATTACAATGTCAGGACATGCTTGCCTCTGAAGTTCTTCAGCCCAATTTTTCGCACTTGCAAAGGACTCCTCATTTGTGATATCGTATACAACGATGGCTGTTTGTGCTCCTCTGCAGTACATTGGTGCTAGGCTGCGGTATTGTTCTTGACCAGCTGTATCCCATATTTCAAACTATACCGTAGTGTCATCAAGACACACAGTTTGGGTTAGAAAATCAGCTGAATCTGTGAAACCACTTTAATTTATCCAAAATGTCTATTTTCTGGCTAAGAACCATCATCACTCTTAGATCTCTTCATTTTCTCTTCACTTCCATCACCAGCACTAGCAGTTGGTTTTCTTTTTGGGCCCATATTTCACAAAGAAACAGCTTTCACCACTTTGAGAGTTAACCCAATGGTACTCTCTTGAAATTCATGAAATTGGCCTTTCACAAAACGAAGCACTAGGCTTGGTTTGCCAAGAGCAGACTCTCCCAGAAGTACTCGTTTGAACTGGCATATTTTATGTCCAGTATTTGGGCCGTTGGGTCTTCTTGTGCCTCGATTAGCCATGTTCAAATTTGAAATAAGTCCCTAATTTCAGACTCTTCAATGAACTTCCAGAATTCAATGGGTCAATTTTGTTCTTTCTGGAGGTAAAGAAACCTGAGACGCGGCAAGCGGAGCCGCGGGCTGAAGCCCCAGGTGCGGCCCAGAGGACGAGAGCGAGTCTATGGCAGTGGTGGTAGTGGGGGCCGTGGCATCTGCTCTCGGGGCCGGAGCCGCTACCCTCACCGACATTTCTACTTTCATATGCGTATTTTTTATTTTCCAAAATGAATGATAAGGTTCAGAGGGGCAGTAATTGTTATATTCTTTCTTGTTTCTCACTTAGTGAAAAATCACTAAGTTCATTTGATTTACCATTGAAACTGATCTGCTTTTTGTTTCTCCAAATGAAAGGGCAGAAATAAACAAAGATCTAGTAGAAGCAGTTTTGGTTGGCCCTCACTCTGTAGTAATTGAATATTTATTATCTTTATGTCTTAATGTCTTATATAGATTTGTTAGCATTTTCTCTTTAAAACTTTCGATAGATCGGCCAGATTTGGACAAATAGAAGAAGACGGGTCATTTGCATTTGATTACATGCAAATAAATGTTTGATAAATGTTAACTTTTTTTTTTTTTTTGAGACAGGGTCTCACTGTTGCCCAGGCTGGAGCACAGTGGCATGGTCATAGCTCACTGCGACCTCAAACTTCTGGGCTCAAGTGATTCTCCTGCCTCAGCCTCTCAAGTTGCTGGAACTACAGGGGCTAATTAGCCTCTCAAGTTGCTGGAACTCCACTCTGGCTAATTCTTTTTTAAGTAAAGACAGAGTTTCACCATGTTGCCCAGGCTGGTCTCCAACTCCTGGGCTCAAACAGTCTTCCTGCCTTGGCCCCGCAAAGAGTTGGGATTTCAGGTGTGAGCCACTGTGCCCAGTCTGATAAATGTTGTAATAGTACAAAGAGTCTATTAATAATAGTGATTCCATTAGATTATGAGATCCTTAAAAGGAGAGGATTCTAGTTTATTTTTATATCTCTGACCCTGACAGTCAGTACAGTCTCTGTGCCAGTTATTGATTTATTGTCTCTCACTCCAAATCCACCTTTCTTTGCCTTGCTTTGTGACACCACAGCTGAACCCTAAACATTTCTCCTTTGCAGTTGGCTTTGTCGACAGAGGGTACTGGGGGACACTGCGTGGTCAGAGCAGGAGGAAAGGGCTTCCCACTGGCAAGTTTCCTGTGGCAGCCACATTCTCTCCAAAGAGATGGGAAGCAGCTCTGGTTGAAGGAGAAGGAGCTCTTGTGAGTATTACTTAGTTTCTTCCCTGTTTATGTAATCTCAGCCTGGGGGTAGTAGCTGCTTTCTGCATTTGTTATTTCTGAGATTCCTAGAGTCCTCTTTTATGCCTTTTAGTAGTTAACTATGTTTTATTAGTAAATAATTTTTAAATGTTAAGTTACTGGTATGGTTTCTATCTTCTAACTAGACCCTGACTAATACATTGCCTTATACTAAGTAAGCATTTAATAAATGTTCGTTGAATGATGAAGGCAGAATGACAATGTTACTTAGATGACAGTTTATAGTTCTGAGAATTTTAAGGCATCCTACATTTTAGAAAATATTCTCTATAAGCCTTGGAGACATTTATCTCCAATTCCTCTCTGTTTGAAAATTAAAATTTTATAGCTGTAATATACAGCTGACATATACATATTTATATATACATATATGATATACGGCTCATGTGTACATATATGTTTCATTAGTTATAGCATATTAAATACCATAGGATGGGAATTTTTTCCAGAAAACTATAAATCGGAATGTTTTGTTCTATAGGGGCTGATTTCCCACCTGCCTCAAGAATCCCACCTTGAAAAATAAGAGGTTGGGGGTATGGTGGAGAGAATAAGGCCACTCTTAATGACCACCCCCATATTCTTAACCTAGTGTTTATTAAGAGGTTGACCCTTACCATTTTCCAGTCCTGGGCTTGGTTGTCTCCAGGAGAATAGACATCAACTTTGCATACTCCATTTTGGCTTTGTAACCAGTCAACCTTATCTGCCATCTGGAAGTAGGAAAAAAAAATGAGAAAGGGTCGTCAGAAGGGCAGATTTTATGAAAGTAAGAAGAAATGTGGTGAAGGGCTAAGGTGTGGGAAATACGAACAATGCCTTCAGTAGAAACCTTCCCCAACAGCCACTTCAGACCCACTCCACTCTGAATATCTTCATCCTCAGCTCTCAATGGAAGGAAGATTCCTTAAACATATTTGTACCTCTAAGGAAGAAGCTAGTGCCTGGTATCTGCTACAGGTGCTTAACACACCTTTGTTAAATGAATGAACCTAGGCAGACATGTCCTGCCCTTTTATGTCCTTGGTTGACGACCCTCCCCCTGCACCCATTGGATTTTCAGTACACACTCAAAACTCAAGGTGACCAAAATAGAATTAATTTACTGCTCCCTTGTCTGTTCTTGCCCCACCAATTTAGCTTTTAAGTAATTGTTTTATTTTTAACTAATTTTTTGATTATACTTTAAGTTCTAGGGAACATGTGCACAACGTGCAGGTTTGTTACCTCTGTATACATGTGCCATTTTGGTTTGCTACACCCATTAACTTGTCATTTACATTAGGTATATCTCCTAATGCTATCCCTCCCCGCTACCTCCACCCCATGACAGGCCCCAGTGTGTGATGTTCCCCTTCTTGTGTCCAAGTGTTCTCATTGTTCAATTCCCACCTATGAGTGAGAATATGCAGTGTTTGTTTTTTTTATCCTTATGATAGTTTGCTGAGAATGATGGTTTGCAGCTTCATCCATGTCCCTACAAAGGACATGAACTCATCCTTATAGTATTCCATGGTGTATATGTGCCACATTTTCTTAATCCAGTCTATCATTGATGGACATTTGGGCTGGTTCCAAGTTTTTGCTACTGTGAATAGTGCCACAATAAACATACATGTGCATGTGCCTTTATAGCAGCATGATTTATAATCCTTTGGGTATATAGCCAGTAATGGGATGGCTGGGTCAAATGGTATTTCTAGTTCTAGATCCTTGAGGAATCGCCACAAGTCTTCCACAGTGGTTGAACTAGTTTACAGTCCCACCAAAGTGTAAAAGTGTTCCTATTTCTCCACATCCTCTCCAGCACCTGTTGTTTCCTGACTTTTTAATGATCGCCATTCTAACTGTTGTGAGATGGTATCTCATTGTGGTTTTGATTTGCATTTCTCTGATGGCCAGTGATGATGAGCATTTTTTCATGTGTCTGTTGGCTGCATAAATGTCTTCTTTTGAGAAGTGTCTGTTCATAGCCTTTGCCCACTTTTTGATGGGGTTGTTTTTTTCTTGTAAGTTTGTTTGAGTTCTTTATAGATTCTGGATATTAGCCCTTTGTCAGATGAGTAGATTGCAAAAATTTTCTCCCATTCTGCAGGTTGCCTGTTCAGTCTGATGGTAGTTTATTTTGCTGTGCAGAAGCTCTTTAGTTTAATTATATCCCATTTGTCAATTTTGGCTTTTGTTGCCATTGCTTTTGGTGTTTTAGACATGAAGTCCTTGCCCATGCCTATGTCCTGAATGGTATAATAGCCTAGGTCTTCTTCTAGGGTTTTTATGGTTTTATGTCTAACATTTAAGTCTTTAATCCATCTTGAATTAATTTTTGTATAAGGTGTAAGGAAGAGATCCAGTTTCAGCTTTCTACATATGGCTAGCCAGTTTTCCCAGTACCATTTATTAAATAGGGAATCCTTTCCCTATTTCTTGTTTTTTTCAGGTTTGTCAAAGATCAGATGGTTATAGATGTGTGGAATTATTTCCTAGGGCTCTGTTCTGTTCCATTGGTCTATATACCTGTTTTGGTACCAGTACCATGCTGTTTTGGTTACTGTAGCCTTGTAGTACAGTTTGAAGTCAGGTAGCATGATGCCTCCAGCTTTGTTCTTTTGGTTTAGGATTGTCTTGGCAATGCGGGCTCTTTTTTTTGGTTCCATGTGAACTTTAAAGTAGTTTTTCCAATTCTGTGAAGAAAGTCATTGGTAGCTTGATGGGGATGGCACTGAATCTATAAATTACCTTGGGCAGTATGGCCATTCTCACAATATCGATTCTTCTATCCATGAGCATGGAATGTTCCTCTATTTGTTTGTGTCCTTTTATTTTGTTGAGCAGTGGTTTGTAGTTCTCCTTGAAGAGGTCCTTCACATCCCTTGCAAGTTGGATTCCTAAGTATTTTATTCCCTTTGAAGCAATTGTAATGGTAGTTCACTCATGACTTGGCTCTCTGTTTGTCTGTTATTGGTGTATAAAATGTTTGTGATTTTTGCACATTGGTTTTGTATCCTGAGACTTTGCTGAAGTTGCTTATCAGCTTAAGGAGATTTTGGGCTGAAGGGTTTTCTAAATATACAATCATGTCATCTGCAAACAGGGGCAATTCGACTTCCTCTTTTCCTAATTGAATACCCTTTATTTATTTCTCCTGCCTGATTGCCCTGGCCAGAACTTCCAACACTATGTTGAATAGGAGTGGTGAGAGAGGGCATCCCTGTCTTGTGCCAGTTTTCAAAGGGAATTTTTCCAGTTTTTGCCCATTCAGTATGATATTGGCTGTGGGTTTGTCATAAATAGCTCTTATTATTTTGAGATACATCCCATCAATACCTAATTTATTGAGAGTTTTTAGCATGAAGGGCTGTTGAATTTTGTCAAAGGACTTTTCTGCAACTTTTGAGATAATCATGTGGTTTTTATCTTTTGTTCTGTTTATATGATGGATTACGTTTATTGATTTGCATATGTTGAACCAGCCTTGCATCCCAGGGATGAAGCCCACTTGATCATGGTGGATAAGCTTTTTGATGTGCTGCTGGATTTGGTTTGCCAATATTTTATTGAGGATTTTTGCATCGATGTTCATCAGGGATATTGGTCTAAAATTCTTTTTTGTTGTGTTTCTGCCAGGCTTTAGTATCAGGATGATATTGGCCTCATAAAATGAATTAGGGAGGATTCCCTCGTCTTCTATTGATTGGAATAGTTTCAGAAGAAATGGTACCAGCTCCTCCTTGTACCTCTGGTAGAATTTGGCTGTGAATCCATCTGGTCCTGGACTTTTTTTGGTTGGTAGGCTGTTAATTATTGCCTCAATTTCAGAGCCCGTTATTGGTCTATTCAGGGATTCAACTTCTTGCTGGTTTAGTCTTGGGAGGGTGTATGTGTCGAGGAATTTATCCATTTCTTCTAGATTTTCTAGTTTATTTGCATAGAGGTATTTATAGTATTCTCTGATGGTAGTTTGTATTTCTGTGGGATTGGTGGTGATATCCCCTTTATCATTTTTTATTGCGTCTATTTGATTCTTCTCTCTTTTCTCCTTTATTAGTCTTGCTAGTGGTCTATCAATTTTGTTGATCTTTTCAAAAGACCACCTCCTGGATTTATTGATTTTTTGAAGGATTTTTTGTGTCTCTATCTCCTTCAGTTCTGCTCTGATCTTAGTTTTCTTCTTGCCTTCTGCTAGCTTTTGAATGTGTTTGCTCTTGCTTCTCTAGTTCTTTTAATTGTGATGTTAGGGTGTCAATTTTAGATCTTTCCTGCTTTCTCTTGTGGGCATTTAGTGCTATAAATTTCCCTCTACACACTGCTTTAAATGTGTCCCAGACATTCTGGTATGTTTTGTCTTTGTTCTCAGTGGTTTCAAAGAGCATCTTTATTTCTGCCTTCATTTCGTTATGTACCCAGTAATCATTCAGGAGCAGGTTGTTCAGTTTCCATGTAGTTGAGCAGTTTTGAGTGAGTTTCTTAATCCTGAGTTCTAGTTTGATTGCACTGTGGTCTGAGAGACAGTTTGTTATAATTTATGTTCTTTTACATTTGCTGAGGAGTGCTTTACTTCCAACTATGTGGTCAGTTTTGGAGTGTGATGTGGTGCTGAGAAGAATGTATATTCTGTTGATTTGGGGTGGAGAGTTCTCTAGATGTCTATTAGGTCTGCTTGGTGCAGAGTTGAGTTCAATTCCTGGATATCCTTTTTAATTTTGTCTCATTGATCTATCTAATGTTGACAGTGGGGTGTTAAAGTATCCCATTATTATTGTGTGGGAGTCTCAGTCTCTTTGTAGGTCTCTAAGGACTTGCTTTATGAATCTGGGTGCTCCTGTATTGGGTGCATATATATTTAGGATAGTTAGCTCTTCTTGTTGAATTGATTCCTTTACCATTATGTAATGGCCTTCTTTGTCTCTTTTGATCTTTGTTGGTTTAAAGTCTGTTTTATCAGAGACTAGGATTGCAACTCTTGCCGTTTTTTGTTTTCCATTTGCTTGGTAGATCTTCCTTCATCCCTTTATTTTGAGCCTATGTGTGTCTCTGCACATAAGATGGGTCTCCTGAATACAGCACACTGATGGGTCTTGACTCTTTATCCAATTTGCCAGTCTGTGTCTTTTAGTTGGAGCATTTAGCCCATTTACATTTAAGGTTAATATTATTATGTGTGAATTTGATTCTGTCGTTATGATGTTAGCTGGTTATTTTGCTCGTTAGTTGATGCGGTTTCTTCCTAGCATTGATGGTCTTTACAATTTGGCATGTTTTTGCTGTGGCTGGTAGCAGTTGTTCCTTTCCATGTTTAGTGCTTCCTTCAGGGCTCTTGTACGGCAGGCCTGGTGGTGACAAAATCTCTCAGTTGTAAAGGATTTCATTTCTCCTTCGCTTATGAAACTTAGTTTGGCTGGATATGAAACTCTGGGTTGAAAATTCTTTTCTTTAAGAATGTTGAATATTGACCCCCACTCTCTTCTGGCTTGGAGAGTTTCTGCTGAGAGCTCTGCTGTTAGTCTGATGGGCTTCCCTTTGTGTGTAACCCAACCTTTCTCTCTGGCTGCCCTTAACATTTTTTCCTTCATTTCAACTTTGGTGAATCTGACAATTATGTGTCTTGGAGTTGCTCTTCTCAAGGAGTATCTTTGTGGGGTTCTCCATATTTCCTGAATTTGAATGTTGGCCTGCCTTGCTAGGTTGGGGAAGTTCCTGCAGAGTGTTTTCCAACTTGGTTCCATTCTCTGTGTCACTTTCAGGTACACCAATCAGACGTAGAATTACATAGTCCCATATTTCTTGGAAGCTTTGCTAGTTTCTTTTTACTCTTTTGTTCTCTAAACTTTTCTTCTCACTTCATTTCATTCATTTGATCTTCAATCACTGATACCCTTTCTTCCAGTTGATCGAGTCGGCTACTGAAGCTTGTGCATTCGTCACATAGTTCTTGTGCCATGGTTTTCAGCTGCATCAGGTCATTTAAGGACTTCTCTACACTGGTTATTCTAGTTCGCCATTTGTCTGATCTTTTTTCAAGGTTTTAGCTTCTTTGCGATGGGTTCGAACTTCCTCCTTTAGCTCGGAGAAGTTTGATCGTCTGAAGACTTCTTCTCTCAACTCGTCAAAGTCATTCTCCGTCCAGCTTTGTTCCATTGCTGGCGAGGAGCTGTGTTCCTTTGGAGGGGGAGAGGCGTTCTGATTTTTAGAAGTTTCAGCTTTTCTGCTCTGTTTTTTTCCCCATCTTTGTGGTTTTATCTACCTTTGGTCTTTGATGATGGTGACATACAGATGGGGTTTTGGTGTGGATGTCCTTTCTGTTTGTTAGTTTTCCTTCTAACAGTCAGGACCCTCAACTGCAGGTGTGTTGGAGTTTGCTGGAGGTCCACTCCAGACTCTGTTTGCCTGGGTATCAGCAGCGGAGGCTGCAGAACAGCGAATATTGCTGAACAGCAGATGTTGCTGCCTGATCGTTCCTCTGGAAGCTTTGTCTCAGAGGGGTACCTGGCTGTGTGGGGTGTCAATATGCCCCTACTGGGGAGTGCCTCCCAGTTAGGCTACTTGGGGTACAGGGACCCACTTGAGGAGGCAGTCTGTCCATTCTCAGATCTCAAACTCTGTGCTGAGAGAACCACTACTCTCTTCAAAGTTGTCACACCAGGACATTTAAGTCTGCAGTGGTTTCTGCTGCCTTTTGTTTGGCTATGCCCTGCCCTAAGAGGTGGAGTCTACAGAGGCAGGCAGGCCTCCTTGAGCTGCGGTGGGCTCCTCCCAGTTCAGGTTTCCAGGCCGCTTTGTTTACCTACTCAAGCCTCAGCAATGGCGGGCGCCCCTCCCCCAGCCTCCCTGCCGCCTTGCAGATCTCAGACTGCTGGGCTAGCAATGAGCGAGGCTCTGTGGGTGTGGGACCCTCCGAGCCAGGCGTGGGATATAATCTCCTGGTGTGCCATTTGCTGAGACCATTGGAAAAGCGCAGTATTCGGGTGGGAGTGACCCGATTTTCCAGGTGCCATCTGTCACAGCTTCCCTTGGCTAGGAAAGGGAATTCCCTGACCCCTTCCACTTCCCAGGTGAGGCGATGCCTTGCCCTGCTTCAGCTCATGCTTGGTGGCTGCACCCACTGTACTGCACCCACTGTCTGACAAGTCCCAGTGAAATGAACCCGGTACCTCAGTTGGAAATGCAGAAATCACCTGTCTTCTGTGTTGTTCACGCTGGGAGCTGTAGATTGGAGCTGTTCCTGTTTGGACATCTTGGAACCACTGTATCCACCTATTTTTAATTCATTTCTAAAGCTGTAACTTACTCATACTAGCAGTAAGTCTGGTACTTCTTTCTTAAGACCCATCTCTTCTAATTAGCCAAGGATCCTGGGGGAATTCTCAGCCTCTATGGTTCAGCCCAATTTCTGAATATCAGTCAAGACAAAAGAGATGTCATGTGCGCCATTCAAAGGACCTTTGTCCATGGATGCAGTGATTCCCTTGCTGATCTGAATTCGTTCACAACCTCCTAAATACTTTGGTATATTCCCTAATCTCAGTAATGGCACCACCATTTACCTGGTCTTCTAAGCCAGAAAACTGAGATTCACTTTAATTGTCTTATTCCACCCCAAGTTTCCCTCTAGCTACTATTTCTCTCTTTTTCCATTTGCAGTCATTTTTCTTAAACAAATTGCTTATACCTGCGGCTTTCATTGATTCCCCTCACAACTGAGTATCATAGTACTTATTCTATGTACTCCTTTGGGCTTTGGCCTTAGTGTCACACACTTTCCACAACATTGAATCTTACTTGGTAGTCTGAAAACACGGCCAACTCTCATGATGACTTAGAGTTATCCACTGATCATCTAAAAGTATGAGAACCTTCTCTTTGCCCTCTTTTTCTATGCCAGACTTCCATTCCCAGGCTTCCACACTGAAGTTTCCCTTCTTATATTCTCTGCTTAGCTCACCCCTCCTTCCCTGTTCATCACCTAGGCTCAGTTGGCATTAAAAAAAATTTTTTTGGAGGGGGTGCAGTAATATTTTATTTTATTTTTTTTTTTTTTTTTTTCTTTTATAAAATTATACTTTAAGTTCTAGGGTACAAACAACGTGCAGGTTTGTTACATATGTATACGTGTGCCGTGTTGGTTTGCTGCACCCATTAACTCGTCATTTACATTACATATTTCTCCTAATGCTATCCCTCCCTCATCTCTCCACCCCATGACAGGCCCCAGTGTGTGATGTTCCCCGCCCTGTGTCCAAGTGTTCTCATTGTTCAGTTCCCACCTATGAATGAGAACATGCGGTGTTTGGTTTTCTGTCCTTGTGATAGTTTGCTGAGAATGATGGTTTCCAGCTTCATCCATGTCCCTACAAAGGACATGAACTCATCCTTTTTTATGGCTGCATAGTATTCTATGGTGTATATGTGCCACATTTTCTTAATCCAGTCTATCATTGATGGACATTTGGGTTGGTGGCATTAAAAAATGTAAAAGCAAAAAAACTCTGCTCAGATCTTTACTTCTCAATTATCAAAGTGGAATAAGATAGCCCATGTCTCCTCCCCAATGCCTCAAACATCTATATGAAATAGAATATCTCTGTGCTTTGATTCCAACAAATACTGGTTTAAAATACTGTTATAACGAAATCCAACAACTTATCCTAATTTTTTATAGTGAAATTGTGTTTTATGAAGAATTGCTTGAAATAAGTAAAGCAGTATTAAGGCATGAACATCTGGTTAACTGGAAATATTTGTTTTAAAGGACTTTGGACTACGGTGAGGGTGAGATGTCCTCCCTCAAAATAAAACCAACACAGATCAAAGAAAGATTAAATACATCATTGAAACTTATATAAGTGGATATGTCATTTTTGTTATACAGGGTGTTTTAGATAATCGTTACAAAGAAAATACAAGATCTCTTAAGAGATACTTATTCTTTGCTCCCACAAGGATTTGTACTCATTTTCACACAGAAGTCACTCACTCAGATTACTGAGCTAAGGAAGCAGTTTATTTTAATCTTCCAGGCACTCAAATACAATGGATTCCTTCGGTAAACAGTGGGTTCTCCACCCTAATTAGACAGGAGCATCACCGAGAGAACTGTGTAAAGATACTGAATCCAAGTTACCACCCCCCGAAAAGCTTATTTTAATGGTTTTTGGTTGGGGAAACTTAGGCATTCTTAAAATTCTTTTTTTTTTTTTTTTTTTTTTGAGACGGAGTCTCGCTGTGTCACCCAGGCTGGAGTGCAGTGGCGCGACCTTGGCTCAGTGCACGCTCCGCCTCCCGGGTTCACGCCATTCTCCCGCCTCAGCCTCCGAGTAGCTGGACTACAGGCGCCCGCCACCACGCCCGGCTAGTTTATTGTATTTTTAGTAGAGACGGGGTTTCACCATGTTAGCCAGGATGGTCTCGATCTCCTTACCTTGTGATCCACCCGCCTCGGCCTCCCAAAGTGCTGGGATTACAGGCTTGAGCCACCACGCCCGGCCGCTTAAAATTCTTAAATGCTCCCTGAGTGATTCTAAAACACATCAAGAATTAAGAATTCCTAGACCAGGGCTTATCTGGAGAGACTCTGTGAGAAAAACAGGGTAGGTCCAGAAAGATAATTATTTACCCATTTCTTTAAAAATTTTCTCTGAGACAGATTTTCTAACTTTCTTTCTTTTTTCAGGGGAGGGAGGGACAAAGTCTCACTCTGTCGGCCAGGTTGGAGTGTACTGGCGTGATTTCGGATCACTGCAACATCTGCCTCCCAGGATGCTCACTGCAACCTCTGCTTCCCAAGGGAATATCTAATTCCTTTAGATATTCCAGCCCTGCTAACATCCTGGAAGCTGTCAAATTTTCCCATGGCCAATAGAAGGATTGGATTAAAATGTTCCTCAAAAATGTTAATGTGATGATTACCTGCCTCAGCCTCCCAAGTAGCTGGGACTACACCAGGCACACAACATCTGACTAATTTTTGTATTTTTAGTAGGGACAGGGTTTCACCATGTTGGCCAGGCTGGTCTCGAACTTCTGACCTCAAGCGATCCACCAGCCTTGGCCTCCCAAAGTGCTGGGATTGCAGGTGTGGGCCACCGCACCCGGCCAGATTTCCTAGTTTTCTTCGGTATCTTATTTTAATGTTTTGTTATCTTAACAAAGAAGTTGCTAATGTCTATGAAGTTAAACTCTGTAATGTCCTCTTCATAAACATACATACATATAAATATTATTATGCTTGCATCATTACTATAAAGAAAATAATGAATGTTATTACTATTTGGCCAAAGAATTGGAAGACTCAGAAGCAGGTTGTCCTAGATTATTGATAGTAAAAGTGAGAGCCAGAAACACAATCTCTTAATCTTCAGTTTATATTTCATCCAAATGAGTTACTTCTAATAGAAAATTGTGACAAAATCAATAGGATCTATTGCCTTATTTCAGTTATATATAATCAAAATGCTGATAATTATGTACAAAAAGTACAGAAACTATGTGACCACTTACTCTTACTGAGGATAGGTTCTGAGATATGAGGAAAGCTCTTGATTAATTTATTGTTGTCTCCTGTATCCCCGTTTATCCCCCTCCTGCCATGTAATATAAGGAATCTGCAATGGAAAGACACAGATAAAAATGAGTAATTTTACAGATGAAACTCATTGTTCTTACTCAAAATAATGATTTTGACTTATTTATTGTTTATCACATGTGCATTTAAGTAATGAGCTCAAAATGACATTCACATTTCATGAGTGCACATCTTATTCTTGATGCAGTCTGGCAGTTCCCACATGACAAAAAAGGTACCACTTTTGGACCAATGATTTCTTAAATGACGACTGTTACTCCTCACTTTGAAATCATTGGTATACAGTCTTTTTAAACGACGAAGACCCTAAAAATTTTTAGCTTAATTTTAAACTTGCTCGAATAGGAAGCTGGAAGAAAAATAGCTGGAATGAAGAATAAGCACCCTGAATTTATGGAACTCAAAACACTTTGCATGCATCTTTGAGGACTTGAAAGAAATACACACCTTCAAGTTATAAAGGAAGTTCACAGATATCTTCCAGATTAATTAACTTCCTTGTTCTGGTTCTACTCAGACATTTCAGTGGAAGACATTAGAGCACTGTACTCTCTTCTTGAATATTCACCCAGCCCCCCAGTAATCGCTCTCTAAATTCTACCCTTACTTATTAGCCCAGGTCAAGGGATACCCCATCCATGAAATATTTTCTAGGTACCTAATGAATGTGATTGCTCCCTCATTGAGGTTTCCATCACATTTTGTTTCAACATGTACATTCTATCTGGTATTTTAATTGCTCCCCTATATTCATCTTCTTTATTGGGTGACTTCATAAGTGGAGAGGCATTTTCCTATTCATCTTGGTATCCCTCATAGTAGCTAGTATCTTAAAATTGGAGCTCAATAATTATCTGCTGGAAGAATGAACATGCAGTCTGCCCATTTTTAGATAGCTCATTTTTTCTTTTGGATTGGAGAATCCAAGGACAAAAAAGAGATGGCTTGCTCAAATTTACTATGGTGGTAATCCACATATTCAAGACTTCTTGAAGCTTGACTCCTTTGGGAGATACAGTCACCCCACAGACTTAGTCAATGATTTACTAACAGACCTTCCTATTCCACTAGTGCATATAAATCAACATCTTAAAAGTGCTTTTGTATTTTTTTTTCATAGAAAGCATAACTACTAGTCAAAAATATTCAGCAAACACTTCACCTACATATGTTCTAATGTTTTAATTCTATTTTCTAGGTCCTATGTGTGGGTTTATCTGCATCATGAAGCTTGTTTTGGACTTTTACAACTTCCTAATTGTCCTAGATGATAGCATCTATAAAGAGGGACTTTAATATTTACTAATGATTACAACATTCAGATTTCTAAATCAATGTTTCTTATAATGAAGTGGAAAAGAAGATGGAAGATCTAAAGAGTTTAATGAAGTCAGTGAATGGATTCATAAATTACTATAAGTTCAAAAGTTGGTAAACAATATCCTGGAGTTAGGGTAGAAAACAAAAGAGAAAATGATACTTTGTGCTATCTATTAAAGATAAATAGACCTTAGAAACCATGTTTTCTAATACTCTCAGCTTATAGATTAGGATATTGAGGCTCAGAAAAGAAATACTAGAATCAGCGGATATATTCCTTTAGATATTCCAGCCCTGCCAACATTCTGGCAGCTGTGAAATTTTCCCATGGCCAATAGAAGGACTGGACTAAAATGTTCCCCAAAGATGTCAATGTGATGATGACTTCAAGTTGAGGAGTGCAAATCTGAATGCCAGTCATGAAGGGCATAAGCAACACAGGGGCTTGGTTATGGTGGTTGTATCCTAGACTACAGCTCTATCTCAAGGCAGTTTTCTCCTGTATCCATTTTAAGTGAGAGGCTCCTGTTTACCCAAGGTTCCTGAACTCATGTAAAAACTCAGATTGCAGAAAGCATAAGTAAAGCTCTTGCAGGGTTGCTAAGTAGTTGATCAAGTTTTGAGGTTTATTCAACCAGGTTTTATTACTAGCTTTGAGAGGGAAGAATATGTTTCTTGTATCCATTCTCTTTTACCGCCTTCCTTTCTGTAAGTGCCTGCTACATTGTAGAATCTCGATAAACTTGGTTGCTGATTAAATCAGAGTTTCAATCGATTTTGTTTAAATAAAGGTGTGTGTGTGTGTGTGTGTGTGTGTGTGTCTCAATGGCACTATTCATTGTTAAGCTTTCCGGTGGAACGTCTTTATTTTTACCTTCCCTAAGTAATAGCTTCTTCTTCTAATCACTGTTAGTACAGATACTTTCACTACATAGCTATATAGATACTGCCCTTTCCCAGTTCTGTTGTCTAACCAAGGCTTCAGAAATAACAGTGAGAGGATAAAAGTGCATGAGAATTGGACTCAGGGTATACCAGTTCTATTTTGCTCCTGGGGCACTGGAAAGAAAATAAATTTAGGAATGGCCACACAATGAATAGGAAAAGTCAGTAGGGAGCCAAGCGTCTACTCTATCAAATGGGGAAGCAGGAAGTAAGACCCTTCATGTCTCCAAAAGGATGGCTGAAGAGATCTTGTCAAATCTGTAACACAATCACAATGTCAGCAGCAAAGATGGCAGGTTTGACTTTAATGCTGCTGAAGGAGAGGTTCATTTATTTCCAGAGGACTCAGAGGTAAGATTAAAATTGGCTGAGCAGGCTGGGTGTGGTGGATCACACCTGTAATCCCAGCACTTTGGGAGGCCGAAGCGGGGGGAATCACTTGAGGTCAGGAGTTTGAGACCAGTCTGGCCAACATGGTGAAACCCTGTCTCTACTAAAAACACAAAAAATTAGCAGGTGAGGTGGTGGATGCCTATAATCTCAGCTACTCGGGAGTCTGAGGCAGAAGAATCACTTGAACCCAGGAGGCGGAGGTTGCAGCAAGCCGAGATTGCAGCACTGTACTCCAGCTGGGCAACAGAGTGAGACTCCATCTCAAAAAAAAAAAAAAAAAAAAAAAAAAAAAATTGGCTGGACGGAAGAACAATGCTAGGTTGAATATAAAAAGCTTCCTATCGCTTGTCACTGAATTCTCCCTTCCAACCACAGAGGATCAGAAAATGGGCTGTTTTATCAGTCCAGTAAGATTTCCTACCTCTGTAGCACTGGAACAGTGAACCACAGAAGACTCCAGAACACACTTTTAAAGTCAACGAAGATGCTGGGATGTTCTGGCTCAGCTCAAGATCTTGTTTCTTCCTGCGGCCTTCCATGTACCTCCCCCTTGCTGAGACCGGAGAGTGACATCAGAATCACAATTGGTGACATCACTGTCTCTATAGCAACAGTAGTGAGGCTACCAGAAAATGAATGGTCCAAAGGACAAAGAGGAGGGGTGAAGATATACTCCAAGGGGCTGATGTTTAGTTTGGAAGGACTGGGCTTTATTCTGAGTAATTCTCTCTTTAGAGCAGTGATCCCCAAACTTTTTCAAACCAGGGACCAGTTTTGTGGAAGACAATTTTTCCATGGATGGGAGTGGGGTGGGAGTATGGTTTCTGGATGATTCAAGCACATTACATTTGTTGTGCACTTTATTTCTACTATTATGCCATCATATAGAATCAGTGGGAGCCCTGTTTTCCTGCAACTAGATGGTCTCATCTGGGGGTGATGGGAGACCGTGACAGATCATCAGGCACTAGATTCTCAAAAGGAGCGCACAACCTACACTTTTCACAATAGGGTTCAAGCTCCTGTGAGAATCTAATGCCACCACTGATCTGACAGGAGGTGGAGCTCAGCTTTGTCACTTGCCCACCATTCACCTGCTGTGTGTCCAGGTTCTAACAGACCATGGACTGGTACCAGTCCATGGCCTGGGGGTTGGGGACCCCTGCTTTAGAGTGTTTAACATAGGCGGGGGAATACAGGAGGGGGACATTTTGCCAGTGGATTCCACTTAAAGCAGCAGAGTAAGTATTATGTATTAACGAATCTAGAGGGCTGCAGAGGAGGATAAGAAATAAAAAACCTGAGGGTCTAAATTTTATGCAAATCCCATGGAATCACTTCATTTTGTCGGATCCAGCCAGGACTCTTCTTATTTATACACATCTTGCCTTTTGTAAAAAAATTATTTTTAGGATATTTTGCCTAAACTGACCATCTCTGGGTTATAATTTGTCTTAGATGCTCAGAGATACAATGACCCTAATTTATCTTTTGCAATGCCTGACCCGAGAAACTGTAGTGGGAAAAATCATACCAACAGGCATTTGGTTAGCTACTCTTTCTATGCTTTATTACTACATTCTCTGTGAAAATGTTCCCTCAGCTACTCTGTAATTAATGATTAAATATAGGACTAATATATAGTTTCCATGAAGCAAAAAGAACTTCCAAGCATGACCACGAGATAGTGATGAAAATTGCAATAGATTCAAAAGTGACGGGTTTATCACAGAGTTCCTTCAAAAAAGTTATTTATTGCTGGGTGCAGTGGCTCACATCTGTAATCCCAGCACTTTGGGGGGCTGAGGCAGGTGGATCACTAGAGGTCAGGAGTTCAGGACCAGCCTGGCCAACATGGCAGAACCCTGTCTCTACTAAAAATACAAAAAATTAGCCAGGCATGGTGGTACATGCTTGTAATCCCAGCTACTCGGGAGACTGAGGCAGGAGAATCACTTAAACAAAGTGAGACTCAAAAAAAAAAAAAGTTATCCATTGATGATCTTTTATATTGTTTCAAAAGAGCTTTTGTATTCTTTTCACAGAAAGTACACCTACTAGTCAAACATATTTGTCAATATATCTCAGTTTCTGTTTTTCTTTTTTTTGAGATGGAGTCTCAACTCTGTTGCCCAGGCTGGAGTACAGTGGCACAATCTCGGCTCACTGCAACCTCCGTTTCCCAGGTTCGAGTGATTCTTGTGCCTCAGCCTCCCGAGTAGCTAGGATCACAGGTGCATGCCACCACACCCGGTTAATTTTTGTATTTTTAGTAGAGGCTGGGTTTCACTATGTTGGCCAAGCTGGTCTTGAACTCCTGACCTCAAGTGATCTGCCTGCCTTGACCTCCTAAAGTGCTGGGATTATAGGCGTGAGCCACCACTCCCGACCTCTTCCTCTTTAAAATAATGGGGCTTGCTGAGCTCCTGAAATCTCTTCCAGCTCTAACATTCTAAGATTTTGATACTTCGGTGGTATTTGAATAGTACTGCATGGAACTACATATAGCACTTTGCAGGTGACAAAGCATCTTTGCATCCATTACGTCACCCAATTCTCATAATAATCTTTTGAGGTACCAGGGTAGGTTTTATTTACCCTGTTAGACAGGTATAGAAGCTTGTCCAGGTCACAACTAATGACTGATAAAACTGGGAATGGGATCTAGTATTCTAGGTGTTAAAAACCAGTGTTCTTTCAGCCGGGCACAGTGACTCATGCCTGTAATCCCAGCACTTTTGGAGGCCAAGGTGAGAGGAGGTCTTGAGGCCAGGAATTTGAGACAAGCTTGGGCAATATAGTAAGACCCCGTCACTGAAAAAAAAAAAAAAAAGTCAGTGTTGTTTTAATTACACCATGCAACCTTGAAACTAGAACTGAGAACATGAGGCAGTGTTTAACTTAGAGATTTTAAATTATATAATTGGCAGTGTTATACAGGAGTTAGCAGGTTGCTGATGACAGTCAGGATCTGTTGATCTGAATAAGGAAAGTATGTTAGTATCTATATTGGTCCCAGAATCAAGTATTAGCAAATTGTGTTAAGTGAACATAGGATGAGGCCAAGAAATATGACAGTGTAGTATTACTACTAAGCTTCTCTGATGAAATTCAAGGGTTTTTTCTCTCTTCCAATTCAATTTGGTAGGCAACACTTTAGTAAACAGTAGGGGTAAGATACAGTGGAAACAGCCAAGATTTCAAGCCTAGTAATAAGCAACTCCTACATCCCTACTCATCACAGGCCTTTTTGTCTATCCCAGAAACACATACTTTTCCCGAAAAAACAAAGCAATGGAAGGATTACCAAGCCTAGAAGAACCTGCCCTCCCCAAACTAGGTAGTTTTCTGATAAGCCTACGGTGTACTTCACAGGATCACTGGTTGCTGTCTCCTACCCAGGAATCTGGAGAGGTTGACCAGAATAAAGTATTTTAAAATCCAAGTGCTTAGTCTAACCTGGAATTTCCTCAGTTTCTAGATGGCTCTTTGTAGAACAATGCGGATTCTCAAAGCAGTCCATAGTTAAAGAAAAAATTACAAACCATTGCGCTAGAGACAGCCATCTGCAGTCTCCCCTTAGACAGATGTTCAGATGGCACACATGACCATTAAATTTTACATAATATTTCAGGAAGTTCACAGATTTCCTGAAGCCCACTCATGAATCAAACTTCTGGTTAAGAACTCCTAGATTCATATGCCAGGTGGTGATAAGTGCTTTGGTATATAAACTTAAACCAAAAATTGGTGGAATAATTACCACCTTGGATAAGATGGTCAGAGAAGTTTTATCCGAAGAGGTCACTTTTGAGCAGAGACTTGAGCTGGTGCAGACACCTGAGTGAGCATTCCAGGAAAGGCGAACAGCAGGCGCAAGTGTCCCTAGGGGAGAATGTGCTTGGCGGGCTCGACGTACATTTACTTGGGACACACCCTATTTCGGTTTCTCTTCTCCACTTTTCCCCCTCGTCCTTGTCCCCCATTTTCTCTCTCCTGGGCCCTGGACCTCCTGAACGCGGAGGGCTACGCCTCCTTTTTCTCCCGGACTCACCAGGGCTGCCCTAGCTGACATTTTCAGGGAACAGGAAACTGAGAGTCAGGAAAGGTGAGCTCTTCTACCTCGGGTCTTGCCATTCTGCATGTCCTGAGTTCAGTCACTGGTTAACTCTGAACTTCGGGTTCCTCGGCAATTAGAGATTATAAACAAAGAGATCATCTATACAGCCTATTCCAGATCTGAGAATCCAACAGCCAAGGTCTTTTCACTTCCTTTCTTCCCCCTCTCCTTCACCGTCCCTCCCTTCCCGTCTCCTTTCTTCTCCCAGCTTTCTTAACCAACTAGCTACCCGAAACCATCCGTTCCTGGTTAGCGCCTGCGCAGACAGGCGTGGAAAATAAGTTTTGACCCAGCTTAGCAGTCGTAGTCAGCCGGGAGCGCTGGCGTGGGGGATTGTGGGAAAAGATGGCGGCTGCCGCACAATCCCGGGTTGTCCGGGTCCTGCCAATGTCACGTAAGTGTCATCCGGAACGGCGGCCCCTGATCGGGATTCCGGGACGGGGATCTAAGGTTTTGGGAGTGGCACCGTGCTGCAGCGGTCACGCCGACTTCCTAGGCACTCTGGTTTTTCTGGGTTTGGAGCTGCCTCCGTCTGGTTTCTCCTTTTGCTTTCCGCTTCCCCGGCTTACATACTCAATTATGCACCTTGGGAGGGGACAAAAGATCTTAAGTAGCTGTAAGCGAAGAGGAGAATGCGGGGGACACGTTAGAGATCGAGAGAATCAGAATTCTGTTATGGTTGTAAGGGTTTAGGGTTATGAGAAATATTTGTATGGGGCGGGGGGAGAAATGTGTAAGGGAGCGGAAAAAACCGGCTAGTGGCGAGAGGTTTTCTTGGATTGATTTTATGACTTTGTGCAAACCCTTAATGGGTCTCAATTCATATGAGCACAATGGAAATGATAATATTACAGTACCAAGGAGTCTCTGATAAGATTAAATGAACTAATATTTATGAAAGCATCCTTTTACCCAAAAGCATCTCTACGGATGTAGAATGTGTTGGGCCTAGTGCGTTGGGATCTGGGGGAGAGAGTGATGTTTGAGGAGAGAAGAATCAGGAGCTTGGTGGAAAGGAAAGTGAAGAAGAATGAAGGCTATGTTAGAATTTGGTAGCATTATTTAGTTTCCCCTCTGTTCTGATTGGATCTGCCCCACTCCTCAAATTGAAAACATACATTTGTCCTTCCATTCACTAAAAAGCAAGGAAATTAGAAATACGGTTACACTTCATCGTTATTCTTTCACCCTCTACTCTTCCACAAACATATTCCAATCAAACCCCCAAAGTTGTTTTTTTTCTTAGTGTGTTTTAGTCGTTACAGAATATCATTTGCTTTCAAAATTGGTCATGGCAATTACTCGTAAAGCTTTATAAAAATTAGAAATGAGGACGGGTTGTAGAGCTATTGAGTCAGAATTTGTGAGATTTGCTCCTTGCACCTTAAATTTTTAAAAGCACCAGAGATAGGTTTGATGTTCAGCCTAAGGCAAGAATTAGGAGTGTTTAGATCTTTTTTGTTTGTTTGTTTTCCATCTTGGGTAGAACTCCTGCATACCACTGGGAAGGTGGTGGTGCACATCACTTATAGTGGATGGTTTTGTAGTCACAATGTCTTTGCAAAGGCATTTGCTGGTTCTTGTTAAACAGTTACATTTGTACGACGTAATGTAGATTGTGAATGATAATCACTATTTATGGAGTACCTGCTATCTACAATCTCCAGTTCTAGGTATTTTTATTAATTTTCTCTTTTAACTTACTTTCCTCTGACTGACACCATAGCTTGTGTTCTTAACCACTCTGTGTTATTATCTGGTAAGTTAAGTTTTTGAGTAAATTCTGGAGAGGCAAGTCTAGTATGTAACATAATCCACACACTATAGGACAGAACTGTGTAAGACAACTGTATATAGTTAAGTGTGGCAAGACTATTAAGTATCACAGGAAATCATAAAAGGGAAAGATTAGTATCATTTGAGGTACTGAGGGGTGATTGGAAGACCAGTGGAGAATTGTAGTGCTCCCACTGTTCTCTTTAGGGCTATTATGATCTGGAAAGTCCTCTGGCAAAGACAAGTGGATGAGAATGGAGTCATGAGGTATTCAAGAGGCAGTAAAATGACTACCTGTGTATCTGGGATAGTGGAGAAGGAGGTTGAATGTGTTAGATGGGATCAGACAATGGAGACCTTTGAAAGCCAAGCAGAGTTTAGACCAGTAGTCTCCAAAGGGAGTTGTGCAAGAGGACCTAATAAGTTATGGAAATACAATATTAGAACTCCTAAAAACTGTTTTCTATAGTAATAATAGCCAACACTTACGTAGTTTAAACTGTATGCCAGACACTATTCTAAGTAATATATGATTTATAATGTGTATATCATATTGGTACTACATAGAACATGCCTATAATTTTTTAAATAAATACTTAAAAAATGCAGTAGGCAAGCAAATATGTCTGGACTATTGGTTTGGATATTGCAGTAGGAAACTAATGTAGGATTTTAAGAAGAGAAATATAATGAATATATAATTAATAAAGAATATTGTTCTTCTAATAGTACTCATTATAAATGGAAGAAAGTGGAGAGGCTGGAACCAAAGAGAGTAATAATTTATATTTATTGAGCACCTACTATTTGCAAGGCATTGTGACAGATGCTTGCCCATATGTTATTAAATATCTCATCATCTTGCCCATATGTTATGAATTCTCATCAACCCTTTATACTGTAAGCTTCATGAAGCCAGGGTTTTGTATTTTACTATGAGTCACAGTTTCTAGAATAATGCTTGGCCCATAATTATTAAAAAAACAAATAGCCGTGTGAGGTTAGTGTGACATTACCTTCAGAGAAATTTGAAAGTAATAAAAGCAACTATTATTCATAGAATGCTTAATGTGCTCTAGGTAATGTGCTACATGGTTTATGTATGTTTACTCTAATCCTCTTAACAGTCCTTTGAGGTATTGATTCCTAAACTCAAGTAATTCTTCCCAGTTCATTAACTCTGCCATCTTTTCTCTGTCTTATCCTATCTTCTCATTTCCTTACTCATCACTCTTATCATTCCCTTTAATGCATTCTCAACTCCCCAGCCCAACTCCCGTTGTTGTGAAAAACATTGACCCTGATTAAACAAAACTTTCCACATAATTTGCTGCCTGCCACTAAGCAGTGGAGAACGGGGCTAGGGAAAACTCCAAACTAACTGGCCTTATTTTAAATTCATGAATACAAATCTCAGGTAGATTTTCAGTGCCACATTTTTCTAGGAAATTTGGTTTCCTTGTCTCCATAATCATTACTTAACATAGCCAGTTTCCTAATACCTCTAATATGTGCTTTGTCTCATTCTCAGTTTTATAGAGAAATCAAAGGAATCAGATGAGAACAGTCATTTTCCCATCATAAACTCTAATAGTTGATATGTGATAATTCTTTGCCTTTTCTCTTGTTACAGTGGGTGAGCTCCTTCTGTTCCAATCTGTGGCCAGTTCCTTCACTTTGCATTCAGTCTCATCCTCTCTCAACTATTCAATCCCTTTCCTGAATCAGGAATTTTCTCCCTCTACCATGGAAATCATGTCATTTCCATCAGCACATAAATGTTAACTCATATTTCAAACAAACAAACAAACCTGTCCCTGTCCTTGTGTTTCTCTAATCCCATTTCTCTTTCCTCAGAAGGATTATCTATCTCCTCATCTACTTCCTTGCCTCACAGCCTCTCTTGTTTGCTCCAGTCTGGCTTTCAGTCCCACTAATCCAATAGCATTGCTCTTAGTTATGCCACCTACAGCCACATCCTCCAGATTCTGTGGTCCTCCGTCCTCTTCCTACTTCACTTTCAGCATTTGATAAAGTTAACTCTTCTCTCCTTGAAACAGTTTCTTTTTTTGATTTTCAGATTCTGTTTCCTTCTGGGTTTTCTCCTACCTCAGGGGCCTGCTTTTTAATCTCCTTTACTAGCGTTTTGGGCCAGTCACTAACCTTATCTATAAAGTGATGATAAAGATAGCATTAAAAAAGATAATACCTGTGCAGCACTTAGAATAATGCTGGACACCTGCCAAGAGCTCTGTAAAGTTAGCTGTTAATATGATGTTATTATTTTGTTATATGATGTGTGTGTATGGCCCATGATGTTTACTTTTAATTTCTGTCATTATCAGTGAGCTAGGCCATTTCTCCGATTCCATACTTTTGGATAGGGAAAAACAATGGCCTTTGGGGAGATTGCCACCTGTAAGTATACCTAGAAAACAAACACAGATTTTGTAAAGAAAGTCCTATTTGTGTCTTTCACCTCTCCCAAGTGTACAAAGCACGAATGCTAAGCTCCAAAGTTTATTGGAGCAGAAGTGCGTTAGCACTTTAAACCTTTTTGTTTCTACTTACGTGAAAGTTGAGCAGCTAACTCTAAAATTCTACTCGAAGGATTTAGAAGTAACTTGAAAACTGGAGTATATCCAAAAGAGATTCGCATTCCTGCCTTACGAAGAATACTTGACAGGACAGGGGATGTTTAACCTGGAGAAGAAAATATTCAGCGGGGATATAATTGCTACACTTCATTTGTAGAAGAGGGCTTAGACTTGTTCTTTGTCATTCTGGAGGAACGCGGGGATAAAAAGTTCTGGGAAGCAGTCACTGATTCCCTTTGTGGTAGAACTTTCTTTCTGTTAGAATGGCTCAAAGCAGAATGGGCCGCTACAGAAAGTAGTGAGTTTCCCAATTCCACAGGTGTTTAGGCAAAAGCCAGATGATTTCTTTGCACACATGCTATAGAGAAGATGTAAGCATTGGTGCATGAACTTTGAGGGTTCATTGTAGTATCAAGAACCTCAGTCGCTGAAAAAGAAGTGGTGGAATGTTTGACAAATCTCTTGCTGTTAAGCTTTCTAAAAGTCAGAACATCTTTTCTCAAGCCCTTCACTCCTTTTATCATTATTTGTGAAGTTCTTCAGTGGTTTTATAGTAAGTCTGAACTATTGAGCTGCATTCCTTTTTTTTTTTTAATGTTCTGTAGTAATAATCCTCTGCTCCCAACTAATATCCTCAACTTTCTTTTTCGTTAGTCACCAGTTTCAGATTCTGTTCCAGGAGAGTCTTTGGCTGTTGCCTTGTGCTAGGCTTATTCATTCTACCTCTGCATTGTGATATGTTTCTCATGGTATTCTATCGTTTCTTTTTTTTCCTCTTTAAGACCTTTCTCGAAACATGTTATCCAGGAATCCTTCCTCATGATAACGTGACTTATTGCCCCTTTATTACATATTCTCAGTTCCTTTTACCATATAGGCTTATACTCTCCTACTTTGTGACTGTTTAATGTGTTTTTTTAAAAAATGTGACTTATCTTCTTAGGTAAGTTACATTGTATAGGGTAGGGAATATATTTCCTCATGTCCTGTGGATTCTATGTTGTAGTAATTTGTGTTTATTATTGCCCTTGATACTTAAATTACTAAAGTACTGATTGCAAAATAATGTTACAAGTTTTTTGGGAAAGGAGCTATTTGTGTTCACAGTTTTAAAAATAATAATATTTGCCATGTTTGTATACTTTGGGGTTTTGTTTAAGGTTCTGCCATTACTGCAATAGCCACATCAGTGTGTCATGGCCCGCCCTGTCGCCAGCTTCATCATGCCGTCATACCTCATGGGAAAGGTGGACGTTCCTCAGTCAGTGGGATCGTGGCCACTGTGTTTGGAGCAACAGGATTCCTGGGGCGATACGTTGTCAACCACCTTGGTAAGTAAAGTTGTTGAGTTCATATGCTGCGTTGCCATTGATCAGGATTGCCTGATGAGAAGCATGAGCTGTGATTCTCTTTGTTTTAATGGTATTATGAATTACTCCTATCTTGGATGTATGTAATCTTTATTTGTTGTGACATTAAGAGCACACTCATGTTCCTCTATAGGAATTATTAAGATAGAAACAAGGGACTCTGAAAAGC
The DNA here is from genome assembly GCF_024542745.1 of Macaca thibetana thibetana. Lineage (NCBI taxonomy): Eukaryota > Metazoa > Chordata > Mammalia > Primates > Cercopithecidae > Macaca > Macaca thibetana. The sequence goes on from NC_065588.1 coordinate 4,728,512, forward strand.
TATGGCATCTTTAGTATGGCAAAATATTCTTTTTGTCAAATATAATATCAATTCACATACCATACTAGAATTTAAATATTTACCAAGTCACAGTTGTATAATATATCAACATTATGTTAATGTTGATCCTTTTTTCAATCCATTCTCTTTTAGGACGCATAGGGTCACAGGTAATCATACCCTATCGGTGTGATATATATGACACCATGCACCTTCGTCCCATGGGTGACCTGGGCCAGCTTCTGTTTCTGGTAAGGGCCTTTATGATTGATTGAAGTTGACAAATATAAATTACTAATATCATTTTTGGGAGTGAGAGGCAGTATAATAAAGCAGTTAATTTCTTCCCAGAATGGACCAAAGGCATCCTGTATTCCCAGGTCATTCTTTCAGCTAGGTTCTGGCATCTCCTTTGTCATGCAAGCTCTAGATTGGCAGTTGGCAAACGTTTTCTGTGAAGGGCCAGATAGTAAATCTATCTGGCTTTGCAGGTCATAGAGTGTTTGTCATAATTACTCAGCTCTGCCTTTGTACCTGGAAGTAGCCACAGACAATATGTGCACAAATGGGCATGGCTGCATTTCAATACAATTTTATTTACAAAATGAGGCTGCAGGCTGAATTTGGCCTGTGGACTATAGTTTGTCAATCTGCTGTAGACCTGTGCTGTCCAGTGTGGTAGCCACTGGCCACATGTGGCTACTGAGCCTGTGAAATGTGGCTAGTCTGAATTGAGATATGCTGTACATATAAAATATACACCAGATTTCAAAGACTCAGTATGAAGAAAAGAATATACAATTCATCATTAATAATTTTTTATATTTGTTACATATTAAAATAATATTTTGGACATATTAGGTTAAATAAAATGTATTATTAAAATGAATTTTACTTGTTTCTTTTTTGCTTATGTGCCTCATGTTATACTTCTATTGGATAGTGCGCTATAAACATAAAAAATTCACAAATAGGGTGTATTGTAACTTGATGATTTAGTATAGATTTAACTTAGAACAGTCCTTTCTGAGCATTCCCTTTGTCATTCTTTAATCTACAGGTTCTTCCTTTAGGCCAGTAGTTGCCAACAGGGTGAGGCAGGGGAAAGAGGGTAAAGGAGGGCCATTAAGGGAGGGACTAATGGAACTCTTTGGTTGTCACAGTGATTGGAGAGCCGTCCTGGTTATTAGGTACAGGCCAGGGATGTTAAATATCCTACAGAACACAGGACAGCCCCTTTCCACAAAAAGTTGTGCTGCCCCAAATGTCTGCAGCCAAGCTATTGATTGCTATACTGTCTGGGCCTTGATGCTTCAATCTACTGATCTTTTAGCTAACTTCCTACTTGTATTGTCCTGTAAGGAATGGAGTTATACATTTTCCCTTTTAAAAAATATGTGCTAAACATCCTTACTATCTCTTGTAATATTCATACAGATTATTTGTAATCCATTCAAATTTTGATTTATTTTCATTTCATTTTCACATTTTCATTTATTCTTGACTCATTGTTCACAAGCTAAGTATAATACTTATATCAGAAATTTCTTATTTCCAAAATGTTTTTCTTCTCCAAAATCTTACTATTAAATATCTTCTTGGTATTAAAGTTACAGAGGCTTAGCTTATTCCTAGTTCTTCATGCCTTAAGTTTGTTGGTCACCTTGTCAGAGCCTCACAATTGAAGTATTTAAAAAGTGATAGGTGAAAACTTTCGAACCATTGGAATTAAACCAAATAACACCTATTCCATTATCTCTGCAGAGGTTTATTTCCTGAGTGTCTAGCATCGACCTGTGCTCTGAGCATGTTTGGATGAGCAAGACCACAGGGAACTCAGAGGCTTATATGTTTAGAGTTTATGTGTTTATTTTAGAGAAGGACTATTTGGGGTGTCTTTAGTCTTTGTTTGCAACTGCTGTCTGAATGGCCACTTGGTTTACCCACCTGACTGTGTGCCCTTGGGCCTTATCCCTGAAAATTTGGTTTTCTTTTATTACATCACTCACTGCTATAGATTTTATGTGTATTTCACTTAATCGTCATAGTAACCTCATTAGGTAAGATGTGTTTTCCAGTTTTACATGGGGCTTGAAGAGATAATTTGTACCAAGTTAGTACATGGCAAACTGGGATTTGCGTTTCTGTCTGTTTGATTCCAAGCCACTTTTCTAGACTGTGTCTTTTAACCTACTTTCTAACATCAGTCCTAACTGGTTCTTCCTGCTGGGGCTTCATCTTTTTGTTGTTGAATCTGATTTTATAGTTTGTTTTTTCTAAATTAAACAGACATTTTAGTTCTCTCTCTCTCTTTCATCCCCTCTTTCTTTCTCTTTTCCCTTCTTGCTGTGTCTCCTTCCCATTGCACTGACCCATGCACGTGCGCTTATTTGATGCTAAGAAATTCTTGTTACTTGTTATCTTCCATTGAAATGCTTATAAAAACCTGCCCTTGACTCACCCTGAAGTTTTAGGTAGTTCCCTTTGACTCTTGTTTTTATGTTGTTAATGTAGGAATTACTAGATCTGGGGTTATAAAAGAGGAAAGAATTAAAAGGAAATAAGTAAGAAAATAGTCATGAATCTCCCCAACTAACACTGATCTTTAAAAGACACTCTTCCTATCTTCAGTCTGTAAGTGGTTGCTGTCAAGAAGGGAAAGTCTCTTGTCTCCCAAATGATCCTTGCTTCTTTGGCTGTATTTCAGAATTGGAGACTTGGTTTACTGGGTTTCTTTTCAAACTTAGTAAGGAGTAGTTGGGTGGACAAAAACAAATATGCTCCATTAAAAATCAATAGCCTCCTTTTTAGCTCTGGCATTTGATTACCTGAGTAAAGTGTACTTTTACCTGTTTGTCTCCAAAAGAGTAAGGGAATCAGCAGGGAGTTTGAGACATCATTTCTCTTGTAATCAGTGGAGCTTGTATGAAATGGCACCATATTATGACTACAGCAGATGGCCCACTTTGAAACTTGCGTTGAGGAGGCTGCAGAAGTGTTGAATGCTGAGGTATACCCGTATGTTTTCATCCGATTGCTTTCTGCTATTACAGGAATGGGACGCGAGAGATAAAGATTCTATCCGACGAGCAGTGGAACACAGCAATGTGGTCATCAATCTTATTGGACGAGACTGGGAAACCAAGTAAGTCTTTGACTCTCGTTTCTTCTTTGCTTTAGTCTTTCTTAGGGTTTAATAGACCTTCATTGGACACCTTCTATGTGCCAGCTACCACAGTGACATTTTCAATTAGTGAATAAGGGTTGGTTGAACAATCACTTGCATACCCAGTGACACCCGTCTGGTATAAGACAGCAGTGTGATATACTGCCCATAAAAAGCCAGTAGGTGGTATTGGTATGGCTGGTGTTGGTCCTGTGCTTGGATCAGTCCCTTTGAGATGGGGTTAGGAAATAGGATTTTGCCTGTTTCGCTGTTTAGCAAGCTGAACGTTGGTTGTTCTTGTGTAGACAGTGTTCTAGATGTCTTTTCTGTGTTGTTAATTGAAGATGACGCGAGGACTAATTTGAACAGTTCTTTGTGTGGATTGTTTGTTAACAAATAATGTTTTAATCCTATAATCCACAACACTTTGTTTACACCTCTTTTTTTAGCATGAAAGTTTGACTTAGTTTTTTAATATATGTCTTTCTCATCAAATATTTTGTAAGTTCTTTGATGCATTGGGGGTCTTATTCAACTTTTTGTCCCCCCTATTGATTAACATAGTATATCGTACAGAGTAAACAATTAGTTAATATTAATGAAATTGTTGACTGACCTTTTTTAGTTTCTTTTTTTTCCCTTGTGGGAAACAAAGTCCCAGGGGTAAGAAGTGATTCCTAACACTTCAGCAACCAGTACAGTCAGGTTTCTTTAAAGGGCCTCAGCCTCAGGATTCCTTGATAATACAGAACATGATGTATACTGGATTTCTAACTTAGAGTAGGCCTTAAATGGTATAGAGTAATGACAGTGCGCAGAGCTGTCAACTTTTTTTAAAAAATAATTTTGGCTTAAAAAAATTAAAAAAAAATTTTTCTTTAGAAATAGAGAAAGGGTTTTACAGTTTTGCCCAGGCTGGTCTAGAACTCCTGGGCTGCAGTGATGCACCCACCTTGGCCTCCCAAAGCGCTGGGATTACGGGCATGAGCCACCACACCTGGCCAAATTTAGCTTTAAGTTAAATCATTGCTGTTTAAAAGTTTAAGTAATAGGAATTTCAATACTGTTATGAAAACCAACTTATCACATAAAGCTTTGAGATCCTGTGTCTGGAGTTCTTAACCAATTCTTTTATTTTTTTTCTTCCAGAAACTTCGATTTTGATGATGTTTATGTGAAGATTCCCCAGGCGATTGCTCAAGTGTCCAAGGAAGCTGGAGTTGAAAAATTCATTCATGTTTCCCATCTGAATGCGAATATTAAAAGCTCTTCTAGATATTTGAGAAATAAGGTAAGTAACAACTTGATTTGGGAAGTGGTTCACAGAGCCAGAGTTTCTTGGCCCATTTGAAACATGATTTCAGTGAGAAGGGTTTATCATCAACATATCTAGAATTAAAAGGTTTTCTGATTACCTGTATCCAGAACTAGGGGTGTGTGTGTGTGTGATATTTTGACATTTTGATTGATTGCCTTCTGTTTGCAGGGAACCGTGTTAAGGGGTTTCAGAGTTGGCTAGACTACGTTACTATTGGCATTCAGATACTTAAAGTTTCTTTGGGGCATCACTGAATTATACAGAAGCCATCACAGATTTCTGCCAAAGGAATCATACCTGTGTCATCTACCATGGTTAAAGGACCATGTTTCTTTCTCACCCCTTGCATTGTAGTGGTTTTATGCCAGTCTTAAAGAGGCAATGTGAAGGCTCAGAATGACAGGGATTAATATTTGCCAGGGAAGATGCCTATTCACATAGTACTTATGCTCCTTTTACTCCCAGAAATGCCATACCTAGAGACTGACCACTGTCGTTTGGTGTCAGTCTGTAACCTAAGTGAAACACGTTCATTGTTAGGGACACAGAAGGGCTATCCGCGTCTGACAGTGTGCTTAACATTTGGATTCTGCCATATGGGAGACTGTTTTGAGTCAAACTGATAAGGACCACAGAGTTCCTTGATAATGGTTCCACATTTTTGACTCGCCACATTAATTTACTGGATAAACTATTCATTAAGCACCTACTATGTATCACATGTTGTGTTAAGCACTGTGGCTACAGTAGTAAATGGAGAGAAAATAAGAGAATACTTGTGCCTGCCTCTGCCCAAACATTCATAAAATCATCAGAATTTCATGACTGTTTGGAAGGAAATGGGAGGTGTCAATGGGGAGGAAGAGAGAGGAGTCAAAGATGTCCAGCCCTCTGGCTGGAGCCACTGGGTAGACGATAGTACTGTTGAATAAGATGGGAAATACTTGAGAGGAACTAGGCTCTAGGGCAGTGACGCTTAGCCTTAGTTGCACATTAAAGCCACTGAGGGAGCTTTTACAAATTCTGATGCCTAGGCTGTGCCGCAGACCAATTAAAACAATTTCTGGGGTTGCAGCTTCAGCACCAGTATTTTCTAACTCTCTAGGTGATTCCAAGGGCAGCAAAGATTGAGGAGCACTATTTGACTTGAGAGAATGGAAGATGATTGAGTTTTGGACTCATGTTTCAGGTGCATTTCAGATGTGTGTCAATCTTCCGGGTAACTGGTATGTAGGGTCAGAAGAGAGGTCAGAAGAGAGGTCTGGGTTGGAGACAGAAATGTGGGAGTTACCAGCATTTCTTGTTAGTTGAAGTAATGAGAGGGGTTAAGATGGCTGAAGATTGAGAAGGGAGTTTCAGATTGGGCCCAGAACATACCAATGGTTAGTAATCTGGTAGAGAAGGAAGCACCTGCAGAAACCCTAACCAATCAAACAGAAAGACTAAGCAGGACATGATAAGGCAGAAGGGAAACCAGGAGAGCACAGTGCTGGGGAAGCCATGGCAAGACAGTCTCACAGGAGGAAGTGAATCCTTATGAATGCCATTGAGAAGTCAAGCAAGATGACAACTGTAAAGTCACCTTGGATCTACTGACTTGGAGGTCATTGATGATCTTATCAAGAATAGATTCAGTGCAAAGGTTGGAGCAGAATCCAGACTGCGGGTAAGTGAAGGGTGAGTTGGAACTGAGGAAGTGGGAATGGTAAGGGTAGGTACGTTTTCAGGTAGCTTGACTGGCAAGAGGAAGATGAAAGACTGAGAGGATAGAAGCTGGAGGGGGCTGTGGAGTTGGTATTTTTTTTTTTTAAGGTAGAGGATCTACATTGTTTAAATGCCGATAGGGAGATGCTGGTAAAAAGAGTGAAGCTGAAGGTGTGGAAGAGACAGTAAATTGCACAGGTTCCTGAGAAAGTGAGAGGACGTGAGCTGTAAAGCATTGGAAGTGACACTGTTGCTCCCATCAGGTAAGACAGAAGGAGAAAATTGTGCTTTATATACCAGAGTTTGTAGATTTAGTGGTGAGAGCTTGAGGTGATTTTTCCTCTACTGTCTTATATTTTGTTTTTTATTAGAAGGCAAAGTCATTAACTGGAAGGAAAAGAAAAGAAAGGGATGTCTGAAATTTGAATAGAATAGAACATGTTTCAGATTGTCTCATGGGAAAGTAAAGTAATTAGAGGAAAACACAATTTTTGGGAAATGTTGAGGGCCCGGTTAAAATTGGAGGTGTGAATTTATAGTGGTACCAATTCATGATTTTTATTGATTTATTTTCCTGCCAGCTGCTCAAGGCAGTGGGAGTGCATGGCCCAAGGGAGGCAAATGGAGTTCTTCTAGGATTAGAATTTTGCCTGGGATGGCTAGAGTAAAGGACAAAGGATGGTTTACAATATTGCCAAGAGAGTGATGAGAAGATGGCCTATGGGACCTAATCTGGAATTCAGAGGGGAGGACAGGAACAGTCGGAAGAGCTGATACAGGGGAAGCAGATTCAATGTACTAGAGTTCTGGAGAAGGTTGAGAAACAGGTATCCTGGGAGCAGATGAACAAAGAACAAGCAGGCTGGAAATTGTAGGAAATGGACATCCAAGAGTAGGATGTCTTCATGTAATACCTCAGAAGAGGAGCAATTCCAGATGTTGATATGGTAGTGGTGAAACTGAGTTAAGAATGGTAGAGGTGGAAGGAAGAGGAGGTCATTGGAGTTGAGCAGCTCAAGAACCTGAGAAGTCCAAGCCCACTTGGACATTGATGTCCCCCCAGTGGTGATGGAAGTAGAAAGGAAGACTGAATTAGGTGCTGATGTCTTCATCGAACAAGAAGGCTTGCCTAGGAGGCTAGGAGATGATAGTAAATAAGGATGGTTACAGCAATTGAGATCAGGAAGATTAGTGACTCTTTCTCCACCTCCTTTGGATATGTAGGTACTGCTGACACTTCCATTATTGTAGCCCACTGCCACCATTCTGTCCTTTTCCTAGCAGGCTGCTAGATGGTTGACACAAACTAGAGAATCTGTAAATCGAAGGAAAAATGGAGGCTGAAAAAATTCTACTTTGATTTTTCTCCTTCTTCAATGTAAGCTTCCCTTAAAATAAAAAAATAGGGAGAGACCCAACCAAAGCTGTAAGGTGCAGGACATTTTTGTGGATTATATGTTTTAAAAGTTCTGTGTAACTGAGTTTTATGAATTACACAATTACCTTTATCTGGAGGAAAATATCACCTTTGAAATACAAGTCATGTCTTAATAGTGGAAAGAGTGGATGCTTTATTCGCTTGTCTCAAAACTCAAAACAAGTTTGTCTGATTGTCGTTTAGGCTGTTGGAGAGAAAGCAGTGAGAGATGCATTTCCAGAAGCCATTATCATAAAGCCGTCAGACATCTTTGGAAGAGAGGATAGATTCCTTAATTCTTTTGCACGTACGTATTCTTTCTTAATGGTAGAAGAGAGGGATACTGATTAACCAAGTTGAAGTTGCTCAAGCTAACAGTTTTCTCTGATTGACAGACTAAGGTTATATTTTTTCTTTCCTAGTTGCTTTTTTCTCCCCTAAGTTTGTATTTTCGTAGTCAGTGTAGTCTTTGTTATATTCCATATCAAAAGAAGCAACTTAGATTAATAGAAAGAGCATGAACTTGGGAGTCAGAGACTTGAGTTTAAGTCTTGGCCCAGCTAACTCTGTGACTTGGCAAATATTCGAATATCACATGGAATAGTTTCTTTATCCTAAAATCCCCTCCCTATGTTATATGTATTGATTCTTACCCTCCTACCTACCCCCAACCCCAGACAACCACTGATCTTTTTATTGTCTGTATAGTTTTGCCTTTTCCAGGATATTAGAATCATGCAGTATGTAGCCTTTTTAGGTGGACTTCTTTCACTTAGCAATATGCATTTAAGATTCTTTCATTTCTTTTCATAGCTTGATAACTCATTTCTTTATATAGCTGAATAGTATTCCATAGTGTGGATTCCATTGTACTGGATATTGGTTTAACCAATTTAGGTGTTTCTATCTTGTTTTTCCCCCTGTTGCTTAAGTCCACCTAACATCTGTAATAATTTCTACTTAAAAAATTTGTGGTAAAATATATGTAGTATAAAATTTCCCATCTGCTATGGGCTAAATTATGCCCCCTCAAAATTCGTATGTTGAAGCCTTAACACCATTGTGAATTTATTTAGAGTTAGGACGTTGGAGGTAATTATGGTTAAATGAGGCCATAAGGGTGAGGTCATAATTCAGTAGGATTGGTGGCCTTATAAGAAGAGGCAGAAAGAGAGGTCTGTCTCTGCCTGTGTGCACATACTGAGGAGAAGCCATATGTGAGGACACAGCAAGAAGTCTGCTGTCTACAAGCCAGAAGGAGAGCCCTCACCAGGAACCAAACTGGCTGGCACTTTGATCTTGAATTTGCCAGCCTCCAGAACTGTGAGAAAATACATTTTTATTGTACAAGCCACCCAGTCGATGGTATTTTGTTATGGTAGCCTGAGCAGACCAAAGTAGATTTTGGTACCAAGAAGCGGGGTGCTGCTGTAACAAATACCTAAAAATATGAACGTGCCTTTGCAACTAGGTAAAGGTAGAGGCTAGGAGAGTTTTGAGGTACCTGGTAGAAATATGGACGTTAAGGGTGATTTTTGTAAGGTCTCAGATGAAAATGAATAATGTGTCATTGGAACTGGAGGAAAGGTGACCCATATTATAAAATGGCAAAGAAATTGGCTGACCTGTATGTGTTCTAGTAGAAGGTAGAACTTGTGAGTGATGAAATTGTTTATTCAGCTGAGAAGATTTCTAAGTACAAAGTATTGAAGAAATGCCTTGGTTCCTCCCGACTGCTTATAATAAAATACAAAAAGAGAGAAAGATGAAATGAGGAAGGACTTGCTAAGCAAAAAGGAACCAGAACCTGAAGATTTGGAAAATTCTCAGCTTATCCATATTGCAAAAAATGAGGAAGCTTGTTTTGAAGAGAACACTAGGAGTGCGGCTGAACAACCGTTTGATGAAGAGCCTGTGGATGCGACTCACAAACTGATAAACTCTCTCAGCAGAAGCCAGGAATAGAGATGAGATTACATCAGCAAAGTCACCACCAGTTTGAACTAGAAGGGGCAGAATGAAAGAAGCCTGTCAGACTTCTGATATCCTACAGGACCAGACCATAGAGCTATTTGGCTGTGAATTTGAGCTATTCTTCAAGAAAAGGGAAGAATGACGCCAAAAGTGGTTCAGAGATGTTTAGAACTACCTCTTTGGTTTCAAAGGATGGAGCCATTGCCTCACTTTCAACAGACCATATGGTCTGTGTCAGAGGCCTGGGAGGTGGGACCACCCAGAGTCTTGGAGGTACAGCTGCCTGGTCGTTGGGACTGTAGCCGTCTGGAACCTTTGAGGTGTGACCCTCTGCCCAGCAGAGCTACTGGGGTGGGACTACTGCCCCAATAGGTCCTGGAAGTTAGAACTACCGCTTCAGTGGGTCCTGAAGGTGAGACTACCACCTCTGTGAATCTAGAAGGCAATGCATCTAGGCAGAGAAGATTATTCTTGATTTTTATAGCCACCCTAATGGTTGTAAGGTGGTATTTCATTGTGTGTGTTTTTGATTAGATTCTAAAATCTAATAGAATTTACCTTGCTGAATTTTGGACTTGCTTGGGACTTGTCACCCTTTCTTCTTTCTTACGTCTTCCTTTTAGAATAGGAATGTCTATCTTAGGCCTGTCTCACCGCAGTATTTTGGAAGCACATAACTTGTCTGGTTTCACATGTTCATAGTTAGGAATTTTGCCTCAGGATGACCCATACCTTGAGTCTTATCTATATCTGATTTAGATATTATTTGGATGAGACTTTGGAGTTTAGAGTCTTAAGACTAAGACAGGATTAAGACCCTTTTAACTATTTATAAGAATACAGTTCAGTAGAATTAAGTTATTTACATTGTTGTACAACCAATCCCCAGAACTTTTTCTTCTTGTAAAACTGAAATTCTGTACCCCTTAAACAACTCCCTGTTTCCTCCTTCCCCCCAGACCCTGGCAACTACCATTCTGCTTTTGGTTTCTATGAATTTGACCACCTCATATAAGTGCAATCATCCAGTATTTGTCTTTTTGTAGCTAGCTTATTTGACTTAGCCTAATATGCTCAAGGTTCATCCATGTTGTACTGTGTGATGTGATTTCCTTCCTGCTGAAGACTGAATAATATTCTGTTGTGTGTGTTTACCACATTCTGTTTAATAAGCCGTCCATCAGTGGATACTTGGGTTGCTTCCCACTTTTGGCTGTTGTGAATGCTGCTGCATGGTCAATGTGACCATGTGACCATGGATGTACGAAATTTCCCTGATTCAGTTATTTGTTGTATGTACTGAGAAGTGGAATTCTGTATCATATGGTTTATCTGTTTTTACTTTTTCGACAAGCTACCATAGTGTGTTCCATAGTGGCTGTACCATTTTACATTGCCACCAATAGTGCACAAGGTTTCCAGTTTCTCCAGGTCTTTGTCAACATTTGTTATTTTCTGTTTTTTTGATAATAGCCATCCTAATGGTTGAAAGGTGGTATTTCATTGTGTGTGTGTTTTTTTTTGTTTGTTTTTGTTTTTGAGATTGGGTCTTGCTCTGTCACCTAGGCAGTGATACAGTCGCAGCTCACTGCAGCCTTGAACTCCTGGGCTCAGGGGATTCTCTTGCCTCAGTTTCCTACATAGGTGGGACTACAGGTGTGTACCACCACACCTGGCTAAAAATATATAAATATCTTTGTAGAGACAGGTCTTGCTCTCTTGCCCGGGCTGGACTTGAACTCCTGGCCTCAAGCAGTCTTTTTGCCCCAGCCTCCCAAAGTGCTGGGATTGTAGGCATGGGCCACCATGCCTGGCCACAATGTGGTTTTGATTTATGTTTTCCTAATGATTAGTGATGTTGAGCATCTTTTCATGTGCTTTTCAGCTACTTTATTATTTGGAGAAATGTCTATTCATGTCCTTGGCTAATTTTTAAAATTGGGTTGTTTATTTTTTGTTATCGAGTTGTAGGAGTTTATTTATTCAGAACGTTAAATGCTTTTCAGGCATGTGATTTGTAAAGTTTTCTCTCATTTTTTAGTTTGCCTCTTCACTCTGTTAATTGTGTTCTTTGCGGCACAGAAGTTTTTAATTTTGATGTAGTCAGGTTTATCTATTTTTACTTTTGTTGCCCGTGCTTTTAGTATTGTGTCTAAGGAGTCATTGCCAAGTCCAATGCCATGAAGCTTTCTCCTTTTTGTCTAAGAGTTTTAGTTTTAGCTCTTAGGTTTAGGTCTTTGATCCATTTTGACTTAGTTTGGGTGTATGGTATGAGGTAAGGGTCCAATTTTATTCTTTTGCATGTGGATATCCAGTATGTTGAAAAGATTATCTTTCCCTGTTGATTGGTCTTGGTGCTTTTGTTGGAAATCATTTGACCATATATGCAAGAGTTATTTTTCTCTATTCCATTGCTCTGTATCTTTGTCTTTATGCCACTGTTTTGATCACTACACTGTTTTGATTGCTGTGCCTTTGTAATAAGTTTTGAAATCAGAAAGTGTGAGACTTCCAAAAATTTGTTCTTTTTCAAGATTGTTTTGGCTGTTTAAAGGAATCCCTTTAAAGTCCATATGAATTTTAAGATGCAGTTTTCTATATTTCTGCAAAAATAAAAAGCCATTGGGATTTTGATAGGGATTGCATTAAATCTGAGATTGCTTTGGGTAGAATTAACATGTGTCTTAGTCCATTTTGTGGTGCAACAAACGTTGAGTAATTTATAAAGAAGAGAAATTTATTTCTAACAGTTCAGGAGGCTGGGAATCTCAAGATCCAGGTGCTGTCATCTGGTGAGGGCCCTCTTGCTGTGTGCTTACATGGTAGAAGGTGGAAGGGTAAAAGGGACAAATGCTATGTCCCCACATGGCAGAGGAGGAGAAGAGCAAGCTAGCTGAATGCTGCATGAAGCCTCCTTTATGAGGTCCTTAATCCCTGAGGGAGCACCCTCATGACCTAATTATCTGTTAGTTCCTGTCACATTGGCAACGTTTGAACTTTGGAGGGAACATATTTAAAACATAGCAACATCCTGACACTATTAAGTCTTCCATTCCATGAACTTGGGATGCCTTTCCATTTAATTGTGCCTTTAATTTCTTTCAGCAATGTTTTGTGATTTTCAGCATGTGTCTTTTGCCACTTTGATAAAGTTTATTTTTAAGTATTTTATTCTTTATTGTATTATTGTGAATAATTTCTACGCTTTTTTTGAGACGGAGTCTCACTCTGTCACCCAGGCTGGAGTGCAGCGGCACAATCTTGGCTTACTGCAACCTCTGCCTCCCGGGTTCAAGCGATTCTCCGGCCTCAGCCTCCCAAGTAGCTGGGACTACAGTTGTGTGCCAACACGCCCAGCTAATTTTTGTATTTTTAGTAGAGATGGAGTTTCACCATATTGGCCAGTCTAGTCTCAAACTCCTGACCTTGTGATCCGCCCATCTTGGCCTCCCAAAGTGCTGGAATTGCAGGCATGAGCCACTGTACCCGGCCTAATTTCTACTCTTAAATGCTTTAATAAAAAAAAAAATTAAAAAAATAAAAAACTTTTTTAACCTAACATTTAAACTACTTGGGATTTGTTTTAGTTTATGGTGAGAACTAAAACATTATCTCACGTTTTTTTCAAATAGCAGAATAATTGTGCCAGCACCATATATCAACTAATATTTCCATCAGGCCCTTTTTCTGGGTTATCTGTGCTGTGTCACTCATCTGTTGATACAGCAGCAGAACGCATCTAGATATTGACTAGATAGACAGCTCATCTGTTCTGTTGCCGTATCAACAGATAAGTATGATAAGGAGGAAGAGTTCTGGGTTTCTCTTTAGAATGGGTGCAGCTAGAGTCCAGTCTTGGGCATGGCGATGCTTTAGCATTGCAGAGCAGACTAGTTGTCAAGCCATTTGACCTCTATTCTTTGTTCGTCACGGTTTTAAACGTTTGGCCTTTTTATTTTCCGTGTTTGTTATCTGGAAAGCTAATGACTGCCTTTTGTAAGTGCATTTACTTCCTCAGAGTCAGCTACATTCATTATATTATTTCTATTATGCACAATAATTATGTTAATCTTAAGATTGTTGGGTCTTAGAGCAACTTAAACCTTCTCAGTGTAGTTCTCATTCTTTCTTCCACTAGATCTGCGTCAGTTTGTTTTTACACCCCTTGGATCTCTGAGCTGGACGACAGTTAAACAACCAGTATATGTAAGTACTTGGATGAAGGGGATCAGAAAGGGATTTTTGATGAATTCAGATTTGGGTGATCAGGTTTCTGGTTTTGTCCTAATTTAGTAACTCTGTCATTTTCTTTGTCACCTTGTGTCAGCTAGCTCCCTCTCAGTTTACTTAAGAGGTACATGCCTTCTCTCTGTGTTCACTTGTTCATTCATTTAAGAAAAAATTATTGAACTCCTAATGTGCTAGACACATCATACATGTCACATATCATTAGGGAAATAAAGATATTAACTAGATAGACACAAATTGCTATTCTCAAATTGCTTTCAGTCTGAGGCAGATAAGTAAAGCAGTTATTGTACAATGTGATGAGTGCTATGATAAGGAGAGGGTTTTATGTAATTACATCAGAAGGGCACCTAATCTAGACTTGGGCATCTCAGAAGGAAGGGCGTTTAGGGTAAAACCTTAAAGATGACTAAAGGTAAGCCTGATGAAGGGAGTTGGGGAAGAGTATTACATGCGGAGGGAACGGTATATACAGGGGCCCAGAGGTGAAAGAGCATGTTGGATTCCATGTTAGATTGAACCAAGTTTTCTCAGTAGTGGCACTATTGACATTTTGAGCCAGATAATTCTTCGTTATGGGGGTTGTTGAAGGATTTTTAGCAGCATTCGTGCCCTCTAGCCACTAGATGCCAGTCACACCATCCTTCAGATGTGACAACTGAAAATGACTCCAGACAGTTGTCAACTGTCCCCTGGGGGCCAAAATCACTATTACTATTTTTGAAAATCAAAATGGTAGAATATTAGCAATTCCATATGGTTCAGCCTAATAGTTTGTGATGCTTAATAAGAGAGTTGGGAGTGGTAAGAGATGAGCTTGGCAAGTTGTGGGCAAAAGCAAATCAGAAAGGCCTCAAGCTATCTGAGGGTAAGTGCATTCCTATTACAGAAAATACTTGGATGAGCCTTGGATTATACGTACTTGGAAAATACTTGGATAGCAGGGATTATTTGAGCTCTAGGGAAGACTCATTCTTTTAAGAAGCTTTCTGGGAATAGATAATGCCATTATTTTAACTTCACATTTTCTTTGTTGAGATCAGTGTGGCCTTCTTCCTTTCTCCTTCCTTCCCTCCTTTTTCCCTTCTTTCCTTTCTTTCTATCTCTCCATCTCCCATTCTCTCTCTTTTTCAACAATTACTTAAACATATATTATAATTTCTTATAGGTCGTAGATGTGTCCAAAGGAATTGTTAACATAGTTAAGGATCCCGATGCCAGCGGGAAAACCTTTGCTTTCGTTGGGTAAGTGCTTAGAGTTTGAATTTTAAAATGTGCTATTATAATGAAGGAATCAATATCTACATTAGTTACTAACAGATTTATTTGTTGCACTTTTACAATATCAGAATCTCCTCATTGCTTGCATTAAATCAGAATTTGAGGGAACCTGGAATCTACTTTAATGAATGATTCTCCTGTTACCAAAGTCTGAGAACCACTGCCCTAGACTATTACATATACTTAGTCCCGTGACCCTTAGCGATGGTTTTGTACTACTCCAGTGGTGTTTTTAAATATAAAAGGATATTGCTGTAAATTCTAAAACACAAACAAAACACTTTCAGGGAGTGAGTATGGTTATAAAACCACATTAATTTTGATGGAGTATCACAATGACCCCAGATACTGAAAATGGGTGGTTGATAGCACAATTACTAGTGCTATGCAAGATTGATTATTTCTTTTATGCTCTTTGCTAAAATTTGCTCTCAGAAAAAAATGGGTATAGTTAAGCTATGTGACTTACCTGAAATTACTAAATCATGTCACAGCTAAGCTTAGGACTTTTTTTTGCTGAATTAACTAAACGTCAAAAACTAAGACTTCATTTGCCAAGTTGAGAGGTATCAAATTCACCTAGTAAGTGGTTCAGAACACTGTGATTCTGTGAAGCAAACTAGTGACAGTTGGCATCTGTGAAAGTGAAGGATCTGGCTCAGTAATTAAGGGATAGCCTAATTCCTAAGAAATATTTGCCTCTAGAGGAAAATGACACTTTTCTCTTTAAGCCAAGAGGCATAGAATATATTCCCAGAATTCTGAATCTATACATTGTTCTGTTCCACTATTATTATTTAACAAACAATTTTTTTCAGTGTGAAAAGCTCTTGGTTTTCCATGTCAGCTAGCAGCTGCGAAACATATTTCTCCTTTTCAGTTCCCAGTTTGGTACATTAGCATGCAATCAGTTATATAGTCTAGGGGAAGAATTATAATTCGGTATATTCAATACAGGTTTCATAAAATACTAAACAGAAAAGACATTAGTTCTAGTGAAGAGGTACATGGACTAGGATTTCAGGGAATAAATGAGCAGAAATGGCTTTGTGAACTTTACTTGCTCCAGCTCTGGATGAGTTGCACGTTTTCCTTTTTACCTTTGCCCAGCCACTATCCTCTTGTCTGGGCTCCAGTAAGTCATTCTTGTCTGGCGTAATGATGGGAAAAATAATACTAGACATTGCCGTGTAGATATTTTTCCTCTTGAAATTGTAGATACGCATCTACACGTTTCTTGTCTCTTCAACCCCAGGAAAAAATCTTTGCTTTTTTCTCTGATATTTTGAGGCTAAGGCAGTGGCATAAGGCTGTAATTTAACTCCTAGGTTTTTTGTGGTTATGAATTACATTATGTTGGTCCATTCTATTTGCCATTCATTCATAAAATACCTATTGATACACACTCATACATACACACAGCTGTGATGATGAATAAACACATTCAGCAAAATCACGATGTATAAGATCAGCATAGAAAAATCAATATATACTAGTAAATGAACAATCTGAAAATAAAATTAAGAAAAGAATTTTATTCACAGCAGCATCAAAAATAATAGAATATTTAAGTATAAGTTTAACAATTTAATTTGTTGTATTATACCTAATAAGCAACAAGACATCCCATGTTCATGGATTGGATGAGTCAGTATGATTAAAATGATAAGTTCCTTCAAACTGATCAACAAATTCAACTTAATTTTATCAAAATTCCAACAGACTTTTTTGCAGAAGTTGATAAATTGATTCTAAATTTATATAGTAATGCAAAGACCCACAATAGACAAAACCATTAGGTTTCATAATTTTGAAACTTAACAGCTATAATTATCAAGATAGTGTGGTACTGACATAAAAATTGACATATAGATGAATTAACCAGAATTGATAGTTCAGAAATAAATCTTTATGGACAACTGATTTTTGAAAAAGGTGGTATGGCATTTCAAAGGGGAAAGGATAGTCTTTTTTTATTATTATTATTATTATTATTATTATTATACTTTAAGTTCTAGGGTACATGTGCATAACGTGCAGGTTTGTTACATGTGTATACTTGTGCCATGTTGCTGTGCTGCACCCATCAACTCGTCAGCACCCATCAACTCGTCATTTACATCAGGTATAACTCCCAATGCAATCCCTCCCCCCTCCCCCCACTCCTCATGATAGGCCCCGGTGTGTGATGTTCCCCTTCCCGAGTCCAAGTGATCTCATTGTTCAGTTCCCACCTATGAGTGAGAACATGCGGTGTTTGGTTTTCTGTTCTTGTGATAGTTTGCTGAGAATGATGGTTTCCAGCTGCATCCATGTCCCTACAAAGGACACAAACTCATCCTTTTTTATGGCTGCATAGTATTCCATGGTGTATATGTGCCACATTTTCTTAATCCAGTCTGTCACTGATGGACATTTGGGTTGATTCCAAGTCTTTGCTATTGTGAATAGTGCCGCAATAAACATACGTGTGCATGTGTCTTTATAGCAGCATGATTTATAATCCTTTGGGTATATACCCAGTAGTGGGATGGCTGGGTCATATGGTACATCTAGTTCTAGATCCTTGAAGAATCGCCATACTGTTTTCCATAATGGTTGAACTAGTTTACAATCCCACCAACAGTGTAAAAGTGTTCCTATTTCTCCATATCCTCTCCAGCACCTGTTGTTTCCTGACTTTTTAATGATCGCCATTCTAACTGGTGTGAGATGGTATCTCATTGTGGTTTTGATTTGCATTTCTCTGATGGCCAGTGATGATGAGCATTTTTTCATGTGTCTGTTGGCTGTATGAATGTCTTCTTTTGAGAAATGTCTGTTCATAAAGGATAGTCTTTTCAAGAAATGGTTTTGGGATATCCACATTAAAAAAAGATGAACTTAGACTGCTACCTCACACTGTACATGAAAAAATTAAAATAATTCTGACACTTCAGTGTAAAAGTTATAAAACAAGGATTGCTGACCAGATGGCCGAATAGGAACACCTCCAGTCTGCAGCTCCCAGTGAGATTGACGCAGAAGGCGAGTGATTTCTGCATTTCCGACTCAGGTACCTGGTTCATCTCATTGGGACTGGTTGGACAGTGGGTGCAGCCCAAGGAGGGTGAGCCAAAACAGGGTGGGGTGTTGTCTCACCTGGGAAGCTTAAGGGATCGGGGAACTCCCTCTCCTATCCAAGGGAAGCCATTAGGGACTGTACCATGCACTGTGGCCCAGATACTGCGCTTTTCCTACTGTCTTTGCAACCCACAGACCAGGAGATTCACTCTGGTGCCCACACCTCCGGGGCCCTGGGTTTCGAGCACAAAACGGCAACTGTTTGGGCAGACACTGAGCTAGCCACAGGAGTTTTTTTCCATACCCCAGTGGCACCTGGAACGCCAGTGAGACAGAACCTTTCACTCACCTGGAAAGTGGGCTGAAGCCAGGGAACCAAGTGGTCTGGCTTGGTGGGTCCCACCCCCACAGAGGCCAGCAAGCTAAGATCCACTGGCTTGAAATTCTTGCTGCTAGTACAGCAGTCTGAGCTCGACCTGGGACGTATGAGCTTGGGAGGGAGGGGCGTCTGCATTGCTGAGGCTTGAGTAGGTGGTTTTACCCTGACAGTGTAAACAGAGCTTCCAGGAAGTTCAAGCTGGGCAGAGCCCACTGCAGCTCAGTAAGACCATGGTGGCCAGACCGCCTCTCCAGATTCCCTCCTCTCTGGGCAGGACATCTCTGAAAAAAAGGCAGCAGCCCCAGTCAGGGACTTATAGATAAAACTCCACCATCCTGGGACAGAGCACCTGGGGGAAGGGGCAGTTGGGGGTGCAGCTTCAGCAGACTTAAACGTCCCTGCCTGGCAGCTCTGAAGAAAGCAGCGGATCTCCCAGCACAGCATTTGAGCTCTGATAAGGGACAGACTGCCTCCTCAAGTGGGTCCCTGACCCACATGTGTCCTGACTGGGAGATACGTCCCTGTAGGGGCCAACAGACACCTCATACAGGGGAAATCTGTTTGGCATCTGGCAGGTGCCCTCTGGGATGAAGCTTCCAGAGGAAGGAACAGGCAACAATCTTTGCTGTTCTGCAACCTCTGCCAGTGATACCCTAGCAAACAGGGTCTGGAGTGGACCTCTAGCAGACCTGCAGCAGAGGGGCCTGTTAGAAGGAAAACTAACAAACAGAAAAGAATAGGATCAACATCAACAAAAAGGACATTCACTCAGAGACCCCAGCCAAAGGTCACCGACTTCAAAGACCAAAGGTAGATAAATCCATGAAGATGGGGAGAAACCAGTCAGAAAGTCTGAAAATTCCAAAAACCAGAAAGCCTCTTCTCCTCCAAAGGATTACAACTCCCTGCCAGCAAGGAAACAAAACTGGATGGAGAATGAGTTTGATGATTTGACAGAAGTAGACATGTTCTAACCCAATGCAAGGAAGCTAAGAACCTTGAGAAAAGGTTAGATGAATTGCTAACTAGAATAACCAGTTTAGAGAGGAACATAAATGACCTGATGGAGCTGAAAACCACAGCATGGGAACTTTGTGAAGCATACACAAGTATCAATAGCCGGATTGATCAAGTGGAAGAAAGGATATCAGAGATTGAAGATCAACTCAATGAAATAAAGCAAAAAGACTAGAGATAAAAGAGTGAAAAGAAACGAACAGAACCTTCAAGAAATATAGGCCTATGTGAAAATACCAAATCTACATTTGGTTGGTGTACCTGAAAGTGATGGGGAGAATGGAACCAGGAACCAATTTGGAAAACTCCAGGAGAACTTCCCCAACCTAGCAAGGCAGGCCAACATTCAAATTCAGGAAATACAGAGAACACCACAAAGATACTCCTCGAGAAGAGCAACCACAAGACACTTAATTGTCAGATTCACCACAGCCGAAATGAAGGAAAAAATATTAAGGGCAGCCAGAGAAAAAGGTCAGGTTATCCACAAAGGGTATGTTACCCATGAGACTAACAGTGGATCTCTCAGCAGAAACCCTCCAAGCCAGAAGAGAATGGGGGCCAATATTCAACATTCTTAAAGAAAAGAATTTTCAACCCAGGATTTCGTATCCAGCCAAACTAAGTTTCATAAGCAAAGGAGAAGTGAAATCCTTTACAGACAAGCAAATGCTGAGAGATTTTGCCACCACCAGGCCTGCCTTACAAGGGCTCCTGAGGGAAGCACTAAACATGGAAAAGATCAACCGATACCAGCCACTGCAAAAACAAACCAAATTCTTAAGACCATTGACACTATGAAGAAACTGCATCAATTCATGGGCAAAATAACCAGCTAGCATCATAATGACAGGATCAAATTCATACATAACAATATTAACCTTAAATGGAAACGGGCTAAATGGCCCAATTAAAAGACACAGACTGACAAATTGGAGAAAGGGTCAAGACTCATCAATTTGCTGTATTCAGGAGACCCATTTCATGTGCAAAGACACACATAGGCTCAAAACAAAGGGATGGAGGAATATTTACCAAACAAATGGAAAGCAAAAAAAAAAAAAAAAAAAAAAGCAAGAGTTGCAATCCTAGTCTGATAAAACAGACTTTAAACCAACAAAGATCAAAAGAGACAAGGGCATTACGTAATGGTAAAGGGATCAATGCAACAAGAAGAGCTAACTATCCTGAATATATATGCACCCAATACAGGGCACCCAGATTCAAAAATTAGGTTCTTAGAGACCTACAAAGAGACTTAGACTCCCACACAATAAAAGTGGGAGACTTTAACACCCCACTGTCAATATTAGAAAGATCAATGAGACAGAAAATTAGCAAGGATATCCAGGACTTGAACTCAGCTCTGGAGCAAGCAGATCTAATAGACATCTACAGAACTCTTCACCCCAAATCAACAGAATATAATTTATTCTCAGCACCACATCACACTTATTCTAAAATTGGCCACATAGTTGGAAGTAAAATACTCCTCAGCAAATGCAAAAGAACAGAAATGACAGTCTCTCAGACCACAGTGCAATCAAATTAGAACTCAGGATTAAGAAACTCACTCAAAACTGCACAACTACATGGAAACTGAACAACCTGCTCCTGAATGACTGCTGGGTAAATAACGAAATGAAGGCAGAAATAAAGATGTTCTTTGAAACCAATGAGAACAATGACACAATGTTCCAGAGTCTCTGGGACACATTTAAAACAGTGTGTAGAGGGAAATTTATTGCACTAAATGCCCACAAGAGAAAGCAGGAAAGATCTCAAATCAATACCCTAACATCACATTTAAAAACTAGAGAAGCAGGAACAAACAAATTTAAAAAGCTAGCAGAAGGCAAGAAATAGCTAAGATCAGAGCAGAACCGAAGGAGATAGAGACACGAAAAACCCTTCAAAAAATCAATGAATCCAGGAGCTGTTTTTTTTTGTTTTTTTTTTTTGTTTGTTTGTTTTTCTAAACAACATAGATAGACTGCTAGCCAGACTAATAAAGAAGAAAAAGAAAAGAATCAAATAGATGCAATAAAAAATGATAAAGGGGATATCACCACCGATCCCACAGAAATACAAAGTACTATCAGAGAATACTATAAACACCTCTATGCAAATAAACTAGAAAGTCTAGAAGAAATGGATAAGTTCCTGGACACATATACCCTCCCAAGACTAAACCAGGAAGAAGTTGAATCCCTTAATAGACCTATAACAAGTTCTGAAATTGAGGTAGCAATTAATAGCTTACCAACAGGACCAGATGGATTCACAGCTGAATTATTCCAGAGGTGCAAAGAGGAGCTGGTACCATTCCTTCTGAAACTATTCCAATCAATAGAAAAAGAGGGAATCCTCCCTAACTCATTTTTTGAGGCCAGCATCATCCTAATACCAAAACCTGGCAGAGACATAACAAAAAAAGAAAATTTCAGGCCAATATCCCTGAAGAACACTGATGCGAAAATCTTCAATAAAATACTGGCAAACCGAATCCAGCAGCACACCAAAAAGTTTATCCAGCGTGATCAAGTCGGCTTCATCCAGGGATAAAAGGCTGGCTCAACATACGCAAATCAATAAATGTAATCCATCACGTAAACAGAACCAATGACAAAAACCATATGAATATCTCAATAGATGCAGAAAAGGCCTTCGACAAAATTCAGCAGCCCTTCATGCTAAAAACCCTCAATAAACCAGGTATTGATGGACCATATCTCAAAATAATAAGAGCTATTTATGACAAACCCACAGCCAGTATCATACTGAATGGGCAAAAACTGGAAGCATTCCCTTTAAAAATCGGCACAAGACAAGGATGCCCTCTCTCGCCACTCGTGTTCAACGTAGTATTGGAAGTTCTGGCCAGGACAATTAGGCAAGATAAAGAAATAAAGGGTATTCAATTAGGAAAAGAGGAAGTCAAATTGTCTCTGTTTCCAGATGACATGATGGTATATTTAGAAAACCGCATCCTCTCAGCCCCAAATCTCCTTAAGCTGATAAGCAACTTCAGCAAAGTCTTGGGATACAAACTCAATGTGCAAAAATCACAAACATTCCCATACACCAATAACAGACAAACCATGAGTGAACCAAATCATGAGTGAACTCCCATTCACAATTGCTACAAAGAATAAAATATTTAGGAATCCAACTTACAAGGGACGTGAAGGACCTCTTCAAGGAGAACTACCAACCACTGCTCAACAAAATAAAAGAGGACACAAACAAACAGAAAAACATTCCATGCTTGTGGATAGGAAGAATCAATATCATGAAAATGGCCATACTGCCCAAAGTAATTTATAGATTCAGTGCTATCGCCATCAAACTTCCATTGACTTTCTTCACAGAATTGGAAAAAAACTACTTTAAAGTTCATATGGAACCAAAAAAGAGCCCACATAGCCAAGACAGTCCTAAGCCAAAAGAACAAAGCTAGAGGCATCATACTAACTACCTGACTTCAAACTGTACTGCAAGGCTACAGTAACCAAAACAGCATGTTACTGGTACCAAAACAGGTATATAGAGCAATGGAACAGAACAGAGGCCTCAGAAATAATGCCTACATCCATCTGTAGATCCATCATCTACAACCATCTGATCTTTGACAAATCTGACAAAAACAAGCAATGAGGAAATGATTCTCCATTTAATAAATGATGTTGGGAAAACTGGGTAGCCGTATGCAGAAAGCTGAAACTGGATCCCTTCCTTACATCTGATACAAAAATTAACTCAAGATGGATTAAAGACTTAAACATAAGACCTAAAACCATAAAAACCCTTGAAGAAAAGCTAGGCGATACCATTCAGGACATGGGCATTGGCAAAGACTTCATGACTGAAACACGAAAAGCAATGGCAACAAAAGCCAAAATAGACAAATGGGATCTAATTAAATTAAAGGGCTTCTGCACAGTGAACAGGCAACCTACAGAATGGGAGAAAATTTTTGCAATCTATCCCTCTGAAAAAGGGCTAATATCCAGAATCTACAGAGAACTTAAACAGATTTACAAGAAAAATCTCCATCAAAAAGTGGGCGAAGGATATGAACAGACACTTCTCAAAAGAAGACATTTATGCAGTTCAATAAACGTATGAAAAAAGCTCATCGTCACTGGTCTTTAGAGAAATGCAAATCAAAACCACAGTGAAATACCATCTCACATCAGTTAGGATGGCGATCGTTAAAAAGTCAGGAAACAACAGATGCTAGAGAGGATGTGGAGAAATAGTGATGCTTTTACACTGTTGGTGGAAGTGTAAATTATTTAGTTCAACCATTGTGGAAGACAGTGTGGCAATTCCTCAAGGATCTCAAAGTAGAAATACCATTTGACCCAGCAATCCCATTACTGAGTATATATACCCACAGGATTATAAATCATTCTACTATAAAGACACATGTATGTTTATTGCAGCACCATTCACAATAGCAAAGACTTGGAACCAACCCAAATGTCCATCAATGATAGACTGGATAAAAGAAACTGTGGCGCATATACACCATGGAATACTATGCAGCCAGTATACAGAAAAGGATGAGTTCATGTCCTTTGCAGGGACATGGATGAAGCTGGAAACCATCATTTTAAGCAAACTCACACAAGAACAGAAAACCAAACACCGTATGTTCTCACTCATAAATGGGAGTTGAACAATAAGAACACATGGACACAGGGAGTTGAACGTCACACACCGGGGCCTGCCAGGAGTGGGGGGCTAGAGGAGGGATAGCATTAGGAGAAATACCTAATGTAGATGACAGGTTGATGGGTGCAGCAAACCATCATGGCACATGTATACCTATGTAACAAACCTATACGTTCTGCACGTGTACCCCAGAAGTTAAAGTAAAATTTAAAAAAAATTTCAATTGGTAAAAATGTAAAAAAAAAAAATTAGTTATAAAACTATAATAATTTTGGAAGGAAAATAGAAAATCTTCTAGACCTTGGGTTCTAGAAGATTTTTAGCTATGACATCAAAAGCGTATTTCATAAAATAAAAAATAATTGGATACATTAGACTTCACCAAAATTAAAACTCTTGTGTTTCAAAAGACACCATTAAGAAAATGAAAAAACAAGTCACAGATTGGGGGAAAATATTTGTTAATTACATATCTGATAATATCCAGAATATACAAAGAACTCTTAGAACTCAATGAGAAGACGATCCATTTTTTAATATGAGCAAAAGACGTGAATAGGCATATCAGCACAGCAGATGTACTTAATTGCTAAAAAGCACATGAAAAGATGCTCCATATCATTAGTCATTACGGAAAATGCAAATCAAAACCATTACGAGATACCAGTTCACAGAGAGAATAACAAATGTTGATGAAGACATGGAGTAATAGGAACCTTCATACATTGCTGGTAGGGGTGTAAAATTGTATAGCCACTTTAGAAAACAGTTTGGCATCTTCTTAAAAAGTTAGCATACATTTTCTGTATGGCCTATGGGTTTTACTCCTAGGTGTTTACCCAAAAGAAATGAAAATGTGCCTACACAAAGATTAGCGCTTAGATTTTCATAGCAACATTATCATAAATGCTAAAAATTGGAAACATCTCACATACTCATCAACTGATGAAAGGAAAAATAAAACATAGTAGCATTCCCATATAATAGACGTTCAACAATAAAAGGAATGAAATATTGACATGTTACATGTATGAACCTCAAAAACATAGTAAATGAAAGAAGCTAGATGCAGAAGATCACATGTTCACATTCCATTTATATGAAGTATCTGTAAAAGGCAAATATAAGTAGATTAGTGATTGCCTGAGCCTAGGAGTAAAATCCAGGATTAAATGGCTGTGGAGGATCTTACTAGAGTAAGAAAAATATTCTAAAACTGGATTATGGTAATGATTGTATAACTTGGTAAATGTATGAAAAATCATTGAATTATATGCTTAAAATGGATGAATTCTAATGTGCGTAAATTATGCCACAATAGTGAATAGCATGGGTAAGATTTCTGCCTTTGTGGAGCTTATAGATTAGTGATGAGATGCATAAGTAATAAGCAAAATAATTAAAATAAATGACCAAAAAGGAAAGTCCAGTGAATTGGAAAGAAAACCAGAAGGAGGGAGTTGGTAACTATATTGGGCGCTGCCAGAGATTGATTGAGTGACAGTACAGAGATTCATGGTCATCTTAATGACCTCATTTGAACATTGGGCAAAGGGCAGATTGGATTGCAGTGAGATTTGAATGGCAGGATAGGAACTGGAGGCAACAGTTAGGTAACTATTTGGAGAAGTTTCCCTGTAAAAGGGAGCAAAGGAAAGCGGTAAAGAGAAGGCTGTGAAACATGAACGTCTTGTCAAGGGAGGCACCACCCTGGATTTGGAAGATTGTACATCTTGTTTATAAATTGGTAAGAATGGTCCAGGAAAGAGATATCGCTTGATGACTCAGGAGATGGGGCCGACAAAAAAGGAGCAAAGTCCTTCAGGAATTGAGAGGAGTTGGATACAGAGTGCAAATGAGGGTTTGACCTTTGTAAAAGGCAAACATTTCTTCAATTTTAACGAGGAAAAGAATTCAAGGATATATGC
Organism: Macaca thibetana thibetana; assembly: GCF_024542745.1. Classification (NCBI taxonomy): domain Eukaryota; kingdom Metazoa; phylum Chordata; class Mammalia; order Primates; family Cercopithecidae; genus Macaca; species Macaca thibetana. The sequence goes on from NC_065588.1 coordinate 4,754,687, forward strand.
AGATGCAGGTAGATTTGGCTGTGGGAATTTAAGGAGTATCTTTTCTTGTTGGAATGTGAGGTTAGCTAAAAGGCAGGATGGAGTGGGTCAGAAAAGTGTGTGGAAAATTTGAGGACAGAGAATATAGAAAGGATGCCCTGGGAGAATAGGAAAGAGCATTTCCTAGGAGAACATGTGGGATTGCCAAGCAGAACTGAGTGTTCCATTTGAAATTACTGATAAAATAATAAGGTGAAGTCAATCAGCCCAATTGTATTTTGTCTACAGTTTTGTCCCTCTGGGGTTTCAGGCTCAGAGAAGGCAGATGTTTGGATCAACCAGAGTGAGAGTTTTGCTTAGCAAGTATAATGGGTACGGGCCTGGGAGACAAGTTTTACTGAGGATATTTGCAGAGGGATAACTGTAGTGCTGAGCCTTGAAATCTAAGCTGGGAGGGACGCGGGCTTCAATGTACCTTTGGTTGTGAGCAAGGGCACTTAAACTAGTGTTCCAGTTGTACTTAATGGAACACAAAGTGCTTCAGAACAGCTGAAGAGGAAACTTATTATGTAGAATTAGTTTACCCATGATACAGTTTTGTTTGTCATCATAAACATTCAAGTTGTTCTTGGCATAGCATGTATTATGTATCCTGTAATGATCCTTACAAATCCTTCTGGAATTTGAAGAACCCTACTTTAAGGCCTTTTATGTTTCTCCTAGCTGATAGTTTCATGTTTTTTAGTAAAGTATGTCAGGATAATGAGGTTCTCACTGAATTACCTTCACTCAGCTCTTGGTTGTCACAGATTTACTGTCATGAAACATGCAAATGAATTAGGAAATGGGTAAAGAAATATTAAAATGTATTATAAGCACTGATACTTATTAATGCTAGGTTAAAATCGTACAGAACTATTCAGATTAATGGAATAGAGCAGAAAGTTCAGAAACAGTCCCATTATATGTAAGGATATAGTATGTGATAAAGGTGACATTTCAGTATAGGGAAAGAAGCAGTATAGTAAAGATTCTGTAAATAACATTGAAGCAATTGGCTTACATCTTCGGAAAAATGTAATTACATGTTTGCCTTATATCATGTGCAAAAATATGTCACAGAAGTAACTTTATAGTAAAAAAAAAATCTTTTTTTATAAGCTTTAGACAAAATGTGGACATTTATGTCACTGCAGAGGAATTTTCTAACTATGAATCCAAGCCATAAAGAAAATCAGTAGTTTTGGTTAAACAGTTAAAATTTTATGTGCACAAAACACTGTTATAGACGGGGACTCCAGGAGGAAAGAAAAGATAAATAACCAAATAACCAAAAAGTCATGAAGAAATAATCTCTTATATTAAAGACATAATTAAAACATGAGATGCCTTTTTTTTTTTTTTAACCTAGCAGATTGGCAAAAAAAAATTTTTTTTATGACAACTCATTTTGGGTGGAGGGGGCATTCTTATTAACATTTTATATAAATTAATAGAACCATTTTGAAAAGCAGTTTAGAAGTATTCAATAAAAGCCTTAAAATTTCAAAGTCTACGTTGACCCAGTTCCACTTCTACAAATATATTCACAATGCATAATCATGGATAAGTACAAATATTTATTATAAGAATGTTCATTAAAACATTATTTTATAAAAGAAAAAGATTTTTAATAGCTTAAATATCTCGAAACTGGCAATTGATAAAATACTTGTGATTACATGTAGCGTAATATGTGCAGTCATGAAACATGCAATAAAATATTTAACGACGTGGAAAGACAATTATGATATAATGTTAAATGAAAAATACATTACAGAATAGAATGGATTGTGTATTTATTAAAACCAAAATAATGTGTATATGTAAGGGGATGAGAAGGATATATTTCAATTATATTAACTATCTTTCATAATGGGATTATGGGTGATTTTTCTTTGTGCTAGTCTGTATCTACTACAGTCCATATATGTTTCCTTTTTTATAAGAAAAATGTTATTTTGTTATAAAGGAAAGTTTGTGAGAAGCATGTACTTGAAAGAACTGTGTATTGTCTTTTTATAGTCCAAATAGGTACCTCCTCTTTGACCTGGTGAAGTACGTCTTTGCTGTGGCTCACAGATTGTTCCTCCCATTACCCTTGCCACTTTTTGTCTATCGGTAAGTAGAGTGCTCCTTTTGCGTGACTTGTGAAAAAGCTAACTCCACACACTTGTTCCTAATGTTCTCCCTTAGGGTTATAGGGTGTGTGAAGGGCTAGTCTCCAGATCTCCTAGTATTATGACATTAGCCATAGGGAAGAAGCAAAAATAGATTCGTGTCGGAAAAAAAAATGTGTTGGGAGATTAAATCTGCAGTTTTTCACTTTCTCCAATTTAAATCCATTGAGTTTAATTTTGGAGAAATATCTTGCTGGGCACATACATAAGGGGCAGTCAGGTTCCCCTGTGTTTCATGTCGCTCATTATTAAATCAACTTGATCATGCTATTGGGAAAGGAGTCAGGCTAATTCAGACTTGGATTTGTGGTTGCCTTCTCTTCTTCCCCCACTTCTTAGTTCACTTTTCTTTGTCGGTTAAGTATCTTTGACTTGGCTGGGAGTGGTGGCTCATGCCTATAATCCCAGCACTTTGGGAGGCCAAGGTGGATGGATTGCTTGAGCCCAGGGGTTCGAGACCAGCCTGGGCAATATGGTGAAACCCCATCTCTACAAAAAATACCAAATTAGCTGGATGTGGTGGCATCTGCCTGTAGTCCCACCTACTGGGGTGGAGGTGGGGTGATGCAAGAGAATTGCTTGAGCTTGGGAGTTCGAGGCTGCAGTGAGCTGAGATTGTGCCACTGCACCCCGGCCTAGGTGACTGCTAGTGCCCACAGTGGTGTTACACCTATAGTCCCAGCTACTTGGGAGGCTGAGGTGGGAGGATCACTTGAGCCCAGGAGTTTGAATCCAGCCTGGACAACATAGTGAGACCCTGTCTCTGGGAAAAAAAAAAAAAAGGCAAAGAAAAGAAAAGAAAAACCCACTGCCCTGAGGTAACTGTTGATGGGAGCTCCTTTCTCGTCCTGGGTTTTATATTGTTGTCCTGATTTGAACCAAATAAAATAAAATCTTGGACTTACCATGCCACACCCTAGTGGTCTGGTTAAGGAGACTGTCACATCCATTGGCCACAAATTGATCTTCATTTGGGTTTTCATTCATTCTTTCAACAAATATTTATTGAATGCCTACTATGTCTTAGATAATGTACTAGGTACTCAGAATATTACCATAAACACTTAAAAATCTTATGGTCTAACAGGGGTACCAGAAAAATAGACCACTAGAATGCAGCATGATAACAATATTTATTGAGTGTTGTACCTTTCAGGCTATTTACTTTATCTCCTTTAATATCACAGCTATCTATAAAGTAAGTAAGGAGAGTATATGGAGTGAGTAGAAGAGGAGGCCACAGAGTAAGAGAAACTTATAAGAAGGCCAAAAAGAAGTGATCAGATATTTAAGTGGGAAACGAGAGTTTGGAATTCTAGATACCAAAGGGAATGGAGTGTTTTAAGGAGGGAATCGATGTTTTAAGAAGGGGAACGTTGCTGTTCATTCACATGTATCTCAAGCCCCTAGAACAATGCCTGGTACACAGTAGGCACTCTGTTGATATTGGTAGAATGAAGTCTTACAGAAGAGTCAAATAAGATAAAGGACCAAAAAAATGTCTACAAATGACCATTTGTGTCTATGGCTTCAGTGCCGTGAAAGGCATATAAGCCAGATTGAAGTGAGGGGCTTTCATGGTTGTACATAAAATTGAGTTAGAGTTGGCTTATGTATGTCCATGACATGGTCCACTGAGGACACTAGAATATTTGAATATCTGAGGTTTAGGTTGGATAGAGACCTGAAGTGATCTGTTAGCATAGAATGAGGGCACAGAGAGTTAGAGGTTTGTAATGAGTGTTTTTATTAAGCTGTGTTAGCCCAATAAATTATTTTTTTCTGCCATTGAGGAATCTGAGGCTTTATATGTTGCTGGAGAAATTCTAACCAGCTTCCTTTTTCATGTATTTATACTATGCATTAGAATGTTGTTTTTCAAGCCTTTAAACAGCTGTGGAATCCTGTGTTCACTGAAGTTTTACATCAAGTCCTGCTGGGTAAATCCAATAAAAGAGCTGGTCTGGTTGCAGTGATGGATGATACTCAACACATGCACTCCCAAACCCTTGGCCCCCCAGGACTCCGTGGGGCCCCAGCAAATTCCTAGTGTTCCTCAGATGCTAGTTGAAAACCCACTGCTACTGGGCACAGTGGTGCACACCTGTAGTCCCAGCTACTTGGGAGGCTGAGGTGGGAGGATCACTTGAGCCCAGGAGTTTGAATCCAGCCTGGACAACATGGTGAGACCCTGTCTCTGGAACAAAAAAAAAGGAGAGAACAAAAAAAAGGAAAGAAAAGAAAAAGCCACTGCCCTGAGGTTACCAATGATGGGAGCTCAAGTGGCATGGCAGGAGCCCTTCAGTTTTCATTAGGAGTGAAGAGATGGCAGTAATGAAGATAGGTGGCCTTTCTCGTTTTGGGTTTTATATTGTTGTCCTGATTTGAACCATAGATTTTAGCCTTCTCCTTGCTTTTGGATTTTTTTTCCCCTCAAGGGCCCCAGCTTTTAGGGATTACGTTTTATATTTTACACACCATTCAGCTTGCCCTGTGTTCGTAAAGGCAGCATATTTGAATATCTGAGGTTTAGATTAGATTGAATTTCACAGATGTGATTGAATATTGGAGTTTTTCTGTTTGCTTTGTTGTTTGTTGGTTTTATTTCTTTTTAGTTTAAGATCTGTTATTTCTTTGGAGAACAAAGTGTACCAGCAGTTACAGCAGCCAACTGGGTTGGCTTGAGAGGAGATGGACCAAAAAGCAGAGGTAGCCTCACAGGTCGAGGTGCCAAGATGTTGGTTATTTTCTTTAAAAAAAAAAAAATCAGTTCAGACTGCTCTACAGCAGTCTGTCTTCCTGTAGTTCTTATAGGCCAGCTTACATCTTGGACAGAGAGATGCTTATCACATGTGCTATATATATTTCTTTTTCCAGATGGGTAGCAAGAGTCTTTGAAATAAACCCATTTCAGCCCTTGATAACAAGGGATAAAGTGGAGCGGGTGAGTATATGTGTGGAAAGCATCTGCCTGGGCAGATGATGGGAAGTTAGACTTACTTTGGTTTGCTTGCTTGCTTGTCTCCCGGCTGTTGTCTGTTTGCTGTTCTTGCTGTCTGCAGTCAGCCCTTCTACTAGCACTGAAACTCATCCACCTGCGCTGCTCCAGGGGGCGGCTCCTCCATACCTGCTGTCCGTCATTATCAGTGTTTCTTTCTCTGCGTGATCATTCCTGTCAACACACAAAATTACCTAATAGCTCCCCTGCCAAAGCCTCTCTTCCTCCCACCACTCTTCTAGCTACTTTCCTGTTGTGTCCGTTCACATCCTAACTCCTCCTGACTTCCTCCTAACATCCTGAAGAAACTATTGACAGTTTCTTCATTCTTTCTTTAACCTACTCCAGTCAGGCTTTTATTCCCATTTCTCCCCTAAAATTGCTCTTTTCAAGGTTCCCCACAATCTCCTTGCTGCCACATCCAATAGTCAGTTCTCAGACCTCATGTCATGTGCCTGTGCGTTTGCTTCCAGGGAGGATGCAAAATAAAATAAAAATACTATACCAATACCACGTCTACCTTTGATGACCTATGGACCATATATTGACAAGAAGCAGCCACATTGTCCCCTGAATGCTACCTAAAACCTAAAGTGTAGAGAAGATGAGAAAATAGTGCTTAGGGAACGTGAGAAAGTGGGCAGCTCGCGTACTTTCTTCAGACATTGTTTATGAAAGATCAGGCAGGAGAACTGGTTGTCAGACGCTTCAGTTTATCTTACACTAAAGTGTCTCTTACATTTATAATTGAGAAAGTGTTGACACAGTGGCCTGAGTGGGTTTTGGCTTTGGTTTGCAGACTGGCTTACAGTCCTCTGGTAAAAGGATTGCAGACTTTCAGGTGGGTAGGATGAGGGATTGATGCTGCTCCAGGTGCAAATGGATTCTATTCATGTGGTATGGAACAATCTGGGATCTTTGCAAACTTGACAGTTCATTGTCTTTCCCTATAAACAAGATGGGTTTGGTTTTCTAGCTCTACAGTGAGCATTAGTCAACCAGGTTGAGCATAGCTGGAGCCAAAAAGTTATTTTTTTTTTTTAATGGACAAGGAACAAATGCTGTGTTATCTCCTAAATTCAAAGTTAAAATTGAGTCAGAATGCCCATGCTCAGAAAACAGGGCCATGCGAGAACTGAGGAATGGACTGGTTCTGCTTTAGCCCTGATTTGATTCCTAAACCCTCCTGTGAAGCCTCCCCTGGCAAGTGTGATGACTTGTGCTTCCCTGCCCTAGATTTATTTCTGTTGAAATCTGTATATAGAATGGCTCATGTACCGCCAACATCCTGTGCTCGTGGCTCCCACTGGGGACCTCGATCTGATACTTAGTGATCTTGCCCTTTTGGTGTCTTAAGTCCTCTTTGTGTGTTCTACTTTTATAGTGGTTTGCATGAATCGAAAATTGCCACATATTCTTTGAAAGCATTTAAGTCTCAATACTAGGACTCGTGCCAGCTTGAATGTTTAAATGCTTGCTAGGATAGCACTTCGTTCTCGGCCAGTTTTCAGCATTGTCTGCGGTCCTTTGTTTATTCAAAGATGCACATCACAGACATGAAATCGCCTCACCTGCCTGGCTTAGAAGACGTTGGCATTCAGGCAACGCCACTGGAACTCAAGGCCATCGAGGTGCTGCGCCGTCACCGCGCCTACCGCTGGCTGTCTGCCGAAATTGAGGATGTGAAGCCGGCCAAGACTGTCGACTTTTAGTGCCTCCTGAGCAGCTCTTGGTTTTGGTGTCTTCGGGGTCAGCCCATGTGGTTTGAGCACCCAGCCAGGTCGTCTCTTTAGAGGATCCTGTACACAGTTCCACTATTAAAAACATTTGAGGTTGAATTCTGCAGTATTTTCTTTCTTGATTTACAAAATGAGAAATGCAGTCATTTAGAACTTGAGCATAATTTTTGTTAAACGTACATATTTAATAATGACATATGTACTGTTTATTCTCTGAAATGCCAGAGAGTTTGAATTTTCCTATGACACACCACTTCTAGCATACGTTCTAGAAGACAAGGACCCTTTTTAATGTCAGAATATTGTAAAGACCCCAAGTTATATGTGATTGTTTTTAATCTCCATTAAATGAGAGAGCATACAGTATCCCCTAACCCAAATGTGTTTACACTGAAGGTGTTTTAAAAATTCGTTTTAATAATGTCCATATGCCTTTTAAAAATAGTAGTACATACATAGAAAACCATTGTCCATAGATTCTCAAACCCCTTGCAGTAATTCCACAGTCTTCTTGGATCTGAGCTATCTGAGGCCCGCCCCATGCCCTTAGTACCAAATCTGAGCCCTTAGTACCAAATCTGGATTATTTCAGACACGTAAGTGTAGATAGATTCTCTTCCCATGCAAAGGAGATGCTTCAGCTTCTATGCCAGCAGTGCTAGCACTTAGGAATTAGGACCTTCTAATGAAGTTCTTAAAATTGCAGCCAAGATCCAGATAAACAATTGGTTTAGTGTTGGCAGATCCCCCAGTACAGTATGATTTAAAACTCCGACAATTTGTGGTGAAGCCAACATATCATTGTCCTGGGTGACCCAGGGTTGGTCATTGTGTTTCACTGGACTTCAGCCTCCTGATCTATGTTTGGGACAGGGATGTCAGTAAAAACCCTGTTTGATTATGGTAATCCCATCTCCTCCTTACAGAGAGAAAGGTATATCAGTGTTGAAGGTAAGTTCTCCACCTGCCCTTTTTGCCTGCATCAGAATCTTTTTGTCTCAAAACGGGCAACAGTGAGCTACTCCAAGTGTGATCCGTAGATCACCAGCATTGGGATCATCTTGGGGCTTGTCAGAAATGCAGAATCCAGGCTGGGCACAGTGGCTTACACCTGTAATCCCAACGCTTTTGAGTTGCTGTGGTAGGACTTGAGGCCAGGAGTTTGAGACCAGCCTAGGCAATATGGCAAGACCTTGTCTCTATAAAAGAATTTCAAAAAGTTAGTAGGGCATGGTGGCATGCACCTGTAGTCTCAGTTATTCGGGAGGCTAAGGTATGAGGATTGCTTGAGCATGGGAGTTCAAGGTTACAGTGAGCTATGATAGTGCCACTGCACTTCAGCCTTGGGCAACAGAGTGAGAGCCTGTCTCAAAAAAAAAAAAAAAAAAAAAAAGCAGAATCCTAGATTTTGTTCTGTCCCAGGCCTGTTGAATCAGAATCTGCATTTTAGCAAGGTCTCCAGGAGATGTGTGTGCACATTAGAGTATGAGAAGCACTGCCACACAGAAGAGCTGTATCAGAGTGATTCCTGTTAGTAATCCAGGTTGCTGACCCCCACCCCAGACCTGCTGAACCACAGTCTTAGGAAGGAATTTTAGTTTTGTTAAACATTCCGGTTTATTCTCCTGTACACAAGTATGTCAGAATCCGCGTACTAGGGAAAGGAACACATACCCAACTTCACATTTTTTCTTCAGATACTACCTGTTATTTTGGATGACACCCCTGCTGGCCATGAGCCAGCCAGTAGGCCAGAGATGGGTGGATTTAATTTGAAAAGGAACTATAATTCTATAATGCACAGTGTCCTCTCTTAGAATATCTACACTTTCTTTCCTTTTTTTGATTCTTTAAAAATAATTTTTATTGATACATAATAGATGTAAATATTGTCAGGGTATATGTGGTAGTTTGACATATTCATGTAATCAAATCAGTGTAATTGGGATATCCATCACCTTAAATATTTATCTTTAGGCTAGTAACATTCAAATTACTCTCTTCTAGTTATTTTGAAATATACAGTAGATTAGTATTAACTCTAGTTACCCTACTGATCTATTGAACACCATGTCTTATTTCTTCTGTCTTAACTGTAATTATCTTCATTTTCTAGCAACGCTATTTCTCATCTCTAACTTGTATCATAACTCAGGATGTGATATACTTCTAAAGCTATAATTCAACCAGGATAGTTTTCCCTTCCTGTCACACCCAGTGCCTCCTTTTGTAACAGATGTTTGGTAATGCACCTTCTATTATCCTGATATGGAAGTCGTAGTTACTCTAGCCTGTCTATATATGTAACCAAAATATAATCAGTGCCTTATGTAAACAAGAAGTGAAAGGAAAGTAGTACACAGTAAGATATATAGAGAGCACACCAGCACTGAAGACATGAGGAAGTAGTCCGTTGCTTGCGTCCATGTGGGCAGTCACCACGGATGCGGTAACAAATGCAGACTGGTCTGATGCAAGGGTGGGCTGTAGTCTCCATTTAAATGCCATCAGCAGCATTGCTGTGATGTCAACTTTTGAAATAGTGAATGACTTCTAGTAAAGTTCAGAACAGCATAGAATAGAATAGAATCCTCTCAAAATTTACATGGTACTTGCATTCTTAGAACACTCAACACATATTAAACCCATACCAAAGATCCTTTATATCTGTAAAACAGATTCTAAGTTCAGATGACTCTAAGTAGGTTTTCGAAAGTCATGTGATGTGTGTTTAATTCTTCATTTTTGTGTTCTGACACCATGGTATGCCTATTCCTGGTATGCCTATTCCTCTACATGTCCACAGTGCTCTTTAATCATTGTTTTACCACAAAGAAGTGATAAATACCTGAGGTGATGAATATGCTAATTATACTGATTTGATTACTATACAGTGTATACATGTATTGAAACATCACATTGTATCCCGTAAATATACAATTATTGTGTGTCAGAAATAAAACTTTAAAAATGCTAAATTCTTAAATATGGCATTCTTTAAATACCAATATGCAGAGATTATTTCCAAATTTAACACAAAATATTAATAAGCATTTGAATCTCTACATTCTCTATACTTAATTTTAAGTCTTTCAGAGCTTGGAGACCTTTACTAACTGGATTGGTTCATACCTCCTGTTTTAACAAAATACCTTAGACTGGGTAATTTGAAAATAGTAGAAATATATTTCTCACGGTTTTGGAGGCTGGGAAGTTCAAGATCAAGGCACCAGCAGATTTGGTGTCTGGTGAGGGCTGCTCTTTCTGCTTCAAAGACGGTTCCTTCTGTCTGTGTCCTCACACGTTGGACATGGGTAGAAGGGCAAAAAGGGACTAGGGCGCTCTCTTCAACCTCTTTTATAAGAGCACTAGTCCCATATATGAAAGCAGAGCTCTCATGACCTAATCATCTCCTAAAGGCCCTCCCCCACCCCCACCAATACGATTGCACTAGTGACTAAATTCAGCATTGATTTTGGAGTGACACAAACATTGAAGCCGTAGCACTGACTAAAGAAACAATTTTACCATCCTAAGCTAGTGGGTATCACCCTCTCAGTGTATGGAGATTGCATATGACCAGGAAGTGGGAACTGGGCATAGGATCTAGGACCCTCATATCCAGAGTGATTCTTTTCATAAGGAGGGATGGACTGAGTCTCCATTGATAAGGGCTGTCCCCATAGAGACTTTAAGCCACACCCTTCTTGGGATTCAGGTTGCACATTACCTGATTCTCACAGTTGATTTGAGCCTGCAAGACTAAACCCATCCCATTATCATGTTTTCACTCCTCATTTACCTACATTTATCATTAAACCTTTGTGATTCAGCAAATCTATTTACCTTATGATTCTACTTTAAATTCCTTTCATGTTCTTCCTTGGCCCTCCTGTGTATTTCCCACAGCTTTGCTAGGCCTTAAGATCATCTCACATTCTTCATCCTAATGATAAAAATAAGTTCTGTGGGCCAGGTGTGGTGGCTCTTGCCTGTAATCCCAGCACTTTGGGAGGCCGAGGGGGGTGGATCATGAGGTTAGGAGTTCAAGACCAGCCTGGCCAATATGGTGAAACCCCGTCTCTACTAAAATATATAAAAAATTAGCCAGGTGTTTTGGTGCCCACCTGTAGTCCCAACCCAGGAGGGAGACTGAGGCAGGAGAATTGCTGGAACCCAGGAGGCAGAGCTGAGATCACGCCACTGCACTCCAGCCTGGGAGATGGAGTGAGACTCTGTCTAAAATAATAATAATAATATAATAATAATAATAAAGTTATATGATGGAAGCATATATGGGAATATATGCAAAGATCTGTGAGAAGATAAGGGTCTCTGGAAGGATCAGGAAAAACTCCATAGAAAATGTACTTTTAAAGCTGCATCTTGATGTTAACCTGCTGAAATGCGTGTGTTGGACTGGGATGAGGAGGAAGCAGTCATTCATGCTGTGAAGAGAACAGCATGAGCAATTGCAGTGGGGCATAAGTGAGTGGGTGGTTATGAGTGGGAGGCAGAATCAGTGAGTCGGGAGGGGCACAAGCGAATTTAACCTTTACCTTGGAGGCGATGCAGAACAGGGGAGTTCCATACAAATTTGGCTTCCAATAGGAGTTTTACTACTTCTCAATTGTGATATTGGACGAGTCACTTGACCTCTGTTTGCCAGCCTCAGTTTTCTTGTTTATAAAGTGGGGGTGATAGTAATAACTACGTGATGGGATTGTGATAAAGAATTAAATGAGATCATGCATGTAAAATGCTGAGCCCTGCACGTAATAAGAACTAAGTAAATGTGAGCCATTATCATTGAAGTAGGGAATATCGTGCCCGTCTGAGTCCATACATTTGTTTCCTGACTTAATGAAATAGCTGCCATTCCTGAGACGGAGGGATTCCTATTTCCTAAATGATGGAAACAGGGACTTACGGAAGATAAATTGCCCCATTAGTAAGTAGCTGAATTGGTTTTCCAACCTGGATCTATCTGGCTACAAAACTGACGCCTTGTTCCAGGAAGGATTTAAGGATGCTCAGGAGGAAGACATTCCCAGAGTTACACTCTAGAAGGTCATGGAGTGAATGGGAGGTGTAGTGGAATGGAGGGCATCTTTGAAGAAACCTTTCCTGTGAAGGAAAATCCAAGAGAGAATGAAGTAAGGAGAGACTTCAACTTGAAAAGATTTGGTGAGAGAAGGAAAGGGGCTATTTACAATACAGAAGAGACTAGAAGAAAGTCTGAACTCAACTCCGTGGAAGCAGAGGGTGGTGGGGTTTTCGAGAGCTGGGTGAGAGTGTAAAAGTACTGGGAGCAATAAGCCATCTGGACCCTGTAAGGGCCAGGGTGAGGGGGGGTCATGGGTCATCTGTGTTTGCTGATTGGCTTTATCCACAGGAAGAGTAAACATCTCATCTTCATGCCAGGAAGTAGTCCTGCAGCTTGGAGCAAGGTGCCCACCAAAGTTAGGCACATCCCACAGAAAGTGGGAGAAAGGGGTGCTGTCTCCTTTTGTGATTACATTTCAGAGAATGGTTCCCATGGGTCCTTGAGAAAGACATTCCTGGGAAGTAAAACTGGCAAGAGGCTGAGGGAAGATGTTTGTCTCAAAGGGGAACAGAAATAATTTATAATTTTAAGTTTTCTGATGCTCTAAGGGAAGTCAGGGGCCTAATATTAGTGATGTGGTTTGGATGTCCACACCCAAATCTCATGTTGAAATGTAATCTCCAGTGTTGGAGTTGGGGCCTAGTGGGAGGTGATTGGATCATGGGGTAGATTTCTCATGAAAGGTTTAGTACCATTCTCTTGGTACAATCCTCAAGATAGTGAGTTCTTGCAAGATCTGGTTATTTAAAAGTGTGAGGCAACTCTCCCTACCCCTTGCTCCTACTCCTGCCATGTGAGATGCTTGCTCCCCTTTCACCTACTGCCATGACTGGAAGCTTCCTGAAGCCTCCCCAGAAGCAGATGCCTACGTAATGCTTCCTGTACAGCCTGCAAAACCATGAGCCAATTAAACCTCTTTTCTTTATAAATTACCTAGACTCAGATTCTTTATAACAATACAAGAATGGCCTAATCAAGTTAGGAAGAAGCCTGTCTGAAGTGCAGTCAGGCTGAGGGGAGCATTAAGGCCATCTTGATGGGGGAAATCTTTTAATACCCTAATGCAGGCAGATGGTGATAATGGCAGAGAGGGAGGGTGTAACTTGTGGTGCCTGGCTCTAGAGGGAATGGAAGGGCCAGAATCCAGAGCATAGGTGGGATTGCGTGGGCTGACAGGTAATAGTATATGACAGCATAGTATATGATAGCATGTGTGTGAGTCCATTTTATATTGCCATAAAGGAAACCTGAAGCTGGGTAATTAATAAAGAAAAGGGGTTTATTTGGTTCACTGTTCTGCAGGCTGTACAAGCACGGCACTAACGTCTGCTTGGCGTGAACCACCATGCCTGGCCAGAACTTTATTTTTAGTCATTAGGCTTTCCTTTAAAATCTCTGTACTAGGCCGGGCACAGTGGCTCACACCTGTAATCCCAGCGCTTTGGGGGGCTGAGGTGGGAGGATCACTTGAGCCCAGGAGTTTGAGACCAGCCTAGGCAACTTAGTGAAACTCCATCTCTTTAAAAAACAAAGCACTTGAAGCAGGAGTTTTTATCTGTCATAATCACTGCTATGTCCACAGCACCTAAAACAGTGCCAGGCATCTGTTGAATAAATGAGTGAATGAGGTGGTAAGTCTTTCTTTACACTTAGATGAAAACTCCATCAGACCCCAAATTGTTCCGGTCTTGTTCAGGTAATAATTTTAATTCTATAATAAAATCTCAAGTTATAATAGGCTCAGTTTGATAATTAGGATGCCCAGTGTTGTGTTATAATTAAAGCCTTAAATTTCCTCTCTGCCCCACAGCTGGGGTCCAAGAAGACCATGTGGCTGGCTACTTTTCTGTATTTTCATTTATCTCCACCCCCAGTTTACCAGCAGTGGTTATCCTGTCTCCAAGACTGGGCCAGAGTTGAGAAGGGCAGTCTTACAAGGCAAGGGTCTTTGCTGACAGATGTCTGGGCCTTCTTGACAGCAGGTGTTTAAAGCTGAATCTGGTTCTACTTTCAGGAAAGTGATGGTTTGAGATGGTAACTGAAGCTGTAGAAGTAGATGTTGAGGATAAAGTATCTATAATAAAACATTGCCAATTAACACCTTAGCAAAAATTAAAACCTAGCTGTACCTCACTGATAAGGACCTGAATGGCCAAATAATGAGGATTGATTTATGGATGTAGGGGGTGCAGGGGGAATTGGGTGGAAGGAGTAGTAAGAAATTCGAATTAAGGAATCATGAGGGAATTGAGATTAGTCTCACCTCGACATTTTATAATGGAATACACTGAATAAAAAACGAGAAGTGACAGCTTTATAGCATCTGATTGGGGAAAAACACATCTTTTCTGGGGCTAGACAGTCCACAAATAGGACTTGGAAATGGAAGTGCAGGGGGAGATCCTGTTGTACTTCAGTGGAAAACTGCATTGTCTGGAATCTAGACTCTGGGCGAAGACACTTCCTTCCTGGCTATGTGATTTTGGTTCTATGGGAGCTATCTTACAACTCTGTAAGCTGTAGGTAACTGACAGCAGAGCAAAATAATTCTTGTCTATAGATGTGTAAATTGTGTCTTAGCGTAGATTCAGCCGACCTCCTTCCCCAGTTTTGCTTCTATTAGCACATTTATTTCAGTAATTTTGATCTTTGGATTCTCCTTGGACATTCCTCACTAAAAGATTAAATAAAATTTTTGGCATGTGCTCTTCTTTTGTGTCTGTTTGAGAGCCGCAATTTTTACCTTCATTTCAAAATTATCCTTTAACCAAAGGGACGGTGGCGAACTAGGCAGCCGGAGCTTCCCACTCCAGATGATTGTTACCAGGGGAGGGCGCTGGCCAGTGTTGCCAGATCTCCAGTTTTTCAAGGGAAGCTGAAAATCTCATTTTTGTCAATATGTGAGACTTCTTTATGTTTCAATATTGGCAACTAATTGAAAAAAAAAATGTGCCTAAGAAAACTCACCCGTGGTGGGATCTGTTCCATTGGCCACCTTGTTGGGTCAGGGAAACAGGGGACATCTGGATCTAAGAAGTGCTGTGTGCTGACCTGAAGGTGACCAAATACTCCTCATGTATTTTCTCGTTCTCACCACAGCCTTGTGAGGTAGATATTGTCATGCCATTTTACGGGACAGCCACAAATATGCCAAGTGTCAGAGAGTAAATGGCAACAGCAGGACCAGACCCAGATTTACTCTCCAGTGCAGTTTTGCTGGGAGCAGTGAGAGGTGGAGGAGGAATCTAAAGGGCTTGCTTTACAATTTTGCCTAGAGCCAGTCCACATCCAAGACATGTGAGGTCATAAGAAATGCAAGTTGGGAGATCCTTTAACAGAGTGGGATGGGTGGATTTACAAAGAAGCTTCCATAACCTGCCACGTTCTCCAAGTAACCTTGGGTGTGTGCTCCATTTGGCTTTTTTTTCCAAGCAGGTTTTTAAAGGTGGAAAGGGGAACCAGGAGTGAACTGATGCAAAGTTGTTTGTCAGGAATTCTCATTGGTTTATAGAAATAACATTGGTTAGTGATTGGCTATGCATTGTTGAATTACAGGGTATGAGCTATGGTGTTCAGCATGTGGCACTGTTAGATTAATTGATAGCTACTTGTGTTAGTCAGTCTAGAGTCCATACAGCAGGCAGCTTCAAGAGGTGATTATGTAGCTCAAGGTGGGTGAGTGGGACATGACTTTTGTCTCATTTCAAGGGCTCTCTGAGCCAGGTAATTTAGAGGAGGCTCACATTCCTTAGATCCAAGTTTCTTTTCCTTTCTCATCCAAATGACTTTTATCAGTGATTACTAGATTTTGAGGCCTAATACTTAGATTCTTTCTCTAGGAAAGTCTGAATCTAATGGTTGTAAACCAAAATAAAAACAAAACCATGAGGCTGGGTGCAGTGGCTGGCGCCTGTAATCCCAGCACTTTGGGAGGCCGAGGTGGGCGGATCACCTAAGGTCGGGAGTTTGAGACCAGCCTTATCCACACGGAGAAACCCCATCTCTACTAAAAATACAAAATTAGCCAGGCTTGGTGGCGCATGCCTATAATCCCAGCTACTTGGGAAGGCTGAGGCAGAAGAATCACTTGAACCTGGGAGGTGGAGGTTGCGGTGAGCTGAGATTGCACCATTGCATTCCAGCCTGGGCAACAAGAGCAAAACTCCGTCTCAAAATAAATAAATAAATAAAAAACCACCATGAATAAATTATTAGGAAAGCTGGTGGAATTAGAGGGTGGATAAAAAACAGAGCTTCCACACTTTGGAGCTTCCTTAATATGTTTCATGACATGAAGCATTCATTCATTTATCTAAAAAATTATTGACCTCCTGCCAAATATATCTTTACAAGTAAGGAGAAGTTGGTAGATTTACCTACAGTTGCATAGCTGATATGTGGCAAAACATGAAAGTCCAGAGCTCTAAACCGGTATGTCTTGTGGTGCTCATAATTATATGCTCTGAAATAAAACAAAAAAGCAGACTATATTACATGCTAATCACTAATAAAACAAATATTTCTGCGATGCCGATTCAATTGCCTTCATTGATTATTGCAGAATGTTCTATTTGATTCACTTTGGTGAACTCTCATGACATTTTAGATGTTGTGCTAGGTGTTGGGGCTTCCAAGCTAATTAAGAAATTGACACTACTCCAAAGAAGACCTCCTAATTGGTCTCTTTACCTTTGATCTCTCCTCATTCTGAATCTCATCATTGTCTGAATTTTCTCCTTAACGGAAAAGCTTGAATTTTTATTTCCTTATTTAAAAATGAGAAATGATTCTCTCATAATAAAGTAAAACCTTCTGAGCAGGGCCAGGGTTGGAATGAGGGTCAGAACGGGAATTTAGTTCAATAGGGATAATGATGTTCATTTTAGGTATGTGGACCCGTGATTGTGGGAAATCAGAAGGGTGGTTTCAAAGTTCGCAGCTGGCATTGTGGCTAAAGTCTGAAGGCACAGATTTGAGGACCATCAATGCTGAGTCCAAGGGGAAAGAAGAGCCCTTGAAATGGAATACAAGTAGGAGATATGCTGAGGATGCTGGAGAATAATCTAGAAACTCTCAGGGCTCCAGGGTCTTGGCATGGCCACCTCAAGTCTTTTTTGCATGAGGCCACTTGGTTCCTTTGCTTTTGAAGAAAATGGCAAAATTAATACAGATGATCCCCTGACATTGGGATTATGTCCCAATAAATCCATCTGAAATGGAAAATATTGTAGTTGAAAATGCATTTAATATACTTAGCCTACTGAACATAATTGCTTGGCCTGGCCTACCTTAAACATGCTCAGGACACTTACATTAGCTTACTGTTGGGCAAAATTATCGAACACAAAGCCTGTTTTATCATACGGTGTTAAACATCTCATGTAATTCATTGAATACTGTACTGAAAGTGAACCCCAGAATGGTTGCATGGGTACTCAAAGTACAGCTTCTACTGAATGCGTGTTGCTTTTTTTTTTTTTTTTTTTTTTTGAGATGGAGTCTCGCTCTGTCGCCCAGGCTGGAGTGCAGTGGCCGATCTCGGCTCACTGCAAGCTCCGCCTCCCGGGTTCACGCCATTCTCCTGCCTCAGCCTCCCAAGTAGCTGGGACTGCAGGCGCCCGCCACCGCGCCCGGCTAATTTTTTGTATTTTTAGTAGAGACGGGGTTTCACCATCGTCTTGATCTCCTGACCTTGTGATCCGCCCGCCTCTGCCTCCCAAAGTGCTGGGATTACAGGCGTGAGCCACCGCGCCCGGCCGCGTGTTGCTTTTGCACCATTGTAAAGTGTGAACAACTGTGAGTCAAACCGTATAGTAAGTTGAGGACCATCTGTACCACATCAAGGTCCCCAGGACCTGAACAGAAGTGGTATAAATTATTCCCACTCCTGGATAAATATTTGTTCCAGGAAAGCAGGTAAATTAGCATGATACAAATCTTCAAGTTACATTTGCCCAGTTTGGAGATGAGGATCCAGCGTGGGGTGACAAACGTGTTTTCTCATCAACACCATAAGTAATTCTGCAAAGGACATGCTGTACACTTTGCCCAGAATTGTGATTCTTTCCTCAGGAAATGGAATTACTGGGCTAACGGGAGTTAACATCTTTAAGGTTCTAGTTAACCACTGAGAAACTGGCCTCAAGAAAGACTGGACAGGCCGGGCGCGGTGGCTCAAGCCTGTAATCCCAGCACTTTGGGAGGCCGAGGCGGGCGGATCACGAGGTCAGGAGATCGAGACCACAGTGAAACCCCGTCTCTACTAAAAATACAAAAAACGAGCCGGGCGCGGTGGCGGGCACCTGTAGTCCCAGCTACTCAGGAGGCTGAGGCAGGAGAATGGCGTGAACCCGGGAGGCGGGGCTTGCAGTGAGCTGAGATCCGGCCACTGCACTCCAGCCTGGGCAACAGCGTGAGACTCCGTCTCAAACAAACAAACAAACAAACAAACAAACAAAAAAAAAAAAAAAGAAAGACTGGATAATGTATATACCTGTCAATTGCAGCACGTCATTGCTACTGCTAAATATATTCCTTTAAATGTTTTTCTATTTAATAGGGTGTAAAGGACATTTTATTTTTTATTCAATATGCCTTACTTTGATTACGAACGATTAACTTTCTTATGTTTATTGGTCATTATACTTCTTATGAAGATTATTTGCATATTTTCTTATTGAGATGATCGTCTTTCTTTAACTGGCATGTGACATTTTACACAGCAACGTTATTAATCCTATGCCCTATTGAATGTGGAAAAACTTTGACTGCTCTCACACCACAACAGTCAACACATAAGACCTCTGTGATTAGATTTCTCTCTCTCTGTGTGTGTGTGTGTGTGTGTGTGTGTGTGTGTGTCGGGGTTGGGGACATTCTGCAGTGGACACCACCTGGGTGTCTTGAATTTAATTCTGACACTATCCACCTGAGATAGCATAAGATCCCACAGATTGAGGACTCAGTCCCATAAGACTGCCCCCCACTTCCAATGTCTATCCCAAGCCTTAAGTTTTTCTACCTGTACTTCTGACCGATTGGCTGCAAATCAGGGATCCCACGACCTTTTCGTTTAATTTGCTAGAGCAGCTCAAAGAACTCAGGGAAACACTTTTACCAGTTTATTATAAAAGATATTACAAAGGATACAGATGGAGATGCATAGGGTGAGGTATGGGGGAAGGGATGCGGAGCGTCCATGCTCTCTCTGGATGTGCCACCCTCCAGGAACCTCCACATGTTCAGCAATCCAATATGAAAAGAAAAGAAAATCTCAGGACCCCAATTCACTACGCAAAAAGGAAAAAACTAAGCTAAAACCTGATCGTGCAAAAAACTGGCTTTCCTTTTGTTCCTAAGCAGATAGCTACAGATAAAATGTTAAATATCTCCACAGGTAGCTGTTCTGTGCTCACCCTAAGTGCCGATTTACTGAACGTGAGACAAATAGATAATTGACTACTCCCCTACCTGTTCCGTTTCTCTTACAACATGTGGATTCAGTAATGTGACCATACCTTTAAATATTGAAGGCTTCAAAATTGTCTTTGGAAAAAGGCATGGACCACAGATTGTTCCTGTGGATTTGTGTTCCTTTTTTCCTGGCATGTCCTTACCCTTGGCAAAATAAACTTCCAGATGTCTCTCATACATTTTGGTTTACACCAGAGAACTCTCTGAACCACGTCCTTTTGTGTTTCTATAGAGACTTCATTATATAGGCATGATTGATTAAGTCACTGGCCATTAGTTATCAATTTAACCTTAAGCCCCTTTTCCTTCTTCAGTGATCAGGGGATGGGGCTCAAACTCTAACCCTCTAATCCTACTTGGTGTTTTCAGTGACCAGCTCCCATCCCGAAGCCACCCAGGGGCTGCCAACCCTCAGTCAACTCATGAGCCCTCAAAAAGATCACTTTGGGCCAGGCGCAGTGGCTCATGCCTGCAATCCCAGCACTTTAGGAGCCCGAGGTAGGCGGTTTGCTTGAGCTCAGGAGTTTAAGACCAGCATGGGCAACATGGCAAAACTCCATCCCTACTAAAAACTACCCGGGCATGCTGTTGTGTGCCTGTAGTCCCAGCTACTTGGGAGGCTGAGGTGTGAGGATCTCTTGAGCCCAGGAGGCGGAGGTTGCAGTGAGCCAAGATCATGACACTGTACTCCAACCTGCGTGACACAGCCAGAACCTGTCCAAAAAAAAAAAAAAAAAAAAAAAGACATTGCTTTGAAGATTCTAAGGATTTTAGGAGTTATATGCCAGGAAATAAATCCAGAGACCAAATACTAATATGTATTTTACAATATCACACTTTTGTTACACTTTTGTTTCTGGGTGATTACTTGATTTTTAATATATAGAAGTTTACATTTTTATCTATTGAAATGTATTACAGATTTATCTGTCAAAGATTTTCATTTGTGGATTCTTCCAGTATTCTTCTCTTTTCCAATATCAAGTTAATACTTACTCATATTTTCTTATTTTTTTAATGTTTAACTCTAAAACATCTGAATTTTATTTCAGAACAGAGTATAGAGTGAATCTATGACTTCCTGTCCTTTTTCTGTTGCTTACTAAGTAACCTTTTCTTTAGTCAATAATGTGTTATACCATCTACATCATAGGATAAAGGTTAAATGCATGAATTCTGGAATCAGCCTGCCTGGTTTTAAATCCTAACTTCAACAACTGCTGGCTTGGTGATCTTGGGCAAGTTTTTTTTAACCCCTCTGTGCCTCAGTTTGCTCATCTGTAAAATGGTTTTAATAGTGTCTACTCACACGATGATTGTGAGAATTGAATGAATTAATGTGTCTAGAGCACTTTGAAGCATGCCTGAAACATGATTAAATGCCACATATGTGTTGGCTATTATTATGTACCTAATTTTATCACTATTTGGGTCTGGTTTGGAACTCTACTGTTTCACTGATTACTTTGTGTCAAGTTGAATTCTATTTTAATTATTGTAGCTTTATAGTCTTTTTAATGTCCAGTGAAGTACACCAGAAATCTACCTTGGTACTTGATGGATCAAGATATTGGATGAAATGAGAAGTCATAGAATTGGGCTCAGAAAGGAAGAGCACATTGTTTTCAGGAAAACATTTTGGAGAATCAACAGTTCACACTGTATTGTTTCGTTTATCTATTAATTCTTTTATTCAGCATTTGTTAAGACACTACTACGTGTTGAACTCTATGCTAGGTTATGCAAAGCAGAGATGAAGGAGATGCTTTATCTTTAAGGAGCAAAAGTCTAGTGGGGAAGACATGTACGTTAACAGGTAAACTAAAACAGCTCTGTAGAGCTTTTACAGAGATACAAGCCACGTGGGAATGCAGGGAGCACTTCACTGGCTGAATAGGGAGTTAGGAAAAGCATCACAGCGAAGCTGACATGTAAGCTGGATCTCACAGGACAGGAGTTTGGCACACCATGAAGTGAGAGAAGAGGGGAAGGATGTTCTGAGGGGGGAACGAAGACACTGCACTATGAAGAAACTTGGCTGGTCAAGTAGCAGGGGTCAGGCATGTACCCGTACAGTGTGTTAAGAGGCTTGGACCTCATCCAGCTGGAAACAGGAGCCACTAGAGGGCTTGAAGCAAAACAGTGATAGCAGATTTGTGTTTTAGAAAGATCTCTCTGATTGTACCACGTAAAGGAAGTCAGAAGGGGGCAGAGCTGGAGGCGGGAGACCGGCTGGATCTGGGGAAGTCATTCAAGCAAGACCTGATGATAGCTCAGAAGAGTGGATAGAAAGACGTGGATCGGTTTGAGGGATATTTAGAAAGTTGAATGCGTGCTTCTGGTGATAAAGCGGATGTGGAAGATGAAGAATCACAGATGCTTCAGAAGTTCTTGGCTTGGGAACCTTGCTGGCAGGTGGTACCATTGACCAAGGCGTGGAACATTGGAAAAGAAGCAGATTTATAAGGGGAAGAAGATAAAATCAAAACTTTGAGGGTTGACTTTAAGAAATAGCCTGCGGAACATGGAAATACTAAAAAAGCAGAAAGGTATTTGACTAATGCACCTGTGAAAAAGGCAAACCTAATTAGTGACCAAAGAAATGCAAATTTAAATGACAATGAGGGATTTTTTCCCATGTAGCATATTAGTTAATACACATTTCAAACGTTAGAAAGTATTGATTTAATCTTCCTTCCTTCCTTCCTTCCTTCCTTCCTCCCTTCCTTCTCTCTCTCTCTCTTTCTCTTCCTTCCTTCCTTCCTCCCTCCCTCTCTCTCTTCCTTCCCTCCCTCCTTCCTTCCTTCTTTCTTCCCTTCCTTCCTTCCTTGCTTCCTTCCTTCCTTCCTTTCTTTTTATTATTATTATTTTTTTTTAGCAGTCTAACACTTTCTTCAGTTGAAATCTTCCTTTTCTGGTAGCTTATGTATGAAACAGATAAGAGCAGGATACTCTGGTAGATGCAGGAAACAGTGCAGAGCATAGAAGCCTCAGTGCTCTGCTGACTCCTTGTTCCCCTTCTGACCCTTACATCATCCCCACTGCATCTGTGTGGAGTCCTTAGAGCTTCTCAGAGCATGGTGGGAAAAGCTGCTGGCTTAGAGCACTCGGCATAAAAAGCCAAGCTCCTTGGAAAGGTAGAACTAGTCTTAGTTACTGGCAGCCGAGTTTCCTAATGGCAAACTGCCCAGGAAAGGGAAGGATGGCCAGAAAGGCTTCATCTGCGACTGTGTTGGGGTGGGAGAAGGAACACTGGGAAGGAGGGTCAGGCTTCTTTCCCAGGATCCGCCTCAGCCCTGAAGCACGGAACCTTTAGTGCAGCCACTCCACCAGTTTGGAGGGTCATGCCATCACTTGTCTGAATAAATCAGCTACATTCACGATCAAGCCAAGATACGAACTATGTACATAGATGCACACGCCTAACAAATATGCATGACGGGCTGTTTCTTACTTTGGCTATCGTCCTGAAAAGGTGTGAGAAAATGTATATGTTAAAGCCCCAGAGGGATGGATGGGAGTCTATTCCCAGAGAGACAGAAGTATGACAAAACCTCAAAATAAGTTTTTGAACACATTTCTCTCCCTGCCTCCCAAATAAGCTCATTGTGGCAACATTAGGAATGTCTAACACAAGTTACAGCAATAGCAACAGCTGCCGCAGAAGCATCCACAGCCCAGGCTGCCTCCAGTCCTTCATAGAAATAGCAGTCTTCACTCACTCCACCACCACTACCACCACCCCCACCACCACCCCCACCACCACCCGCCCCCCTGCCACCACCACTACCGCACATGCACAGAGCCCCTTGTCATCTGTGGATGCTCCTCTCACAATCCCTCTTCCTGCCCTAATGATGTACACCATCCCAGCACTGGATGAAACTGGTCCTATCTGGGCTATCCCTGGTCCAAAGTCTGTAGCTAAGAGCTCAGGGTTCCAAGGAAGGAGAAAGAGAAAGCAAATACCAGGAAATCGTTTCATTTATTTAGCAGCCTCTCTGGCTCTCTCACATTTCTTCAGTGATTTCAGAAAAGGAACTTTTTTTTTTTTTCTGGAGTTTCTCATTGCCTTTATTTTTCTCATTCTGAAAAGACACATGCTTTAATTGTATCATTAGAATCTTTTATTTTGTTAATTCCGCAATCTTATTAATATTCATATAAAAGTCTTTATTGTTTAGGAGAGGAATAGCTGGATCGTAGTGTAGGTCTGTGCTTAACTTTGTGAATGACTGTTCTGGAAACACCAGTTAAGCCATGTTGATTATGTTGTTCAGATCTATATCATCACTGTGGTAGACAGAATTCTAAGATGGGCCTTATGATCCCCACTCCTTGATATTACTCTCATGATTATATTATGTTATATGGCAAAACAGGATTTTGCAGATACAATTAAGGTTACTAAGTTGACCTTAAGATAAGTAGATTGTCTGAGTAGACTTGCTACATTCGTATGAGCCCTTTAAAAGCAAATAGTTTTCTCTGACTAGTAGCTGACGAGGAAAGTCAGAGGGGCCCTGAGCATGAGGAGGATGTAATTTACTGTTGCAGACTTTGATGAGGGAGGGGGCCAGGTGGCAAGGAATGCAGGTTGCTTCTAGGAGCTGAGAGCAGCCCTGCCTGACAACCAGCAAGGAACTGGGGACCTCAGTTCTACAACTGCAAGGAACTGCATTCTGCCAACAACCTGAATGACCTTGTAAACAAATTCTTCCCCAGATACTACAGATAAAACCCCAGGCCAGCTGACACCTTGATTTTGGCCTCCATAAACATTCAGCAGAGAACCCACCTGAGACTGCCCAGACTTCTGATATTCAAAACTGTGTTATTTTAAGCCACCAACTGTGTGATGATTTGTTACGCAGCAATAGGAAACTAATAAATAGATTTACTTTTTGTTCTATTTTTTTGTCCATTATTCTCTCCACAGTTGTAGATATGTATATCTAACTTTAGTTCTGTCAGTTTTTGCTTCATGTATTTCGATGCTCTGTTATGTGGCTGTTGACTTAAGTGAGGGCTGTTGAGGCAGATATTATTTTATTTTTTTATTTTTAATAGAGATGGGGTCTCACTATGTCGCCCAGGCTGATCTCAAACCCATGGGCTCGAGCAATCTTCCTGCCCCAGCCTCCCAAAGTGCTGGGATTACAGGCATGAGCCACTGTGCCTAGCCAGCAGAAATAATTTGATAAAGGTTTATTGGAAGCCAAATGTAAGGATTGACTTGGGAAAACACACCAACGAAGTTGCTCATGTTCTGGAGTCTGTTACAAACTGGAAGGCTTTTATAGAAAAATTTAGGAGCAGGGAGGGGGACTCCTGACATACTTGTCCTTTTTCGTTAGAGGGTTCAATACAAAGGTTACAATCATTGAATACACATTACAACATACAGGCTAAAATGTCTACATGCAAGACCATCAGTAAAACTTCATGATTCAGCAATAAATCAGCATCCTTTTCAATGCCAGTAGGTTATGCATCAATCATTGCATCAATAATTTGCGGAACTCATGGTAAGATTCTTTATTCAAGGACAGAATGTCACCATAGGACCTTCCCAAGGTGGGTTATTTTGAAAGACTGTTGGCCGAGCATGTTGGCTCACGCCTGTAATCCCAGCACTTTGGGAGGCCAAGGAGGGTGGATCATGAAGTCAGGAGTTCAAGACCAGCCTGGCCAACATGGTGAAACCCCGTCTCTACTAAGAATACAAAAGTTAGCTGGGCGTGGTGGTGCGCACCTGTAGTCCCAGCTACTAGGGAGGCTGAGGCAGAAGAATCACTTGAACCTGGGAGGCAGAGGTTGCAGTGAGCCAATTGTGCCATTGCACTCCAGCCTGGGTGACAGAGGGAGATTCCGTCTGAAAAAAACAAAAAAAGAAAGACTCTTAAGTAAATTGTCAAATGTGGCCTGAAGGTTATCAAGGTATGTATACATTTAGGATTTTTATGTCCTATTGACATAATTGGTCTTTTTATTATTATACAAATTACTTCTTTATCTCTGATAATACTACTTGTTTGAAGTCTTTCTTGTCTGATATTAATATAACCACACCAATTTTCTTATCCTTAGTAGGTTTTGTTTTTTTTTTTTTTTTGGTATTTCTTTTAAAAATCTTTTACTTTTGACACACTTGTGTCTTATATTTAAGATGAGCCTCTTGGTGGGGATCAAAGAACTACCTATTGGGTACCAGGCTTATTATCTAGGTGACAAAATAATTTGCACACCAAACCCCTGTGACATGCAATTTACCCATATAACAAACCTGCACATGCACCCTTGAACCCAAAATAAAAGTTGGAAAGAAAAGATAAAATTTTAAAAAGTCTATTGTAAGCAGAATATAGTTGAGCCTTGCCTTTTTATCTAATGTAGCCCAGGGGAGAGCAAGTGTTTTCTGTGGCAGACCAGATAGTAAATATTTTTGGCTTTCTGGGTCATAAGGACTCTGTCACAACTACTCATTCATTTATGTATTCCAACAAGATTTTGTTTTCCAAAACAGATTGGATGTGTAATTTCTGGTTCAACATGTGAGAAGCTTAAGGGTCATCATCCTGTCCTAACAATCATTTAGATATCTCTGCTTATATATTAGTCATCTATTTTTGCATGCTGTCTACTTTGATCGTTAGTGAAATTACCGTATTAATCATGACTATTTTAAATTCCTAGTCTGAAAACTCCAACATCCTTGCCATACCTCAGTCTGGTGCTAATGTTTGCCTTCTCACCTCAAACTGTGTTTTTTGCCTTTTCAAATTCAATTTTATTTTACCCCATAGGTGGGACAGGATGACTAAAGGTGGCTGGAGTTGGATATCTCTCTCCTCCCAGGTCACTTAGGCTCTGACAAAACTCCCAGGTCAGGTTAGGCTCAGGCTTGTTAAGAAGAATAGAGTGGTCCACCTGTAATCCCAGTACTTTGGGAGGCTGAGGTGGGCGGATCATGAAGTCAGGAGTTTGAGACCAGCCTGGGTAACATGGAGAAATCCCGTCTCTACTAAAAACACAAAAATTAGCCAGGTGTGGTGGTGAACGCCTGTAATCCTAGCTACTCGGGAGGCTGAGGCAGGAGAATCACTTGAACCCGGGAGGCAGAGGCTGCAGTGAACTGAGATCGTGTCATTGCACTCCAGCCTGGGTGACAAGAGCAAGATTCCATCTGAAAAAAAAAAAAAAAAAAATGAACTAAGTGAAAATCAACAGCTCTTCTTATTCAAATTTCTCTCAGAAATTTGAGCCCACAGGGCAAACCACTGCCACCAAAATGGGAGAGACAGACGGGCAGTGTCTGTCTCAAACCCGCAAGCAGAAACCTATGAGAGGACCTGTACTGGGATAGGAAAACCTAAACTGCAGTGGATGAATTGCTGGAGACTCAGTGTGGACAAGTCTGAGAGTTAAAATCTCCAGGGCTGTCAGATATTAGGGGACCACATACACTTTTATGAGTTTTACCTCTAGGAGCTGAACCAGGTTCTCACAGTGAATCTCAAACAGCCCCTTACGCTCTGGCAGGAGTGGGAGAAAAGCAGACATTTTGAAGTAAGCTAGACAACCCTATTCTTCTTCTTCTTCTTCTTCTTCTTCTTCTTCTATTTTTTTTTTTTTTTGAGACGGAGTCTCCCTCTGTCTTTGTCTCCCAGGCTGGAGTGCAGTGGTGCGATCTTGGCTCACTGCAAGCTCCGCCTCCCGGGTTCACACCATTCTCCTGCCTCAGCCTCCCGAGTAGCTGGGACTACAGGTGCCCACCACCATGCCTGGCTAATTTTTTTGTATTTTTAGTAGAGACGGGGTTTCACCATGTTAGCCAAGATGGTCTTGATCTCCTGACCTTGTGATCCGCCCACCTCCACCTCCCAAAGTGCTGGGATTACAGGCGGACCATTCTATTATTCTTAACAAGCCTGAGCCTAACCTGACCTGGGAGTTTTGTCAGAGTCTAAGTGACCTGGGAGGAGAGAGATATCCAACTCCAGCCACCTTTAGTCATCCTGTCCCACCTATGGGGTAAAATAAAATTGAATTTGAAAAGGCAAAAAACACAGTTTGAGGTGAGAAGGCAAACATTAGCACCAGACTGAGGTATGGCAAGGATGTTGGAGTTTTCAGACTAGGAATTTAAAATAACCATGATTAATGTGGTAATTTCACTAACGATCAAAGTAGACAGCATGCAAAAATAGATGACTAATATATAAGCAGAGATATCAAAATTCTAAGAAAGAATAAAAAGATATGCTATAGATCAAAAACACTGTTACAGAAATGAATAATGCCTTTGAGGGGGTTATTAGTAGACTGGACTTGGATGAGAAAAAAAACTGAGCTTCAGGGTGTATCAATAGAAACTTTTAAAACTAAAAGACAAAGATAAAAAGATTAAAAAAAAAACAGGATATTCAAAACTGTGGGACCATTATAAAAGGTGTAATGTATGTGTAATGAACATACCAGAATGAGGATAAAGAGAGAATGGAATAGAAGAAATGCCTGAAGCAATAATGACTTGGAATTTCCCCAAATTAATGTCAGACACCAAACCACAGATTCAGGATGCTCATAGAGTACAAAGCAGGATAAGTGCCAAAACCTACACCTAGGTATTTCATACTTAAACTCCAGAAAATCAAAGATAAAGAAAAAATATTGAAACAAGCCAGGAGGATTAAAAAAGACCTTATTTATAGAGGAGCAAACATAAGAATTACCTTTGACTTTAACCTCAGAGGCCATGGAGGCAAGAAGAGAGTGAAGTGAAATATTTAATGTATTGAGAGAAAAAAAAAAATCCATCTGCCTAGAATTCTGTATTTTGTGAAATTGTCCTTCAAAAGTAAAGGAGAAATAAATACTTTCTCAGACAAACAAAAATAGAGGGAATATTTTGATAACAGGGGGCATGGATAGTTTAAGAAGCTGTAACAAAGCTTACTATGTATGCACCTAATAACAGCGTCAAACATGTGAGACAAAAACTGAAAGAACTGAAAGAGGACATAGATGAATTCACTGCTATAGTTGGAGACTTCTGCATCACTCTATCAGTAATGATTCAGCAGGCAATCAGTCAGGACATAAGTTGAACTCAGTAATACCATCAATCAACTGAATGTAATTGACGTGTAGAATACTTCATCCAAGAACAGAAGATACAGATTCTTTTCAAGCGCACATGGAACATTCACCAAGATAGACCACATTCTGGACAACAAAACGCACCTTAACAAGTTTGAAAGAATAGAAATCATGCAATATACGCTGTCAGACCACAATAAAATTAAGCTAGAAGGGTATCTGCAAAATCTAAAAACATGTGACGATTAAACAAAACACTTCCAAATAAGGCACAGGTCAAAAAAGAGATCTCAAGAGAAATTTTAAAATGCTTTGAACTAAATGAAAATGCAACATGTCAACATTTATGAAATGCAGTGAAAGTAATGTTTAGAGGAAAATTTATAGCATAGAATGTGTATATTAGAAAAGAAGAAAGATCTAAAATCAGTAATCTGAGCTTAACTAGAAAAAGAAGAGCAAATTAAATCCAAAGCAAGCAGAAGAAAAGAAATGATAAAAATTAGAATCAATGAAATTGAAAACAGGATATCAAGAGAAAAAACAGTGAACCCAAAGCTGATTCTTTGAAAAGATCAATTAAGTCAATAAGCCTCTAGTGAGAAATGAAACAAACAAAAAAAAAAAAAAAAAAAAAAAAAGAGAGAGAGAGAGACAGGATACAAATTACTAAAATCAGAAATGAAAGATGAGACATCCTTTACAGATCCACAGACATTTAAAAAAAAAGAAATGAAAGAATACTTTATTTCTGGGAATAACTAGCCCACAAATTTGACAACCTGGATAAAATGGACCAACTTTTTTGATTATTTGTTTTGTTTTGTTTTAATACAAACAACAATGAGCTTTCAATGACCAAGTTTTTGAAAAACACAATCTGCCAAAACATATAAAAAGAAATAGACAATCTGAATAAGACTCTATCTATTTAAGAAATGGAATCCGTAATCAATATTCTTCCAAAATAGAAAGCACAAGGCTCAGATCAATTTGCTGGTGAATTCTACCAAAAATTAAAGGAAGAAATTATGCGAATTATCCATAGTCTCTTTCAGAAGACAGAAGCAGACGAAATACTTTCTAACTCATTATTTGCAGCTAGCATTACCTTAATACCAAAACCAGACAAAAGACATTATAAGAAAAGTACAGACCAATATCTCTCATGAACATAAATGCAAAAATTCTCAGCAAAATATTAGGATATTGAAGCCAACAATGTAGGAAGAGAATTAAACACTACAACCAAATGGGAATTATTCCAGGTATGCAAGGCTGGCTCAGCCTCTGGAAATCAGTAATATAATCCATCACATCAACTGGTTAAAGCAGAAAAATCACATGATCCTGTGGATAGGTACAGAAAAAGCATTTGACAACATTCCAACACTCATTCATGATCAAAACACTTACCAAACTGTGATTAGAGAGGAACTTCCTCAACTTGATAAAGAACATCTCCAAAAAACTATAGCTAACATGATACCTACTGGTAAGAAACTAGAAGGTTTTCAGTTGAGATGGGAAACAAGAAAAGGATATCTCCTCTCACCACTTCTTTTTAACGTTGTACCGGAAGTAAAGCAATAAAAAAGAGCAAGAAATGAAAAGGAGCACAGGGAAGGAGAAATAAAATTGTCTTTGCTCACAGATGATATAAGCTGTCTTTGTAGAAAAATCCCAAAGAACCAACAGAAACCTCTTGGAACTGAGAAGTTATTACAGCAAGTTTGTAGGAGACAAGATTAACAGACAAAACTCAACCACTTTCGTATATATCAGCAATGAACAGTTGGAATTTGAAATAAAAATCATAACACCATTTATGTTATCACACCCCAAGAAAGAAATACTTAGGTATAAATCCAGTGAAATACGTACAAGATCTATGTGAGGGAAACTACAACCTCTGATGAAACAAATCAAAGAACAACTAAATAAATGGAGAGATAAATTAAGTTAATGGATAGGAAGATTCAGTACAAAGATTTGCATTCTTTCCAACTTGATCTATAGATTTAATGCAATCCCAATAAAAATCCCAGCAATTTATTTTGTGGATATCGAGAAATTAATTGTAAAGTTTATATGGAGAAGCAAAAGATCCAGACTAGCTAACACAATACTTAAATGGAGGAAAAAAAAAAAAAAAATGGAAAGACTCAGACTACCTGAATTCCAGACTTCTTTTTTTTTTTTTTCTTTTTTTTGAGACGGAGTCTTGCCCTGTTGCCCAGGCTGGAGTGCAATAGTGCGATCTCAGCTCACTGCAACCTCCACCCCACAAGTTCAAGTGATTCTCCGGCATCAGCCTCCCCAGTAACTGGGATTACAAGCGTGTGCCACCACACCCAGCTGATTTTTTTTGTATTTTTTTAAGTAAAGATAGGATTTCGCCATGTTGGCCAGGCTGGGCTTGAACTCCTGACCTTAAGTGATCCTCCCGCCTCAGCCTCCCAAAGTGCTGGGATTATAGGCGTGAGCCACCATGCCCAGCCTTCAGACTTCTTATAAAGCTACAATGATCAAGGCAGTGTGGTATTGACAAAAGAAGAGACAAATAGGCAAATGGAATGGAATAGAAACACTTTTCCTTTACTTGCCTGAAATTCCAAAGTATCTTTCTCTAAGTGCTTCTTCCAATTTTCGTATAAACTGATTAGTTCTACCTTGAATTATTTAAAGTCTCACTAGAATGCCTAAATGAAATGGAAACTGGGCTGTTGGCTGGCAGGTGGCAGCTGGTAGGTAAGGCAGTGCTTCAAATCATTGTCCATCAGATAACATGCGAAGAACTGAGGCTTATGAAAGTGAATCACATGGACACATACGGGCTGTATAAACATTGTATCTACTCTAAAGTAGTTCTGATGCTAGTGGCCAAGTCTTCCTTGCCAGGTCATTAATGAAACTCATAACCTGGCATGGTAAACAACAACGCAACAACAACAGCAACAGCAACAACAGCAAGACAAATAATCCAGATCCCATATTTTAGTTCTGGTTCCAGTTCTCCTCTTCTGTTGCCTTGTTCTGCAATTCTATATTGGCCTGTTTTCCAGGATAATCTTTTTCCTTGGGTCAATTCTCTTTTTCAAAAGTAGGTACCGTGGGATGATTAATTAATTACAAAGAATTCTGTCACTCTGCCGATGCTCAAAGTTAAATATTTAGCAACAATACTGACTACACCATTGATTATTCCTCTTTGTACTTTATGTGCAACTGCATTACATATTATCATGCTGTCCAATTCTGCGGTATGATTATTTTTCCTCTGTTGGGATGGTTGGAGAGATTTGTCGAAGTCTCTTGATTTTTGTGGAAAAGACCATGTTTGAACTGAGTTATGCCTGAAAGCTTTTTTACTCAGGAAACTAACTTACTTTATGATTTCTTCCTGGGTCATATTATCTCTTTTCCCCTCCTGGATGAGCAGTTGGGGTCAAAACAGTTGCATCTGTGTCATATAGAGAGCAGCACAATGATAAATATATAGGTAACCAACCCAGGTGATCAGGAAGGACACTAGGAAGTGGATTTATATGCAAAAGAAAAGCTACATGCAGGCTGTCTATACTAACCTCCAAGAAATACGACCTCAAACACTAAAAAGAAAAGGATACAACCTGATCTAGAGTGAATATTATTGAACCTTCTTGTCCTCAGTTTCCTTACCTATGGAACAAAATAATAATTCCTTCATCACAGGGTGATGGTGAAGACTAAATGAAATCACAGGTATGAAATACCTAACACTGGATGGCCCTTAGAAGATACTTATGAAATATTTATTTCTTTTTTTTCCCTCCATCACATGCTCACAATCTATAAATAAGCTTTTATTTAGCCATCATTACCAATCTTATTCTTTGTAAAATGAATGAGTCTTCTGAAGTTGCACAAATACTTGTCTTTTTTTTTTAATTTTTATTTTTTAGAGATAGGGTCTTGCTATTTTGCCTGGTTGGTCTTGAACTCCTTCTACCTCAGCTTCCCAAGTAGGTGGGACTACGGGTGACTGCCATCACACTCAGCTCTGTACAGGTACTTATAACTGATTTAGTAAGAATACAGCTTAATCTCTTGAGAACATATTATCCCCAAATAAGAATAGAATGTGCAGAAATTCTACTGATGAAATATGAAGGAGGAGTTTCTCCCACAAAAGATCAGAATAATGATCAACAAAAGTAATCCTTTCTGAAATATCTCCTGTCTGACTAGAGGCTTTTGTGGCAAGGGAGAGAAAAGAAATACATTATTAACGGTTGAATCACCATTTTTTTCCCTAATAGGATTTAAGACGACATAAACATAAAATTTCCCACTGTTACTGAATGTTCCATTGTTGTATTTAATTCCAGTACACTTCTACTCTCACAACTCTGTTCATTTCCTCTGAGGAAATTTTCTACCCTATCCTTGATGTCTTTCCAGTGCTTGAGACTCAATTTTCCATTTGCTTGCAGGACACATGTGATCTTCAGAGGCCTTCCCGATGAAACATGTGCCTAGTTGACCTAGGTGTCTCCTCTCGTCTCTCTTCTTCCCCTTTGTTCTCTCCCTCCGTTATGGGCACTACCAAGCCCACAGGTGCAGAAGCTGGACCTTCAGTTCCTCCTTCATCACTTCTTTCCCCTCTGTCTGTTTTCAAATGGCTACCACGAATAGCGATTCTACTTTAAAATATCACTAATTTATAAATGGTTTCCATTTTAAAGCTGATAGGACCATGTCAGAATAATAAAAAAAAGAAAAAGAGAATTAATTGCCTATAGTCTAACTACCTTAAGAAGACCATTCCTACAATTTCGACATATTTCCTTCTAGTCTTTTTAAAAATTGTATTTCTGTTTGGTTTTCTTGTTTTAGTTTTCTTTCCTTTTTTCATCTCTCTTCCCCCAACACCACCTCTTAGCTTTTTGAGCCTGTCCTTACTTTCTGGTACTATGAAATGCTTTGGGTTCATCTTGTATTTTGCCTGCTTCAGATTTTAGAATCAATCATGTTTCTAAAGTTACACTGGTTCCTTGTATTGGAGAATCTGGGCATTGGGTTTTCTTTTACACATGGCTGTAACCACAGTCTTGCATTGAAGTGGGAGCGAGGTTTCCATCTGGTTTCTAAGCTATGCTTATTACTTGGGCTTAGTCATCTGTGGGCACAACTGGCAGGGTAGGCAGCTAGGAGTCTACTAAGACCTGGGGAGCCTCCTGGGAAAGAACCCAAGCTAAGGAACGGAATCAGGCAAACCAGTGTGGTCAAATACAATGTCCTCATCCCCTGAGCGAAAAGTGATTCTGACTAGGTGTGGCAGGTGACATTTGGATAATCTCTGACTTAACATTCCTGCCATTCTCTGTTGGGTTTGTGTCCTAGGGGGCAAAATGGCTGTCTGTGGGTAAATACTCAAAGTCATTTTCACTACATACTACAAGATAATGAACTATAAGATACATTGACTTTGCTGCTCATCACCCTCAACTGCACGGAGCATGAAAAGTAGGGTAAGTTTTTCCACCTTTGTTACAGACAGTCTCATGGTTTAGAGCACTTCTAAGATGCCCATTCTCTGAGGCAGTAGGGGCCTGGGTATTCCACAGAGGAATGGGCTGTGACAGGCTGCAGGATTTGGTGGAGAGACAACTTAGGCAAGAGTGCTGAGAAACTTGAGAAAGAAAGCTGTAAGATGCTACCTGGAGCCTTGCTGGACCCCTTCAGAGACCCCTCTGAGGACCTTTAGAAGTACTTGAGGAGACTTTGCAGAAGCTTGGAATCCTATGTCAGCAGATGTGGTAAGGGTACAATAAATTGGAGCTGTTAGTGGCACTGTGACACTATTTAGGATTCCTGTAAGTCCCCATTTGGAAAGCTCAACAATTTTCTAGCCTTTTTTGGTTCACTTAGCATTTTATTATAAGCTGTTTTCCATGTTGCAATATGGCCTTCAAAAATTTTAAAACAAAAACCACAGCAATGATTGCACAGTGAAAGTCAGTGATATTGCACAGTGAAAATTAGTCTCCTCGTACCTCTGTCTCTCAGTTCTCCAATCCCCGCCAACTCTAGAGGTAACCACTAGAGAGAGAGTGTGCGCGCGCGCATGTGTGTGTGTGTGTGTGTGTTTTGAGACAAGGTCTGGCTCCAGGCTGGAGTGCAGTGGCTTGATCTCAGTTCACTGCAACCTGTGCCTCCTGGGCTCAAGCCATCCTCCCGCCTCAGCCTCCTGAGTAGCTGGGACTACAGGTGCCCTCTCCTCCCCCAACCTCACCATACCCGGCTCATTTTTGTATTTTTTTTTTTAGAGATGGGGTTTTTCATGATGTCTAGGCTGGTCTCGAACTCATGAGCTCAAGGGATCCGCCTATCTCGGCCTCTCAAAGTGCAGGGATTACAGGCATGAACCATCTTGCCTGACTTTGTGTGTGTTTTTAATAAAGAGTTTGTAATTTTAATAAATTACCTAATGTTTATTGAATATGCCAGACAAGTTACAAAGGTTATCCCATATCCCATAACAGCTCTGGAAAGAAGAGTATTATATATCCCCATATTGCACATAAGGTAAATTAGGTTCAGAGAAGTGAAATAACTTGCCTTAGTTTACCAGGCTAGTAAGTAATAGAATTATTACCTTGCTCTAAAATCTATACTTTTTCCAACAGTATCTCCTTGATGTCCATAATATTCTAATATTCTGTGGAGTGGAGATGGCATAATTTACTTAACTATTATGCACTGTCAATTATTTAACCATTCGTTTGTGGATGGAAACTTTAGGTCATCTTAGTATTATTTGCTATTATAAAAAAAAAAAAATGAGGTAGACAGCTCTTACCATCTTATCGCAGTGCCCGCCTCTGCCTCCACATTCTGACTGCCTTTATCCATTTGATCTTCATTAAAATAATTTGTGACCAGGCACGGTAGCTCATGCCTGTAATCCCAGCTATTTGGGAGGTTGAGGCAGGCGGATCACTTGAGCTCAGGAGTGTGAGACCAGCCTGGGCAACAAAGTGAGATCCCAGCCCTATTTTCTTTTTTCTTTTTTTTGAGATGGAGTCTCGCTCTGTCGCCCAGGCTGGAGTGCAATGGTGTGATCTGGGCTCACTGCAACCTCTGCCTCCCGGGTCCAAGCAATTCTCCTGGCTTAGCTTCCCAAGTAGCTGGGACTGCAGGTGCCCACCACCACGCCCGGCTAATTTTTTGTATTTTTAGTAGAGACGGGGTTTCACCGTGTTAGCCAAGATGGTCTCCATCTCCTGACCTCATGATCCACCTGCCTCGGCCTCCCAAAGTGCTGGGATTACAGGCGTGAGCCACCGCACCCGGCCCCTATTATTTTTAAAATTAAAAAAAAATTGTACTTTCTTGTCCCCATAACCTTCCTTACACATGCTCCCTTTGCTGGAGGAACTGACACACACAAACACACGCACACTCAGCTTTCAAGATGCCACATCCCTAGGCAGATTGGTCACTTGCCCTTTTGTGACCCTTGGTGCAAGTTGGGGCCTCCTACAGGGTAGTAAGCACATTGACTTTAACTGTAAATCAACCCCTCTCCCATGGATCTGTGGACTCCCTCGGGACAGGGTGTAAACCTATTAATATAAGGGATTTGTTGAAAGTGCAGGTGTCTGGGTCTCCTAATGACCTACAGAATAGGATCTTTTGGCTTAGAGCCTGGACATCTGCATTTTTACCAAGCTACCCGGGTGAATTTTATGAAGTGAACTTTGAAAGAACACTGCCCCAGTGTTCTGATCAGTGATTGGATGCGTGAGAGGGCACCCAGTGTTCCCAAGAAGAGGAGTCTCATCAGCTTCTTAGTGTAGAAGGACAAGTGCACGCGAGACTGAAGAGGAGTATTTGCGATTCTCTCTAGCTGAATTAACTTTGACCTATTCTAGACAGCAATAAAATGGCTCCGATTATGGTTTGATCAAATTATTTTATTTATTTTTAATGGATAATTCATGTAATATGACACAAAATGTAGAATATATTTAAAAAGTTATACAGTGAAAATCAGTCTCCTCCCACCTCTAGCCCTCAGTCCTCCAATCCCCGCCAACTCTAGAGGTAGCCACGATTTTTGTGTGTGTTTTTAATAAAGACTTTGTAATTTTGGAAAGTGATCTGCTTCAGCGGTCAGTTTATGCAGGATGGGAATCTCTTTGTTTTAAAAGAAAACAATTTTGAAAGAATTACCGATTCACAAAATTTGCAAGAATTGTACGGAGCAGTTCTGTATACCTCTTACACCCAGTTTTTCCCAATGACTAACTATATCATATTGATATAACTGTATATATAACTATATAACTGAGCAGTGATTGGATGCATGACAGCGCACCTAGTATTCCCAGAAAGAAGATATATAACTGCAGATGTAACGATAGTGCAATAGCAAAGAAGCTGATGACACTCCTATATTATATATGTAGTTGAATAACTATAGTGCAATAGCAAAAGCAGAAAATTGACATTGATACTGTGTGTATATAGTTCCATGCTGTTTTATCACATGTAGATATTACATGTAGATATGCAAACACTGTCACTCAAGATACTTTAGAACTATCTAATCACCATTGTATATACATAACTTAACACAGTCTACTGGTGTTAAGATTTTACCAGTCCACATGAAATAAAGAAACGTTACCTTATTTAAGTCCCTAATTTACCCTCCCCCATATATAGTATAATTGTCTTAAATATCTCTTCCATACATTTTCAGACCACAGCAGACAATGTTACGATTTTTGGTTGCCAACCACAACTTAGAAAATTCAAGAGGAAAGGAAAGTCTTTTGTATTTACTCAGATTTTAACACTGTTCTTTTGTTTTTCTTGTTCCAAGATTCCTTCTTTTGTCATTTCTTAGAACAATTTCTGTAGTCATCCTTTTGAGGTAAGTCTGCTGGAAAAAAATTCTATTAGTTTTCTTATCTGAGAATGTCTTGATTTCTTCTTCGTTTCTGAAGGATATTTTTGTTGGATATAGGATTCAGGAAGGACCATTCTTTTCTTCCGGCACTTGAAAAGTTGTGATACTTTCTTCAGATCTTCTTGATTTCTGATGAGAACTCTATCATTTGAATTGTTTTTCCCCGGTAAGTGTCATTTTTCTCTTGCTACTTTTAAGAATTTTCATTTGTCTTTAGTTTTTAGAAGTTTGATTATAATGCATCTGGGCATTAGATGATTATTAATTTCTATGAGTTTGTCCTATTTGGGGTTTGCTCAGCATCTTGAATCTGTAGGTTTGTGTCTTTTGCCAACTTTTGGACATTTCTTTCCTTTTTTCTTTTTTTTTTTTTTTTTTTTGAGACAGAGTTTCGCTCTTCTTGCCAGGCTGGAGTGCAGTGGCACGATCTCGGCTCACTGCAACCTCTGCTTCCTGGGTTCAAGTGATTCTCCTTCCTCAGCCTCCCAAGCAGCTGGGATTACAGGTGTGCACCACCATGCCCAGCTAATTTTTTGTATTTTTAGTAGAGATGGGGTCTCACCATGTTGGTCAGACTGGTGTTGAACTCCTGACTTAAGGTGATCTGCCTGCCTCAGCCTCCCAAAGTGCTGGGACCACAGGCATGAGCCACTGTTCCCAGCCAGCCCTTATTTCTTTACGTTCTTGTTTAGCCCTACATTTTCTCTTTTCCTTCTAAGGTTCCCATGACATGAATGTTAGATCTGTTGTAATCTCACCGTGGGTCTTTGAGGTTTATTTTTTGTTAGTCTACTTTTTCTCTGTTGGTCAGATTGAGCATTTTCTATTATATCATCTTTAAGATCACTGATTCTTTTCTCTGTCCTTGTCATTCTACAGTTGAGGCTCACCCAGTGATTTTTAAATTTTGTTTATTGTATTTTTCATTTATAAAATTTCCATTTGGTTCTTTTTTATGTCTTGAGTTTCTTTCCTGAGGTTTCTATATCTTTGCTGAAACATTTGATTTCCTTGCTGACTTACTGTTTTTTCATTTGTTTCAAGCATGTTCATAATCACTCGTTAGTATGGCTGCTTTTAAATCCTTGTCAGACAATTCCAGCATCTCTGTCATCTTGGTGTTGGTATCTGTTTTAATTTTTTTTTTTTTTTTTGAGACAGGGTCTCACTCTGTCACCCCGGCTAGAGTGCAATGACACAATCATGGCTCGCTGCAGCTTCAACCTCCTGGGCTCACGTGATCCTCCCACCTTTTCATCCTGGGTAGCTGGGGCTGCAGGTATGTGCCACCTTGCCCGGCTGATTTTTGTATTTTTTGTAGAGATGGGGTTTTACCAGGTTGCCCAAGCTGGTCTCAAACTCCTGGGATCAAGCGATCCTCCTGCTTCAGCCTCCCAAAGTGTTGTGATTGCAGGCATGAGCCAACATGCCCAGCTGGTGTTGGTGTCTGTTGATAGCCTCTTCCAAGTTGAGATTTTCCTGTTTGTTGATATGACAAGTGATCTCCTATTGCACTTGGCCATTCTGAATATAATTTTATGAGACTCTGGATCCTATGTAAATCTGTTTTAGCAGGCCTTTCGTACACTGTTCTGGTGGGGAACAGGGGATGTCCTCTCATCGCTGCCAGGTGGGAGTGGAAGCCCAGGTTCCATGCTTGGCCTCCACTGACACCTGGTGGGGAGGGCTGCCTCATTACTGATGGGCGATGGAGGGAGTTCAGGTTCCCCATTAGGCCTCTGCTGATACCACACTGGCTGAAAAGGGAGGGGCCACCGTTCCTTTACTGATATCACGTGGGGACAATGACAAAAATGCTGGCTCCCCAAGAGACCCTCACTGACACCACCCTGGAGGGGAGGGTGGGGGTGCAGGGGCCCATCTGCACAGCTGGGGTGGGGTTGGAAGTCTAGGCTCCCCACGAGGCCTCTGTGGATGGGGTAGGCATGGCACTGTGAGGTTTTCAGTGGCATTTGGCTGGTGTAGGGCAGTTGTTGTCTAAACATTTTCTGTGTTACTGGGGTTCCCATTTCCTGTTTCTTTGGTTAGAGAAAGCAGCTTTTTCTTGGGGCTTTTATTGTCTCTGCCCATTGGCATTTCCAAATTGTTGACTGCTCCAGCATCATTTCCTAATATAGCTAGGATATCTGGAGATGTCTAGTCAGCCTGCCTCTTCTCTCTACCTTTCAGTCTT
This sequence comes from Macaca thibetana thibetana, assembly GCF_024542745.1. Taxonomy (NCBI): domain Eukaryota; kingdom Metazoa; phylum Chordata; class Mammalia; order Primates; family Cercopithecidae; genus Macaca; species Macaca thibetana. Next base: position 4,794,460 of record NC_065588.1, read on the forward strand.
CTTAGGTTTGTTTTACATATCATGTGTAGTTTTTACTTGCCTTAGTGGGAAGGAATAGAGAAGATAAATGTATGTATTTCATCTTGTCCTAGAAGGAGAAGGGATCATTTTTTTTTTTTTTTTTTTTTCCTGAGATGGAGTTTTGTTCTTGTTGCCCAGGCTGGAGTGCAATGGCACGATCTCAACTCACTGCAACCTCCGCCTCCTGGGTTCAAGCGATTTTCCTGCCTCTGCCTCCCGAGTCGCTGGGATGACAGGCGCCTGCCACCATGCCCAGCTAATTTTGTTATTTTTAGTAGAGACGGGGTTTTGCCATGTTGGCCAGGCTGGTCTTGAACTCCTGACCTCAGGTGATCCACCCGCCTCAGCCTCCCAAAGTGCTGGGATTACAGGAATGAGCCACCGTGCCTGGCTGGATCATGCGTTTTCTATGTTTTGAGTCTAATTTGCAAGTGGGAGGCCGGGAGACATTTTCTATCCCTGCAAAACAGAAGAAGTGATTCCTTTTCATTTTGTTCATTTTCATCCTATCTGTTTTTCCTAAAGCTGCATTTATTTCCTTTAATCCACGTCTGCCTCAGCACATGTCACCATGTGCTGTGTTTGGGACCTAGTAAATAGTCCAAAGAGCCAGGCTGGGGTGGAAGCTGTGATTTTGACGGGATTGACAGTAGACTGAGAACTTAAAACTTTTAGCCTTGGTGAACAATTTTAAGTGTTTTTTCTACAATGATGATCATTGGTGATTCATCCAAAACATCTTATAAGTGTGAGGTGTGGAGGCAAAGGAGTTGCTGGAAGCTGGAGCAGGGTAGAAGCCCAGTGTATGAAGTTGTGCAGACGACAAGCAAGGACAGATACCCGTGAATCAGGGTCATCCCTTGAGGCTCAACCCCTGGGCACTGCCTCCAGCTCCTCTCCACCTGCTTCTAGGCAGGACCTCCTGAGGTCCCAGGAACTAGCAAGAAAGTCTCTCCTTAAGTTTGTGGGACAAGCATTTGTTGCACACCTACTGTGTCCAAAACCCTGTAGAGTGAGGTAAAAAGACATCTGAGATCCCGGCTCTCCAAAAAAGCGAGGATCTGAGTGTACGGAGACTTCTCGCTTTTTGATTTCTCTTTCATCCTATTTATCCCCTTCTTACACCCACAGGACCAGACCTCACATGCCCTATCAGAGTCTCCCAGGTGGTTTTTCCAGGGACACAGAACATTAAACATCAAACAAACATAGATATATATAGAGAAAAGCCTCTCAGCCAGGCAGCCTGAGCTAGCTGCAGGAGCAAGCATTCTTCTGACTTCTGAGACAGTACAAGGTGTGTCCAGGTGAATTACCTGCCGCTGGGCAGCTGCCATGCACGCTCCTCACGCCTGACGCTGCTCAGGCAGAAGCCAGGCATCTGTAATAGTGTTCTTGGCCGCAGAACATCTGGCCTAGTGGGCAGGGTGTCATCTATGAAGTTGGGTGGAGACAAAGCTGTTGGGGAAACCAGTCCCACACCACCTGGCAGGTACCCCGAGTCCGGCGGAGACAAAGGAGTTAGAAAGAGACAGAATAAGTGTTTAAAAGGCAGGTTCAGGGGACCAGAGCATCGGAGGCTTGCTCCCGTTCCAGAGCTCTCGGGCTCCACCCAATTTATTGGTTTACAAGCTCTTTGTTCTTAGGGCAGATGGGAAGGGGAGGACGGGATGAGGAAAAGGATTAATCAGTAAAAGAGAATCATGAGTCATTCAATAAGATGTACAGCAGTGGCGGTTGCTGTGAATTTCCTTGAGCAAAGGCGTGTGTCTAAACTACTTAAGATCTTCAACTTATCGGGACTGAAATGGGTGGGAGCAGGTTTCAGGAGGAGCCAAGATGTTTGATTATATTCCACTGCTTCAAGGGAGTGTGATCTCCCTGAGCAACCTGTGGAATGCTGAGCGGTTATGGTCTCGGGGCATAAATACATGAAGGCAATAAGGAGACTTTTCTCCTCAGAGGCCGCCCATGGCTTCCCATAGGTGTCTACACAGGGGAGACCAACTCAGCTGGCACCCCAGAACCTCTCTTTCCCACAAAAGCTGGGCTGGTTCTGATTCTTAGCCTGTTCTGGCAGCGACGCACTCAACCCCATAGGGAGTGGACGAGCCCCAGGAAGAAGATGACGTTTTGGAGAAAACGCTCCAAAGCTCTCTGCATTGGGCTGACTCTGGCCATTACTGTCAATCTCCTTCTGGTATTTTTTAGCAAGGAGACTTTACGAAACCCATTTATGGGTGGTCTCCACAAGGAGCTTCCTTTACATCTGAACGAGCGCGATGGGGCAGTGATAAGAAGACTCTCCCAGTTGGAGACGGAACTGAAGCATCTGAGTAAGTTTACAACGCTAACCTGGAAGGCGTGTGTGTGCGTGTGTGTGCATGCGTGTGCGTGTGTGTGCACGCGTGTGCGTGTGTGTGTGTTTATGGGCACTTAGGAAAAAGGGATGTGGAGGGGAAAATGGGCGAGAGGTCACATTTTCATCTCAGTCGCTCATTGAAGCATCTGACACTGAATTCCGTGCCTTCAGATGGGAGATGGGGATTGAGAGCGAAGTGAGTAGACGTGGAAATTAGAGCAAGCAGTATGGGGGAGGTGAGCACGTGTGTGGGCTTGTGCACATACATTGTCATTATATCTACATATATGCAGGCAACGAGACAGAATAAGAATCCCAAGGGCCTTAGGGATGTCTAGCGTAGCCCTGTCCTTAGGCCTATGTGTGGTAGGGGCTGTGCAAGAGAGGTGGCACTCTCTAGGGCAAAGGCCTCGCTTCCATTTTGCTGTGTGCTCCTATCATGAACTAATGAGGGCTTTGTTAGAGGACCTAAGATCGAATCCTGATGTGCCACTGTGGTTGTGTGACTTTGAGCAAGTGCTTCTCTCTCTCAGCCTCAGGTTCCTGGTCTGTAAATGGAGATGATGATAATAATGATAGTTTTCCACCTGACCTAACAGGGTTGTGAAGTGGATGCAGAAGGTGATCTATAAACTGCTCTGTGCCAAATTTTAACCTCCTCATTTAAAGTTAAGGGTAAGATTTCAACACATTCTGGGGTTTGTTTGTGATTCTGGCTCACCATGGAGCTCTAATGCCTCTGAATTTTATGAGCCTGCACATCCAACTTCAGCAAGGGAAGCAGCCATTTCCGCCTGCTCCCCAGGTAACAGGATCAAATGCTGGAATCCCCTAGGGAGGTGTTTTATGTGTGAGCGGGGATGTGACTGCCCCGGTGTGTGCACATTGGGCTGAAGTTGGGGAAAGTGTCTTTTAAAACGAGAACTGAGCATTGTCAGGGTTCAGGGTGAGGCTGGGAGACGGGTGGAAGGAAAGGCAAGAAGAGAAAAAGGAAAGGGAGAGAAGCAATCAGGGAAAGATCGAAGAGAGTGAGAAGGGAGATGACAGAGGAGAAAAGAGCTGGGACAGGAAAGGAGCAGAGAAGTGAGGGAGTCCGGGGAGAGAGGGAAAGAGTTTGTATGGAGACAAGAAGAAAAAAAGGGAAAGTGTGATGGGACAGGAGAGAATAAAAGGAGAGAAGAGGAGGCCTAAGGCACCCATAGCACTTTTTACATCCTCCTTCATAAGACTCATCATATTTTATTGTGGTACAGCTTTATGGAAAGCAAGTTTCATAAGCGCTGTTTCCATGAACGTCTCATTCACTACTCGTTTCTATTCATACGTAGAAGTTACATAGATGAATAAATGAGTGGGTGCATCTAGGAAAGAGAGAGAAAAAGACAGGCAGACAGGGATGAAGGGAAGAGTGATACAGGGCAAGAGAGTGGATGAAACAGCGGGAAGACTGTCAGCTCCACAAGCCCTGGCTTACCTGGGTGGGTCGGACATTGCCCATGCAAATATGCTTGGTGAAGCTTCCCCAGGAGGATGTCTGTGTACCTAGGGTGGTGACCCCAGCACCACCCTCAGTACTTGCCAGAGCACCCAGACACACCAGGACTCTCACCCGTTCCCAAGGCTCATCACTGGCTCAGCCTCCTCAAGCCATAAAATGGCAGGAGTTCTACCCAAAGCCTCGCTATTCTTTCCATCAGCTAGGACACAGTGTGCCATGAGGAGCCAGCCAGAGCCGTCTGGTTTATTCCTCTTTCCTTCTTTGCAAAGACCTTTCTTGTTATTCTTGGTGCTCCCACGTTTTATTCGCTCTGAAATGATGTGATGTCAGAGACTCACATCAGGACTCATCACACCAAACAAACATAGATATATATAGAGAAAAGCCTCTCAGCCAGGCAGCCTGGGCTAGCTGCAGGAGCAAGCATTCTTCTGACTTCTGAGACAGTACAAGATGTGTCCAGCTGACTTACCTGCCGCTGGGCAGCTGCCATGCACACTCCTCACACCTGACGCTGCTCAGGCAGAAGCCAGGCAGCCGTAATAGTGTTCTTGGCTGGAGAACAACTGACCTAGCAGGCAGGGTGTCATCTATGAAGTTGAATGGAGACAAATATGTTGGGGAAACCAGTCCCACACCACCCGGCGGGTACCCCGAGTCTGGCAGAGACAAAGGAGTTAGAAAGAGACAGAATAAGCATTTAAAAGGCGGGTCCAGGGGACTGGAGTGCTGGAGGCTTGCATACCTGAGATGAACCTCAAAAATTCTTCTGGGCCCTGTTTCTAGATCTCCAGTGCTCTTTTTTTCCACAGGGCTTCCTGTAACTAAAAGCCAGTTTAATTACCCTTCATCCTGTTTGCTCATTGCCTCCAGGATTCTAGGAAGATTTAAAAAAATCATGAGTCAATAAGGATACTTAGTTGAATCATGTAAGCTACCAATAGCAAAAGCAAGCAATAATAATTATATCCCTATTGAGGGAGGGATCAATGACTCTAAGCCAGTTTTCTGGAACCTCCCTCAGGGTTCATAAAAACTCCACCAGGGGCTGTCAATGGGTGTGTCCCTTTGGGAGCTTAGAAGGTTTCAGTATAAGTTATGGGGGTGACCTAGTGACCCTGTATTCATGCTATCAGATTATGCATTTCCTCAAATTGACTTTAGGATGGCCAGGTCCAAACCAGCTCCCACTGACAGCCATGAGTGAAAGAGAAAATCAGATATCCCCCAAGGAAGAACGCAGAGGAGCTTAGAGGTAGGAAGGACCCAGTACCACCCTGGGACCCCTGCATGCTTAGGACAGAAAAGTATGAATAACCATACTGTTCCATCTGGGACACTGTAAACAGCATGCCCCCACTTCTTGTTTCTACCTGAGCAAGTATGCATGGTGTTCACATGAGCCTCCTTTGAGAGACCTACCATTTACTTTTTGCCCAAGTTTTTTCGACTATCCTCTTTTTGTCTTAACCATGTCAAGAGTTGATTCTCTTTCTCCTTTTCCTTCTTTTTGGGCCAGTCTTACATCACTTTACAAACATGTTCTCCTCCTAGTCATAGGACTTCCCTGCTTCCCTCTCAGGGGCTGTATATGGATCTGAAATCCAGCACACGTTCTGCTTGCCAAGCCATGTGCTGTGGCATGAGATTCATCTACCTGGAGAAAAGTCACACAATGGGGCTGTCCCCTCACCAAGCTGGTGACCCTGAGTTGCAGTCATCCAGAAAACAAGGATGCCGCCTTCTAACTGGTGGAAAGATGCTGGACAGGCTGCAGGTGATCCTCTCAGTCTGGTTGAAGTTTCGTGTGGGCTTAGGGGAGGATTAGTAGGAACAAAGTGGATCCTATGTCAGAATGCCTTGATCACCATTGTGGGATTTAGTGCTGAAGAATGTCATAATCACTAAACACTAAAATGGTTACTTTTTCTCTCTTTTTGCTGAGCACACAGATTGAGCCTGAGGGAGTTCAAGGTGCATATGCTAAGATACTCCAGCACAAATCTTACAGGGTGGAAAGGTGAGGTAAATAATAGATGACATCATGGATCCTGGAGGGCGTCTTCTGCATAAAACGTCCTCTGCCTGGGTCTATCACTATCTGTTCATCCTTTTGAGTTAAGGCAGTGTTTCCCAAATTAATGTGACAATTAGATTTGTCTAGACCAATTGTTTAAAATACAGATTCTCAGGCTCTACTCCAGAACAGAGTCAGAATCTCTAAGGGAGGCCTAGGATTCTGTATTTTTTTAAAAAACTTTTTATTATACTTTAAGTTCTAGGGTACATGTGCACAATGTGCAGGTTTGTTACATATGTATACATGTGCCATGCTGGTGTGCTGCACCCATTAACTCATCATTTACATTAGGTATACCTCCTAATGCAATCCCTCCCCTCTCCCCCAACCCGACGACAGGCCCCAGTGTGTGATGTTCCCCACCCTGTGTCCAAGTGATCTCATTGTTCAATTCCCACCTATGAGTGAGAACATGCAGTGTTTGGTTTTCTGTTCTTGTGATAGTTTGCTGAGAATGATGGTTTCCAGCTGCATCCATGTCCCTACAAAGGATATGAACTCATCCTTTTTTATGGCTACATAGTATTCCATGGTGTATATGTGCCACATTTTCTTAATCCAGTCTGTCATTGATGGACATTTGGGTTGGTTCCAAGTCTTTGCTATTGTGAATAGTGCCACAATAAACATATGTGTGCATGTGTCTTTATAGCAGCATGATTTATAATCCTTCGGGTATATAGCCAGTAATGGGATGGCTGGGTCAAATGGTATTTCTAGTTCTAGATCCTTGAGGAATCACCACACTGTCTTTCACAATGGTTGAACTAGTTTACAGTCCTACTAACAGTGTAAAAGTGTTCCTATTTCTCCACATCCTCTCCAGCACCTGTTGTTTCCTGGCTTTTTAATGATCGCCATTCTAACTGGTGTGAGATGGTATCTCATTGTGGTTTTGATTTGCATTTCTCTGATGGCCAGTGATGATGAGCATTTTTTTCATATGTCTGTTGGCTGTGTAAATGTTTTCTTTTGAGAAGTGTCTGTTCATATTCTTCTCCCACTTTTTGATGGGGTTGTTTTTTTCTTGTAAATTTGTTTGAGTTCTTTGTAGGATCTGGATATTAGCCCTTTGTCAAATGAGTAGATTGCAAAAATTTTCTCCCATTCTGTAGGTTGCCTGTTCACTCTGATGGTAGTTTCTTTTGCTGGGCAGAAGCTCTTTAGTTTAATTAGATCCTATTTGTCAATTTTGGCTTTTGTTGCCATTGCTTTTGGTGTTTTAGACATGAAATCCTTGCCCATGCCTATGTCCTAAATGGTATTGCCTAGGTTTTCTTCTAGGGTTTTTATGGTTTTATGTCTAACATTTAAGTCTCTAATCCATCTTGAATTAATTTTTGTATAAGGTGTAAGGAAGGGATCAGTTTCAGCTTTCTACATATGGCTAGCCAGTTTTCCCAGCACCATTTATTAAATAGGGAATCCTTTCCCCATTTCTTGTTTTTGTGAGGTTTGTCAAAGATCAGATGGTTGTAGATGTGGGGTATTATTTCTGAGGGCTCTGTTCTGTTCCATTGGTCTATGTCTCTGTTTTGGTACCGGTACCATGCAGTTTTGGTTACTGTAGCCTTGTAGTATAGTTTGAAGTCAGGTAGCATGATGCCTCCAGCTTTGTTCTTTTGGCTTAGGATTGTCTTGGCAATGCGGGCTCTTTTTTGGTTCCATATGAACTTTCAAGTAGTTTTTTCCAATTCTGTGAAGAAAGTCATTGGTAGCTTAATGGGGATGGCATTGAATCTATAAATTACCTTGGGCAGTATGACCATTTTTATGATATTGATTCTTCCTATCCATGAGTATGGAATGTTCTTCCATTTGTTTGTGTCCTCTTTTATTTCACTGAGCAGTGGTTTGTAGTTCTCCTTGAAGAGGTCCTTCACATCCCTTGTAAGTTGGATTCCTAGGTATTTTTATTCTATTTGAAGCAATTGTGAATGGAAGTTTACTCATGATTTGGCTCTGTTTGTCTGTTACTGGTGTATAAGAATGCTTGTGATTTTTGCACATTGATTTTGTATCCTGAGACTGTGCTGAAGTTGCTTATCAGCTTAAGGAGATTTTGGGCTGAGACAATAGGGTTTTCTAAATATACAATCATGTCATCTGCAAACAGGGACAATTTGGCTTCTTTTCCTAATTGAATACCCTTTATTTCTTTCTCCTGCCTGATTGCCCTAGCCAGAACTTCCAACACTATGTTGAATAGGAGTGGTGAGAGAGGGCATCCCTGTCTTGTGCCAGTTTTCAAAGGGAATGCTTCCAGTTTTTGCCCATTCAGTATGATATTGGCTGTGGGTTTGTCATAAATAACTCTTATTATTTTGAGATACGTTCCAACAATACCAAATTTATTGAGAGTTTTTAGCATGAAGGGCTGTTGAATTTTGTCAAAGGCCTTTTCTGCATCTATTGAGATAATCATGTGGTTTTTGTCTTTAGTTCTGTTTGTATGCTGGATTACGTTTATTGATTTGCATATATTGAACCAGCCGTGCATCCCAGGGATGAAGCCCACTTGATCATGGTGGATAAGCTTTTTGATGTGCTGCTGGATTTGGTTTGCCAGTATTTTATTGAGGATTTTTGCATCAATGTTCATCAGGAATATTGGTCTAAAATTCTCTTTTTTTGTTGTGTCTCTGCCAGTCTTTGGTATCAGGATGATGCTGGCCTCATAAATTGAGTTATGGAGGATTCCCTCTTTTTCTATTGATTGGAATAGTTTCAGAAGGAACAGTACCAGCTCCGCCTTGTACCTCTGCTAGAATTTGGCTGTGAATCTGTCTGGTTCTGGACTTTTTTTTGGTTGGTAGGCTGTTAATTATTGCCTCAATTTCAGAGCCTGCTATTGGTCTATTCAGGGATTCAGCTTCTTCCTGGTTTAGTCTTGGAAGAGTGTATGTGTCCAGGAATTTATCCATTTCTTCTAGGTTTTCTAGTTTATTTGTGTAGAGGTGTTTATAGTATTCTCTGATGGTAGTTTGTATTTCAGTGGGGTTGATGGTGATATCCCCTTTATAATTTTTAATGTGTCTATTTGATTCTTCTCTCTTTTCTTCTTTATTAGTCTTGCTAGTGGTCTATCAGTTTTGTTGATCTTTTCAAAAAAACGGCTCCTGGATTCATTGATCTTTTTGAAGGGTTTTTTGTGTCTCTATCTTCTTCAGTTGTGGTCTAAGGTTAGTTATTTCTTGCTTTCTGCTAGCTTTTGAATGTGTTTGCTCTTGCTTCTCTAGTTCTTTTAATTGTGATGTTAGGGTGTCAATTTTAGTTCTTTCCTGCTTTCTCTTGTGAGCATTTAGTGCTATAAATTTCCCTCTACACACTGCTTTAAATGTGTCCCAGAGATTCTGGTATGTTGTATCTTTGTTCTCACTGGTTTCAAAGAACATCTTTATCTCTGCCTTCATTTCGTTATGTACCCGGTAGTCATTCAGGAGCAAGTTGTTCAGTTTCCATGTAGTTGAGCAGTTTTGAGTGAATTTCTTAGTCCTGAGTTCTAGTTTGATAGCACTGTGGTCTGAGGGACAGTTTGTTATAATTTCTGTTCTTGTACATTTGCTGAGGAGTGCTTTACTTCCAACTATGTGGTCAATTTTGGAATAAGTGTGATGTGGTGCTGAGAAGAATGTATATTTTGTTGATTTGGGGTGGAGAGTTCTGTAGATGTCTATTAGGTCCACTTGGTGCAGAGCTGAGTTCACTTCCTGGATATCCTTTTTAATTTTCTGTCTCATTGATCTGTCTAATGTTGACAGTGGGGTGTTAAAGTCTCCCATTATTATTGTGTGGGAGTCTCAGTCTCTTTGTAGGTCTCTAAGGACTTGTTTTATGAATCTGGGTGCTCCTGTATTGGGTACATATATATTTAGGACAGTTAGCTCTTCTTGTTGAATTGATCCCTTTGCCATTATGTAATGGCCTTCTTTGTCTCTTTTGATCTTTGTTGGTTTAAAGTCTGTTTTATTAGAGACTAGGATTGCAACCCTTGCCTTTTTTTTGTTTTCCATTTGCTTGGTAGATCTTCCTCCATCCCTTTATTTTGAGCCTATATGTGTCTCTGCATATGAGATGGGTCTCCTGAATAGAGCACACTAATGGGTCTTGACTCTTTATCCAATCTGCCAGTCTGTTTCTTTTAATTGGAGCATTTAGCCCATTTACATTTAAGGTTAATATTGTTATGTGAATTTGATTCTGTCATTATGATGTTAGTTGGTTATTTTGCTCATTAGTTGATGCAGTTTCTTCCTAGCATCAATGATCTTTACAATTTGGCATGTTTTTGCTGTGGCTGGTACCAGTTGTTCCTTTCCATGTTTAGTGCTTCCTTCAGGAGCTCTTTAGGGCAGGCCTGGTGGTGACAAAATCTCTCAGCATTTGCTTGTCTGTAAAGGATTTCATTTCTCCTTCACTTATTAAATTTAGTTTGGCTGGCTATGAAATTCTGGATTGAAAATTCTTTTCTTTAAGAATGTTGAATATTGGCCCCCACTCTCTTCTGGCTTATAGAGTTTCTGCTGACAGCTCCGCTGTTAGTCTGATGGGCTTCCCTTTGTGGGTAACCCGACCTTTCTCTCTGGTTGCTTGTAACATTTTTTCCTTCATTTCAACTTTGGTGAATCTGACAATTATGTGTCTTGGAGTTGCTCTTCTCGAGGAGTATCTTTGTGGCATTCTCTGTATTTCCTGAATTTGAATGTTGGCCTGCCTTGCTAGGTTGGGGAAGTTCTGCTGGATAATATCCTGCAGAGTATTTTCCAACTTGGTTCCATTCTCTCCATGACTTTCAGGTACACCAATCAGATATAGATTTGGTCTTTTCACATAGTCCCATATTTCTTGGAGGTTTGTTCATTTCTTTTTACTCTTTTTTCTCTAAACTTCTCTTCTCACTTCATTTCATTCATTTGATCTTCAATCATGATACCCTTTCTTCCAGTTGATCGAATGGGTTACTGAAGCTTGTGCATTTGTCACATAGTTCTTGTGCCATGGTTTTCAGCTCTATCAGGTCATTTAGGGACTTCTCTACACTGGTTATACTAGTTAGCCATTTGTCAATCTTTTTTCAAGGTTTTTAGGTTCTTTGCAATGGGTTCGAACTTCCTTCTTTAGCTCGGAAAAGTTTGATCGTCTGAAGCCTTCTTCTCTTAACTCCTCAAAGTCATTCTCTGTCCAGCTTTGTTCTGTTGCTGGTGAGGAGCTGCATTCCTTTGGAAGGGGAGAGGCACTCTGATTTTTAGAATTTTCAACTTCTCTGCTCTGTTTTTTCCCCATCTTTGTGGTTTTATCTACCTTTATCTTTGATGATGGTGACGTACAGATGGGATTTTGGTGTGGATATCCTTTCTGTTTGTTAGTTTTTCTTCTAACAGTCAGGACCCTCAGCTCCAGGTCTGTTGGAGTTTGCTGGAGGTCCACTCCAGACCCTGTTTGCCTGGGTATCAGCAGCAGAGGCTGCAGAAGAGTGAATATTGCTGAACAGCAAATGTTGCTATCTGATCGTTCCTTTGGAAGCTTCATCTCAGAGGGGTACCCGGCCGTGTGAGGTGTGAATTTGCCCCTACTGGGTGGTGCCTCCCAGTTAGGCCACTCGGGGGTCAGGGACCCACTTGAGGAGGCAGTCTGTCCGTTCTCAGATCTCAAACTTCATGCTGGGAGAACCACTACTCTCTTCAAAGCTGTCAGACAGGGACATTTAAATCTGCAGAGGTTTCTGTTGCCTTCTGTTTGGCTATGCCCTGTCCCCAGAGGTGGAGTCTGCAGAGGCAGGCAGGCCTCCTTGAGCTGCGGTGGGCTCCACTCAGTTTGAGCTTCCCAGCCACTTTGTTTACCTACTCAAGCCTCAGCAATGGTGGGCGTCCCTCCCCCAGCCTTGCTGTCGCCTTGCAGTTAGATCTCAGACTGCTGTGCTAGCAATGAGGGAGGCCCCATGGGCATGGGATCCTCTGAGCCAGGTGCAGGGTATAATCTTCTGGTGTGCCGTTTGCTAAGACCCTTGGTAAAGTGCAGTATTAGGGTGGGAGTGACCCGATTTTCCAGGTGTTGTGTGTCAAGGTTTCCCTTGACTGGGAAAGGGAATTCCCTTCCCCCTTGTGCTTCCAGGGTGAGGTGATACCTTGCCCTGCTTTGGCTCTCACTCAGTGGGCTGCACCCACTGTCTTGCACCTACTTTACGACATGCCCCGGTGAGATGAACCTGGTACCTCAGTTGGAAATGCAGAAATCACCCGTCTTCTGTGTTGCTCACACTGGGAGCTGTAGCCTGGAGCTATTCCTATTCAGCCATCTTGGAACTGCCTCCGGATTCTGTATTTTTAACAAGCTTTTGAAGACATTCTTACGATCCTGGCAGTTTGAAATTGCAAGACTAGGACAGCTCCAATTTTAAAGTTCCTCGTAAATCAAGCACATGAGAAGCAAGGGCATGGGTGGATGATGGTGGTAGTGGTTAGAGCAGATTTGCCTTTGTTAGGCACTAATGGTGTAGTGTTTCTTAAATTTTACTATAAAGAGAATTACTCCTTGGTTTTATTAAAAAGCAGGTTCTTGTAATTTCTCCTGTCTGTGTTTCCACCCAGCTCTCAGATCCTGATTTAGTGGATTTGGAGATTAGCCTGGGTATCTACATTAAAAAAAAAAAATCACAACTGATGATTCTGATGTAAGTGGTTCTGAGGCCTCATTCTGAAAAACAATAGCTTATTTTCCACTGATTTCTCAAATCATAGTAAGTCAGTTCTTGGAGGAGCTTTGAAGATGTGGGATGGAGGAGTTTTGATGGAGCTAAAGGGAGAGACCTATCCAGTACATACTTTGCTGATACAGCCTTGCGTAGCTGGTTCCTGCCATATTACCTACTCAAGCCTCAGCAATATGTCAGTTCCCTGACATACTACATCCTCAGAGACAAGAGCTTATAAATTTTAAGATGTAGTGTGTAAACCATTAGAAGGAAATTAGGATGGAAAGGAATGCCCAGGTAACTAAGGAGGGGCTGAAATGTTTTCTCTCCCACCCCTGTCCTCTTCATTTGCAGAAGAAAGTATGAAATTGGCTCTGAGGCAGCAAGAAAATGTGAACAACACAATGAAGAGGGCGAAAGATGAAGAACGCCCTGTTCTGAAGGCAGTGGAAGCCGAGGTGAATGAGACAAAGAAGCACAAAACCCAAATGAAACTCTTCCCACACTCACAGCTTTTCAGGCAGTGGGGCGAGGATCTTTCTGAGGCCCAGCAGAAAAAGGCCCAGGACCTCTTCCGGAAGTTTGGTTACAACGCGTACCTCAGCAACCAGCTGCCTCTCAATCGCACCATCCCCGATACACGAGACTACAGGTGGGATGAACCAGGCTTGGGCTTCTAGGGTCCTCAGTTTGATTTGAGGATGAGCTTTGGGAGCAGTGAAAATTGAAGGTTGCGGGAGTGGGGGATTGGTGGGGAAAGGGTTCAGGCTGAGCAAAGTTTTTGTTTTTAATTATTTTATAATGACAGCTCAGAGAAGATAGCCACCTGATCCAAATATTTACAGATCCTTGGGAAAGAACAGAAATGTCAGAGGAGCAGAGGTCCTTTGCAACTCTGATCCAGAGAAACAGAGATATGGTGGGTCTAACTGATCATTTTACAGATGAGGAAACTGAAGCTGAGAAGGGACTTGCGCAAGTCACACCAAAGCCAGCAGCTCTACCGCCTTCCCTAGGACTTTGCTCAAATTCTCTACTTGGATTCCTCTTTGCTAGTAAATGTAATTTGAAGAGCAATCCTTCTCCCTCTCCTTCTGTTTCCCTTTCCTATTGTTTCTTTTCTCTTTCTGTGTCTCCCACGCTCCTTCATAATACTTTTTAAGAAACAGCTTTGTTGAGATATAATTCACATACCGTGCAATTTATCCATTTAAAGTGTACAATTTAATGTTTTTCAGTATATTCACAGAGCTATTCCCCATTCCCACAATCAATTTTAAAACATTTTCATCACTTTACAAAGAAACTGCATTAGCAGGCCCTCCCCATTTTCCTACAACTTCCTCATCCCTAGGCAACCACCACTCATCTACTTTTTATCCCTATGGATTTGTCTGTTCTGGACCTTTGGTATTAATGGAATCATATAATATGGGGTCTTCTGTGACTAATATTTTTCACTTATCACAATGTTTTCAAGTATCATTCACATTATAACACATATCAATACTTCATTCCTTCTTATTGTCAAATAATGTTTCATTGTCTGGATTATACCGCATTTCCTTTATCCATTCATCAAGTGATGAACATTTGGATTGTTCCCACTTCTTGACCATTATGAATAATACTGCTATGAACATTCATGTATAAGTTTTCGTGTGAACAAATGTCTTCTTTTCTTGCAGGTGTACCCTGTGGGTAGAATTGCTGGGCCGTATGATAATTCTGTATTTAGCCTTTCAAAGAACTGCCAGGTGGCTTTCAAAGTGACTCCACCATTAACATTCCCTCAAGCAGTATATGAGAGTTCTGATTTTTCCACATGCTAACATTTGTTATTATTTTTCTTTTTAACTATAGCCATCCTAGTGGGTCTGAAGTAATATCTCACTGTGATTTTGTTTTAAATTACCCTGAGGCCTGATAACATGGGACATCTTTTCATGTACTATTAGCCATGTGTACGTCTTCTTTGAAGAAATGTCTATTTGGAGACATTCTTTGTTTAAAAAAATTGGCTTATTTATCTTTTTGTTATGGAGTTGCAAAGTACTTTATATATTCTAGACGTAAATTCCTATCAGAAATATGACTTGTTAATGTTTTCTTTCATTGTGTAGATTGTCTGTTCACTTTCTTGATGGTCGTCTTTGAAACACAGAGTTTTAAATCTTAATGATGTCCAATTTATCTATTTTCTCCTTGGTTGCTGGTACTTTTGGTGTTATATCTAAGAGACCATTGCTTGGTACAAGGTCACAAAGGTTTACACCCATGTTTTCTTCCAAGAATTTTATAGTTTCAGTCTTAAATTTAGGTGTTTGGTCCATTTTAAACTAGTTTTTGTACATAATGTGACAAGGAGGGTCCAACTTCATTCTTTTATGTGTGGCTGTTTAGTTATCCTAGTACCTTTGTTAAATAGGCTGCTCTTTCCACATCAGATTGTCCTGCCACCCTTGTTGAAATCAATTGGTGATAAATGTAAGGGTTTATTTCTGGATATCAATCCTATTTCGTTGCTGTATAGGCCTATCCTTATGCCAGGAACACATTGTCTTAACAATTGTAATTTTGTAGTACATTTTGAAATTGAAAATGTGAGTCTTCCAACTTCTTTCTCAAGGCTGTTTTGTCTATTCTGGGACTTTGAATTTCCATATGAGTTTTAGGACTAGTTTGTCAATTTCTGCAAAGAAACCAGCAGGATTTTGACAGGGATTTCATTAACTCTGTAGATCTGTAGATTTGTGGAGGACTTCATTTTAAAAATTAGATCTTCCAATCCACAAATGTGAGAAATCTTTCCATTTATTTAGGTCTTTAATTTCTTTCAACAGTATTTTGAGTTTTCACAGTATAAGTTTTTTCACGTCTTTTGTTAAATTTATTCCTAGGTATTTGTCTTTTTGATGCTATTGGAAATGTGACTGTTTTTAAAAATATTTTATTTAAATTGGCAAAATTGTGTATCTTATCATGTACAATATGATGTTTTGAAATGTATACACATTGTGGAATGGCAATATATATCTAAATTAACATATGCATTACCTCACAGTTATTTTTGGTGAGAATACTTGACATCTACTCTCTTAGCAATTTTCAAGAATACCACATATTGCTATTGACAGTAGTCACAATGTTGTATAATACATCTCTTGAACTTATTCCTCCTATCTAACTGAAATTTGTATCCTTTAACCTAACATTTCTCTAACCCCTCTTCACCCAGCCCCCACCCTGGCTCCTGGTAACCACCTTTCATTCTACTCTTTACTTCTATAAGTTTAACTTTTTTAGATTCCACATATAAGTGAGATCATGTAGTATTTGTATTTCTGTTCCTGGCTTATTTTACTTAACATAATGTCCTCTACATTTATCCATGTTGTCACAAGAGACAGAATTTCCTTCTTTTTTGTGGCTGAATGGTATTCCACTATTATGAATAATGCTCCAATGAAAATGGGAGTGCAGTCTTTCTTCAATATACTAATTCATTTCCTGTGGAGATATATTTAGTATACGGTTGCTAGATCATACAATAGTTCTATTTTTAGTATTTGAGGAATCTTTATACTATTTTCCTTATTGGGTATACTAATTTACATTCCCACTAACTGTGCAACGGTTCTTTTTTTTCCACATTATCGCCAATACTTGTTATCTTTTATTTGTTGATAGTAGCCATTCTAAAAAGGGTGAGATGATAGCGCAATGTGAGTTTAATTTGCATTTTCCCTGATGGTTAATGTTATGGAACATTTTTTTCATAAAGCTCTTGGCCATTTATAGTCTTCTTTTGAGAAATATTTGATTAGGTCATTTGCTGATTTTTATTTTTCTTGTTATTGAGTTGTTTCTGTTTCTTATTTATTTTGGATATTAACTTCTTATTAAACATATAGTTTGCAAATATTTTATCTCATTCTGTAGGTTGTCTCCTCATTCTTTTGATATTTTTCTTTGCCGTGTAGAAGCTTTTTAGTTTGATGTAATCCTATTTGTCTATTTTTGTTTTTGTTGCCTGTGGCTTTGGGGTCTTATCCAAAAAGTCATTGCCCAAACCAATGTTCTGGAAAATTTTCCCTATTTTCTTTCTAGGAGTTTTACAGTTTTGGGTTTTACATTTAAGTCTTTAATCTAGTTTCAGATTATTTTTGTATATGGTGTGATGAGATAGAGTTCAGTATTATTCTTTTTAAATGTGGATATTCAGTTTTCTCAACACCATTTATTGAAGAGGCAATTCTTTTCCCATTGTGTTTTCTTGACATCTTTGTTGAAAATCAGTTACCTATAAATGTGTGGATTTGTATCTGTGCTCTATGTTCTGTTCCACTACTCTATGTCTGTTTTTATGGCAGTATCATGCTGTTTTGATTACCATAGCTTAATATAGTATATTTTGAAGTCATGTAATGTAATGTCTCCAGCTTTCTCCTTTTGGCTAAAGATTGCTTTGGCTATTCAGGATAATTTATGGTTCCATGTAGAACTTTTAGAGTTGTTTTTTCTATCTGTAAAGAAAAGTCTTTAGAATTTTGATAGGGATTGAATTCAATCTGTAGATCACTTTGGGAAGTATGAACATTTTAACAGTATTAATTCTTCCAACCCATGAACCTGAGATGATTTTTCATTTATTTATGCTTCTTTAATTTCATTGACCAGTATTTTATAGTTTTCAATGTAGAGATTTTTCACTTCCTTGGTTAAATGTATTCATAAGTATTAAGTATTGGTATAGTTTGTTTGTAGAATTGTTTGCTTGATTTCCTTTTTCGATAGTTTGCTGTTGGTGTATAGTAAGGCTTCTGATTTTTGTATGTTGATTTTGCAACTTTACTGAATTGTTTACCATTTTTGGTTGGTTCTTTAGGGCTTTATGTATATAGATCATATCATCTGCAAACAGGGACAATCTACACTTCTTTTCCAGTTTTGATGCCTTTTTATTTCTTTCTCTTGCCTGATTGCTCTCGCTAGGACTTCTAGTAGCATGTTGAATAGAAATGTGAGAGTGGGCATTCTTGTCTTGTTCCGGACCTTAGAGGAAAAGCTTTCAATTTTTCCTCATTGAGTATGATGTTAGCTGTGGGTTTGTCATATGACCTTTATTGTGTTGAAGCTACAATTCTTCTATACCTAATTAGTTAAGAGTTTTTATCATGAAAAAATGTTTAGTTTTTAAGTGATTTTTCACATCTATTGAGATGATCATATGGTTTTTGTCCTTCATTCTGTTAACATGGTGTATTACAGATACAGATTTGTGTATGTTGGACTATCTTTGCATCGCATCCCTGAAATAAATCTCACTTCATTATGGTAAATAATCTTTTAAATGCGTATTCAATTCAGTTTGCTAGTATTTTGATGAGGATTTTTGCATTAGCATTCATCAGGTATATTGGCCTGTAGTTTCCTTTTTTTCAGTCTTCTTGTCTGGTTTTGTTATCAGGGTAATATTGGCCTTATAAAATCAGTTTGAAAGTATCACCTACACTTCGATTTTTTGGAAGAGTTAGAGAAGGACTGGTATTATTAGTTCTTCCTTAAATGTTTGGTAGAATTCAGCAGTGAAGTCATCAGGTCCTGGGCTTGTCTTTTTTTTTTCTTTTTTGAGACCAAGTCTCACTCTGTCACCCAGGCTGGAGTGCAGTGACACAGTCTTGGCTCACTGCAACCTCCAACCTCCACCCCTCAGGTTCAAGCAATTCTCGTGCCTCAGCCTCCTGAGTAGCTGGGATTACAGGCACCTGCCACCACGTCCAGCTAACTAATCTTTGTATTTTCAGTAGAGATGGGATTTTGCCATGTTGGCCAGGCTGATTTCAAACTCCTGACCTCAAGTGATCCACCTGTCTCAGCCTCCCAAAGTGCTGGAATTACAGGCATGAGCCACCACACAGCCCCTAGGCTTGTCTTTGATAGGAAATTTTTTATTGCTAATTCAGTCTCCTTACTTATTATTGGTCTGTTCAGATTTTCCATTTTTCATGATTCAATCTTGATAGGTTGTATGTGTCCATGAATTTATCTATTTCTTACGGGTTGTACAATTTGTTAATGTGTAATTGTTCATAAGCCTCCTATGACCTTTTATATTTCTGTTGTATCAGTTGTAATTTCTGTTTCTCATTTCTGATTTTATTTATTTGATTCCTCTTTTTTTCTTAGTCTAGATAAAGATTCGTCAATTTTGTTTATCTTCTCAAAAAACCAAGTCTTAGTTTTATGACTATTATCTGTTTTTTTTTTAAATCTCCATTGTATTTATTTTTGCTCTGATCTTTATTATTTACTCCTTCTACTAACTTTGAACTTGGTTTGTTCTTAGTTTTCTAGTTCCTTGAGGTCAAACTGTTTGTTTGATATATTTTTTCTTTTTTTGATGTAGGCATTTATTCTGTAAGCTTGACTCTTAGAACTGCTTTTGCTGCATCCCGTGAATTTCGATAGTTTGCTTTTCATTTTTATCTGTTCAATATTCTTTTTAATTTCCTTTGTATTTTCTTCATTGATCCATTGGCTGTTCAGGGGCATGTTATTTAATTTTTATATATTTGCAAATTATTCCAAATTCCTCCTGTTGTTGATTTCTTGCTTCATACCACTGTGGTCAGAAAAGATACTTGATATAGTTTCAGTCTTCTTAAATTTGTTAAGACTTGTTTTGTGGCCTAACATATGATCTATCCTGGAGAATGTTCCTCATGCACATGAGAAGAATGTGTACTCTGTTGTGGTTATTGGAGTGCTCTGTATATATTTGTTAGTCTATTTGGTCTAGAGTGTAGTTTAAGTCTGATGTTTCCTTATTGATTTTCTGCCTGGATGATATTCCCATTGCTGAAAGTAGGGTATTAAAGTTTCCTACTATTATTGTATATTTTAAATATATTAACATTTGCTTTTTTATATTAGGTTCTCCAGTGTTGGTTGTCTATATATTTACAACTGTTGTATTCTCTTGCCAAATTAATCCCTGTATCATTATTAATGATATTCTTTGTCATGTTTTACAGTTTTTGGCATAAAGTCTACCCTATCAAGGTATAGCTATTCCTAATCGCTTTTGGTTTCCATTTACATGGAATATCATTTTCCAGCCCTTCACTTTGAATCTGTATGTGTCTTTAATGGTGACGTGGGTTTCTTGTAAGTAGCATATAGTTGGGTCTTGTTTTCTTTCTTACCCATTTCGCCACTGTATGTCTTTTGATTAAATAAAACCCATTTACATTCAAGGAAATTATTGATAGGTAAGGACTTTCTACTGCTATTTTGTTAATTGTTTTTCTGGTTGTCTTTGTTAGATCATTTTTTCCTTTCTTTCTTGCCATCATCCTTTGCGATTAAGTTGTTTTCTCTAGTGGTGTGCTTTGATTCTTTGCCTTTTATTTTTGTGTATCAATGACAAGTTTTTGCTCTGTGCTTTCCATGAAGCTTGCAAAAAGCATATTATCGGTATAACAAACTATTTTAAGCTGATAGCAGCTTAACTTTGATTGCAAAGAATCTCTACACTTTTACTCCACTCCCCCCATTTTTAATTTTTAATGTCATCATTTACATCTTACCAAATTATTAGAGCTATTATTGTTTTAATAGTTTTGTCTTTTAATCTTCATATTAAAGATATAAGTAACTTATACACCATCATTACAATGAGTATTCTGACTTTGTATATTTACTTTTATGAGCAAGTTTTATAGGTTCATATGTTTTCACATTACTAATTAGCCTCCTTTTCTCTCAGCTTGAAGAACTCTCATCAGCATTTGTTGTAAGACAGATCTGGTGGTAATTAACCCCCTCAGGTTTTGTTCATCTTTTTCTAGCCTTCATTGCTTAAGGACAGCTTTTCTGGGTACATATAATATTCTTGGTTGGCAGATGTGTTTTCCACTTCATCATGTTTCACTATTATTTATTTAAATAGGCTTTCTACCACATTGTCTTTTTCTTCTCCTTTTTGAATGTTATACTTCAAATATTTGCTCTTTTGATGCTATCCCATAAATTCAATGAGGTTTGTTCATTTTATATGTTTTACTATTATAAAATTTTCTCCTTTAGTGCTAGTAACGTTTTTGTCTTAATACCTGTTTTGTTTGATATTAGTATAGCCAGTCTAGTTTTCTTACAGTTGCTGTTTACATGATGTATCATTTTCTATCCTTTTACTTTCAACCTATTTCTCTCTTTCAACCTAAAGTATGGTTCCTATAGACAGCATATAGTTGGATCTTTTAAAAAATGCAGTCTTTCATTCTCTACCTATTGATTGGATTGTTTAATTTGTTCACATTTAATGTTTTATTGATATAGTTGAATTTATTTCTGCTGTTCTATTTTTGTTTTCTAGTGTCTCATGCCTTTTCCTTCTATCCATCTTTTACTTTTTCTTTTTTCCCATTAAGTGAATATTTTCTAATATAACTGTATAATTCTTTTAATGATTTTTCACTATATTTTTTGATTTTTTAAGTGGTTGTTTTAGGGCTTATCACATACATTTTAACTTATCAGAATCTACTTAGAATTGTAGTAGCTTAATTTCAATGAGATACAAAAAAGTTATTAATATATTGCTCTACTTGCTCTTCCTCCTTTTTTACTATTATTATTACATGTTACATATATGTGTGGTAAAACTCCAAAATACATTATGATTGTATAATTTTATGTCAAGTAAAGAAAATGAGAAAAAGGAGAGGAAGTATTAATTATAGGCTTTGTTATATTCACCTTCTTATTTTACATGTCTGATTCTGTACATTTGTTCCTGTGGATTCATTTTACTATCTTGTGTCATTTCTTTAACACAGCTTTGTTCCCATTCACCTTTCTGTGCGGTTATTACCAAATATATTACATTGTGATGTTATAGACTGAATTATACAATTGTATAGAAATTGCTTTATGCAATTGCTTTTTACTTTTTAAATTAAGAGTGGAAAAGAGAAAGATATATATCTATACTGTCTTTTATAATTACATAATTACCTTTGCTGATATTTTGTGTGTGTGTGTGTGTGTGTGTGTATTTGAATTACTGTCTAAGGTCACTTGCTTTCAGCCTAAAGAGATTAGTTTTTCTTGTAAGGTGGGTCTGCTAGCAACAAATAAATTCTCTCAGCATTTGTTTATCTGTCAATGCCTTTATTTGAAAAATGTAAGATAAAAAATGCTTGGTTGACAGTTTCGTTTTTCTTCTGGCATTTTCAATATGCCATCCCATTGCTTTCTGACCTCTATTGTTTCTGATGAGATATCAACTGTCAATCTTATTGGGTTTCCCTTGTATGTGATAAGTCATTTTTTCTTTTTGTTTCTTTCAAGATTTTCTTTTCATCTTTGGCTCTCAGCATTTGGATTATGATGGGCCTGGGTGTGTATCTCTGCATTCGTTCTACTTGGAATTCATTGAGTTTCTTGGGTCTGCCTCAAAAAATTTTGAGAATGAATATTTCTTTTGGGGATTATAAAATGTATCATAAATTGCAGCTCTTAGTACTAAGATCTTATAGCTGAATTGAACAGACATCAAGTGAAAAGAAATTGTGACCAGGCCATTCATGAATTGCTTTCTCTTTATGCTTTTAACCATCAGAGCAAAGTAATCCACATTCAAGATTCGACCTGTGATTCATGTAGTGCATGACAGTGGCTCGGTGTATGGTTTGATTGGTGAATTGGTACTTTCTATCACATCACCCTAAAAATGATTCTCTAGCATCCCTGATTTTCTGAGTTAGAAGGGAGTAGGAGAGCCTTAAATGAAGAAGAGAAAACTACTTCTTTACCAAGGCCTACTTATTTCAACATGTAGATTGCTTTACCTTGGATGTTTCACTGTAAGGTATTTAGAGGAATATTTAAATGAATTAGCTTGTGAAAGAAATGGTGAAACATTTCATCTTTCATGCCAACTCCAACTAACTGGTAGTGACTACCTGGAGTATTGTAGTGGGAAGACTTTTGAGTCAATGTGATCAAAGACATAAGTGCTGTGATCTATTAGCAATGCCTGCTATACACAAGGAAGAGGAAATGGTGGCAATTGTGTTAGTATTTGCCACTTGTGACCTGGGAGGCAAGTAGGACCTAATATATTTTCTGCAGGATCCACTGTATAATTTAGGTCTTGAGGCATGAGGATAATATGCAGGGATCAATTGGTAACTGGAGCTGCTTTGTTCTTAATTTTGGAGCATTTAGGTTTCATTCCATAGAGATTAATTCATGAAACTACTTCTCAAAAAGTTTCACTATGGTGAAAACTATATATGAATCAAGTGCCTCTATATACCTTAATAATGTCTGAGTCACATCTGATACTTATATACCAGGAGACAACCTGTCTTCCCTGATGCCCATAAAAAGATCCATGTGGCTCAGACACATAGATTTCAGAGCTAAAGCATTCTGGAAACCTTCATGGTTTGAGTACTACAGATAGATAACTCCACTGACTTTACTGAAAAATAAGTCATTTAGTGAATGAAAGCTGTCATGTAGAATCTTGAATTTAGCATAGGCATTGTATGCTATTTAGTCCAGCTTCCTGCCAAGTGAGATGCCAAAACGATTGTGGTTCCTACGTTTCCTCAGCTTTCTGGATAGCTGTTTGATACCAGAAAGGTACCAGCCCTGGCAGTTCTCATGTTGTCATGTCCTCTCTCTACCTCTCAGGGACTGGAGAAAGGCTTCTCAGGAGAGTGTGCTGTGTAATTGGAGAATGAAGCAGTCACTTAATTGAATTTGGATAGATATAAAATACCAACAAATGATTAAATAATTAAACACACAAAAAGGCGCAGCTTCAATAATTAATCTCTAATAGAGAGCCCACCTGCTATGAACAGGACCACCTACACTATTTGCAGAGCCCAGTGCAAAATGAAAATGAGGGACATTCGTTAAAAAATAATTAAGAATTTCAAGATGATAAAAGTAATGAATTAAATCAATGGGGGAGACCTACATGTGGAGTCCTGTGTGACTGCCCAGGTTGCATACCATGAGGCTGGCCCTCCCAGTGTAATATATATTCTCACACTGGGATTTTCTAAGGCAAATTATGCCAGCCACATAATTTGCCCTGGGAAATCCCAATGTAAGAATACATATTTTGCAACTGATTAAAGTCTGTTTGCATGTATAGAAATTAGTTTATGTGTTCCACACAACAGTAGTTTCAGGCAAAATTGTGATATGAATAAAGTTTATCTTTGCAGCTGTAGCACATAGAACTTACCTTATCTCCTTCTGCCATTCTCTCCCCTTGCTTGAGGTGGTACACTGTGATTCTCTACTGGGAGGAGTGGCTAGAGATCGGTTCCTCTAGATGTCATCCAACCAACAAATACTTTTTCAGTATCTTCTGCTGCACTCTTCAGTATGATAGCTACCAGTCACATGTGGCTACTTAAATGTAAATTAATTAAAATTATTTGCTTGAGGTGGCACACTGTGATTCTCTGCTGGGAGGAGTGGCTAGAGGTCAGTTCCTCTAGATGTCATCCAACCAACAAATACTTTTCCAGTATCTTCTGCTGCACTCTTCAGTATGATAGCTACCAGTCACATGTGGCTACTTAAATGTAAATTAATTAAAATTAAGCATTTAAGTTTGGTTATATTAGCCATATTATAAGTGCTTGATAGGCATGCGCGGCTAGTAGCTATCAGTATGTATAGGATAGATATAAAAGATTTCATCATTGCAGAAAATTCTACTGGATAGTGCTGGTCTACACTTTCCAGGTCAGGTGCTGGTGATGCAGGGAGGAGGGAGAAATTATTCTTTTGGAACCACAGGAGGCACATTTCCGACCTCTTTTGATTGATGTACGGTGGGTAAGAAAATGTGGGTATGGATAAGAGAAGTGTCGTGAAAGCATTTAGAATATAGACAAGAGTGTGCAAAAGATGCATAGGAAACAGGGCAGAGGAAATAACATCTGAAGTCACTGATGTGATTATGTGGATTAGAGGAAAGAGAAGTTCAGCAGAATTTTAATCAGTCTTCAATTTAACGTAATCACCTATTCTTACTCTCAATTAAATACAGATTTATTGTATAACCATCCCATACCAGACATTAAGAACTGCCACTAGGCTTTAAAGAATTTAAAGTTCATCTCTGCCAGGCTCCTCAGCCTGTGCTTTAAATATTGATCATCCTCAGGCTTTAGTCCAAGGCTCCTTTCTGCTGGTAGTTAAGGTGATTTTATCCACTTACGAATTCACCACTTACATGGCAATGACTCCCAAATCCACAGGACTGTAATCCAGACTGTTCTTCTGAGGCTCCAGGGCTCTATATGCAGTGACCTGCCAGGGAATTCCATGGTGTGACTCAGAGGCATCTCAGACGCCACACGGCCAAACCTAAGTTGATCCACTTCTTTTTCTTCTCTTATTGCTCCTAGCTCAGTGAAAGTTGCCATTGTCCAAGTGATAATGACAACAAGAACAAAAATAACCAGCAAAGTAGTAAGAATAGTAGATAACCTTTATGGAGCTTCTTTTATTCTGAGCACTTATGCACATTACCACATTTGAACCTCATAATAATACTATGATGTGAGGATTACTCCTCCTCCTACTACTATTACTATTAATACTATTGCTGCTAACCACCACCACCCTCACCATCTTATAAATAAGGAAAGGAAGAGAAGCACAAAAAGATCATGCAGATAGAAAGTGACGGCTGTGACTCGAGTGAACACAGGTCTTTCTGGAGACTCTGCTCCTACTCTTATTTACTGTACCACCCTCTTACAGCATTGGTATCACTTGGGAGCCTGGAAGAAATTCAGGATCTCAGACCCCACTCCGACCTCCTGATGAGTCGGTACTTTAACAAGATCCCCAAGTGATTTGTGTGTGGGTATTGTTAGTATCTGATAATTTTTTTGTGATCTAGTATTGCCCCTTCAACTTCCACCTGCCCACCACCTTTGAGTAATGAGTGAGACGGGGAAATCAGATTGAAAGTATCTTTCTCTTGCTCCTTTCTTTCTCCAGGGTAGGCCTCAGGTGAGGTCTTCATACCTTCCCACCTGTATTGTGGCGTCCACATGTGGCTGATTACCTTCTGTTGTCTTCATGGCAGCCAGAATGGTTTCTTTAAAATGTAAATTTGATCATACCAATTCTTTGCTTAAAATCCTTTAGTCCCTCTAGGATAAAGTCCAATCTTCCTAGCTTCCAATGTCCAGTCCTTCTGATATGTCCATCCTCGTATCTCTTGGCACTGCTACTAAGAAGGGCAGTTCTCCAAGGAGTGTGTGCTCTTTTGTGTCGCTAGCATTCATCTGCATTTTGGCTTTTGCCTAAAATCCCCTTGCAATTTCAGAGGCTGCAATTCAAATGCCTGCCAACATACATGTTGTGAGCATTTTGGGTGAGGGCGATGGTGAATGGGTGAACAGCGAGCTACACTGTGAGTAACTGCAGCAACCCTGGTTCTGGACAGAGCAGGGGCTATGTCCCGGAAAGTGGTTGCAGTGAGATAAATATTTGCTTTGTCAAAGAGACAAGAAGTCTGGTTTTGTAGGTTGGCAACTACTTTAAGTCTTTAAAAAATGTGTGGATTGAGGCTTCCTTCCAGAATGGCAAAGTGTTGAGTGCAACATTTTCTTTCCCTAGCAAAACAACTATTTAACTGGAAAAAAATCATAATTATTTAAATTTTTTAACAAACTGTTCTAAGGAAATATGCAAATGGAAAAACATTCTTTCAAGAAAATCTACTAAATATCCTTCAGAACAGCAGGAGTCTGTGGCATTGGAGCCATGACTTGTTCCCCCAACCCACCCTCAGCTCTGTCTTATGGAAACTTCACAAGGTTATCTGCTCTGGTGGCTGTGGTCAAGAAGGGGGCTCCCTGTCCCTGCAGGTCCTAGCATACATAGGTCCTTGGTATCACCCCAGGAAGGGCAGGCCACCCACATTTCACATCTTCTCCTTCCTCCACTAGGAATGCAAAAGTTGTATTCCTACTGGAGGTGATTGAGGGAGACAGTTGTGACTCCTTTCTTTTATTTTGCCTCTACTCATAGGGTGAAATTTCAACTCCAGGTGCATGAGTCCAAGAACACTGGGCTCCAGTTGCTCCTTCTCCAACTTGCTGTCAGAGTGGAACTTCCATACCAGAATGCACAAACTAGGAAGACCAGGGGCTCCAGGGCCACCACCTCCTTTCCCCCAGTGCACGTCTACCTGTAGAGCAAGGTGTCATTCTAGAAGGGCCTCTGTCTCCACCTCCAGCTCCTGTGCAGTGGTGCAGAAGTTCTATTCAGGAAGAAAGGCAGGATGAAAGCCTCCCTAGCTATGTTTAAGGGACTGACCTTATTTAGAACAGAGGATAAAGAAGTCCAGCCAATGATATTGTTTGAAGCAATAGAGATCTTGGTAGAGAAAATTAAAACGTATGCTCATAGCTCCGTAATACTGGTGGCAACAAGCAAAATGGCAGAACAGCCAGAAATTTAACAGGAAGAATCAGGGAAAACGATTGCCAAGAAGAGCCCTCCTTGGATCACACTTATCTCTGGGTTGTCTAGAAGTTTGTGTGCAAGCCCCAGGCTGAACCTGCTCAGGAACAGCAAGAGTTGAATGAGGGGAAGACTGAAAATTATTTGCCAACCAGAACACAGATCCATCAGCAAACGGCTGAATCCTCACCAGCACTAGGGGCTGAAGCCCAACCTCTGAACAAATACTGCTTGAACAGTAAACTGCTCTGACTCAGAGGCAACAACTAGGAAGCCAGGGTTAAAAATAAAATCATGCGCATCCCTGGGAATCTGGAAGACTGTGTGCATACCTAAGGCTGTGCTCTCTCAGGAGTTATCACAGAAAAAAATCCAAGCTACCAGTATGTAGGTCAAAATGTAAACTCCCTGAACTGTGATCGCAGCCTCCATGCCACCTATGTCCCAGAATCTAATCAACCAAGGAGCTTTAAATCCAATCGCTGATGAATAAGTGGCTTATGATGACCCAGAAGCAGCCCCTAGGTAGCCAGGCTAAAAGAGAAAAACAAGAAGAAAAAAAAAAAGATCAAGATCATGAGCATTAAAGGCTGAACACTGCAGGAGAAATAGATTTTGTAGACCTTGCAAATTAGTTTAACTAAGTTACCGATTGAATAAATAAACAACCAAGCAAATTACAATGACATTTACCCATTTACTCCTGGGTTATATACAGAGTTACTAGATACTTTGTCTAAAATGACACTTTTTTTTTTTTTTTTTTTGAGACGGAGTCTCGCTGTGTCGCCCAGGCTGGAGTACAGTGGCCGGATCTCAGCTCACCGCAAGCCCCACCTCCCGGGTTTACGCCATTCTCCTGCCTCAGCCTCCCGAGTAGCTGGGACTACAGGCGCCCGCCACCTCGCCCGGCTAGTTTTTTGTATTTTTTAGTAGAGACGGGGTTTCACCGGGTTAGCCAGGATGGTCTCGAACTCCTGACCTCGTGATCCGCCCGTCTCGGCCTCCCAAAGTGCTGGGATTACAGGCTTGAGCCACCACGCCCGGCCAAAATGACACGTTTTTAAGAAGAAATTATGAGACATACAAAGATACAGGAAAGAGCAGTAACTAGCGCACAAGTGAAAACAAAGCAACAAACTTTAGAAGGGGCCCAGATATTGGACTTACCTGATAATGACTTCAAAGACATCATTATACATATATTCAAAGAACTAAAGTTAGCCATGTCTAAAGCATTAAAGGAAGGTTATAATGACAAGGTCTCATCAAATAGAAACTATCAATAAAGACTTATAAAAAGGTGCCAAATGATCATTCTAAAACTGAAAAGTACAATAATAAAAATGAAGTTTGACTTTCATTTTCTGGTCTGGCTTTTAAGGAGCTTAGAAGTCCCCACTGTATCCTAACAGCAAGTAAAAAGCTGAAAAAATGGAAAAATAAACTCTTCTCAGCTGTTATAGGGAAGTGACCTTGCAGGGCAAACTGCTGCCCCCAAAATTGGACAGACAGACGGGTAAATACAGAGAATCACAACTTTACCAGAGCAGAAACCATGGGAACCAGTGCGAGGATAGGAAAACCTGAACTGTAAATTGATGAATTGTGGACAAGTCTGAGAATTAAACACTCGGGGAGACCCAGTCATAGGGGCTCCTACACTTGTGTACATTTTACCCCCCAGACCTCTACCAGATCCTCAGTAAATATCAGAGAAAAATCTCCTCCTGCCTCTGGGAGGGAGAAGGGAAGAGGTGAAAAGGAATCATTTTGAAATATGCCAGATTATTCTGTTCTTCTTAACAAGGTCTGCCCGAAAGAGAAACTATTTTACCAGAGCCTAACCTGCTGGAGTTGTATGATAGCCTAACTGCTGTGGTTTGAATGTTTGTCTTCTCTGAAACTCATGTGAAAATGTATTTGCCGTTGCGACAGTATTGGGAGGTGGGACCCTGAAGAAGTGTTTAGGTCATGAGGGCTCTGCTCTGGTGAATGGGTGAATGCTCTTACCCCGTCATTATCATGAGAGGGGGTCTGTTATCGTGGGACTGGGCTCTTGTTCTTTTCATCCTCTCTTTGCTCCTTCTGCCATGGGATACCTTCTGCCATGTTATAATGTAGCATGAAGCCCCTCACCAGAGGCCAGCACCTTGATATTAGACTTACTCGCCTCCAGAACCAGGAGCCAATAAATTTCTGTTCATTATTAAGTTACCCAGTCCCAGGTATACTGTTATAACCACACAAAATGGACTAAGGCACTAACTTACCTGGGAGAAGGGGAACAATCAACTCCAGCCTGCTTTAGCTTTCTCCATGGTGGAATGAAAATACCCAAATTTAGCTCCCTCTATCCTTTTACATGGGGGAAAAATATACACTTAAATTTATGATCAACCGATTCTTGACAGGGATGCCAAAACAATGCAATGGGAGAGAGAATAGTCTGTTCAACAAATGGGTGCTGAGACAAGTGGATATCTAGATGCAAAATAATAAAGTTGGACCCCTCATCACACCATATACAAATATTAACACAAAGTGGTCATAGATGTAAATATAAGAGATAAAACTATAAAACACTTAGAAAAAAATGACAGCAAATCTTGGGCGATAGGGCTCGGCAAGAGTTTCTTAGGTATGACACCAAAAGCATAGGTGAAACAAGATTGAAAAGTTGAACTTTATCAAAACTAACTTTGTTTTTTCCTGAAATAACACCATCAAGAAAGTGGAAAGACTGCCCATGGAGTGGGGGAAAATACTTGCAAACCATATGTCTGATAGGAAGTCTAGAATATATAAAGAATGCTTATAAAACTCAATACCAAACTAAAAATGGGCAAACATATAGAAAAAAACTTTTGGAGCTGACAGATACATTTATTACCTTGATTACGATATTGTGGGTGCATGTGTATCTTCAGTTTTTGTATATCAGTTTAACCCCAATGAAGCTATAAAAAGGGTAAACCAGTGCCTAGCATATGGTAAGCATTTAGTAAATACAGGCTAGTTTGCCACCTGTGTCTGGTGGTGAAGTAGAGGGTGTGTCAAAGGTGACTGGGGTCTGAGAACATGGGAAAAGGGCTGTGGCAATGACTGGAAGAAGGCTGCCAGCAAGGAAACGAATCCGGGTGTAAAAGAGGAATGGGAATTCCTTTTGAAGTATGTTGAATGTTCAAATGGAAACATCTGGTAAAGATTAATAAAAAAAGATTTTATCCCCATAACAGGAGAATTTTGGATAAACGAATATAAAATCTTGCTACTGTGATAAGCCACTAAGAGTTTTGCTTTTCAGTGAGTTTGAGGGGTGGATGAATTGGTCGATATAACATCATACACAGTGAAAGGAAAGATGGGATAGCAATGTTTAAGTAATTAAAAAAATAATACGTTATAAAAATGATCTCTTCTAGATGTCTTCAGAAGACATATCCTTCCCAACTCCCATCCCTCAGTGTCATTCTCATATTCATGAATGAAGCTCTGTCCATTATACAACGGGCCATCACCAGTATCATCAACCGGACACCCTCTCAATTGTTGAAGGAAATCATCTTGGTGGATGATTTCAGCTCAAATGGTGAGCAATGTGATCAAAGAATAACTGTAAAAATGACCACTTATCACCTGTGCTTGGCTGGAAAGAGGTTTTGGTTTACAGTTGAGGACACCTTGGGTTTCTCATGCAGGGAAAATAAAAAGATCATTGGTTGAGGGTCTGTTTGTGCTAGCCACATTTAATCTTCACAAAGTCAAGACAGAGGATAATTATCTCTACACGGATGAGGAAACTGAGACACAAAGAGCTCACACAGTGTGCTTAAATTGGACCGCAAGCCAGTGGCAGAGGTGGGAGTTAGGCCAGGACTGTGTACCTCCAAATCTACCTGTGCCCCTCTTATGCACAATGAAGGAGCCTGGCGGGGGGTGAAGCGGAGTCTAGAGAAGGACTCCAGATACCAGGAAGGGACTTAGAGTCGCTCCTTATGAAGAGCAGACCACTCTCTCTGGGTCATGAAGCCTGGAGGAAAGACAGCTTTGGGCACTGACTCTTCACAGTGGCAACGGCTCTTGCCCACAGGGTGCCCCTGCCCTGAGTCTAGCCCACCCAAAGGAAGAGATGTAGAAGATAATGGACCTGAGTCCTCACTTTCTGAGTTCATGGTCCCGGCTTCTCCTTTATAAGTGTTATGTCCTTGGGTAACTCAACGTCTTCATGTTCTGATTTTCTTATACACAAAATATGGATGTTGATGATAATAACTATTTTATGAACTATAGTAAGAATTAAATGAGATCATAATGGCAGCTAACATTGCTTGTTCTAAGCACCCTACGTGCGTTACCTTTTTTTTATGAGACGGAGTTTCTCTCTTGTCACCCAGGCTAGAGTGCAGTGGCGGGATCTTGGCTCACTGCAACCTCCGCCTCCCGGGTTCAACCAATTCTTCTGCCTCAGCCTCCTGAGTACTGGGATTATAGGCATGCGCCACTACCCAGCTAAGTTTTGTATTTTTAGTAGAGATGGGGTTTCACCATGTTGGCCAAACTGGCCTTGAACTCCTGAGCTCAGGTGGTTTGCCCGCCTCGGCCTCCCAAAGTGCTAGGATTACAGGCACGACCACAGTGCCTGGCCATGTTAACTATTTTAATCATTACAACAGCCCTATGAGGAAGGAACCACTTTTTGACCCATTGTGTAGATGCACAAAACTAAGTCACGGACTGATCAATGAACTTGCGCAACATCCGACAGCTGGTAAGTGACAGACTTGAGATTTGACCATAAACTTCAGAGTCCAGAGCCCTAGCCCTAACTACTATGTTCCCTTTATAATACCTGAATTATGTAAAGCATTTTGCACATGGTGGCCTCTCAGCAAGTGTTGACTCTTAGTTTTATTAATTTTGTGCAACAAATAAAAGACAGTAGAATTAAGTTACAAAAACTTAGAGGTTTGGGCTAGCAGTGAGGAAGAATTTCCTGACTATAAACGTTATGAAGTGGCAGCTCATTGGAGGCAGAATCTGTTCTTTCTCTGTGGATCTCTAAGTACCAGATAGGTTGTTGTACTTTCAACCTGTCTCTCAGGAGAGAGAGCAAATTAAATGACTGCTTAAACCTTCTTTTTAAGGCTCTTCCATACTAACAATACTTATCTTCATCCTTTGCATATCTTCCTCTTTTTTACTTCCAATGTAACTAAGCAAAAAATAAGAAGGTACAATTTTTAGAGCAAAATTCCACGGAAAACCAAAGAAAAGAGACTGGTTTCATTCATTTCTGAGCATGGAGACTGGTACCCAGTTGCACACCTGGTTTTCCGAGCCAAAAATAAGAGCATGATTAAAAAGCCCTCTGCCCTGGACTTCTGAAGGCACCCTGGCTCTGCTCCCTGCCTGAGACAACCGCAGGCCAGTCCCCTCACCTCTTTGGGACTCAGGGTCTTCTTGAGGCAAACACAAGAATTCAGCTGGAATAGTGTGAAAGTTATCTTTTTCTGTTAAAAAAAAAATGTCAACACTATACTCTATGTTCTATGGGGTGTAGATAAGACTTAATTCAGGACTTTTTCCTGAGGAACAATAAAATAAAAAAATACAAGATTACAAACAGTGTAGACACATAAAGAAAAACCAAAGCTTTCTTACTGTTCTAAACGGCACTCCATTATAACACATTCCTCTCATTTAGATCTGAAACCCACGTTGGTTTTCCACAGAGATGATTTGTTTGGATGGTCCCAGAAAAGGGGACTGTCAGCCATTCTTTGGTGTTACAGGGACAGGAATTAGAGAGTCTCTGTCATTAACCACAAAAACACCAGCCAAACTGAGCCCACACTGAGCATAACTCAAATCTCTGTTTTGTGTTAAACAGGAAAATAAATGGAAGTCTTTATTATGCCTACAGAAGGAGAAACTCACTATCCATGTGAATTTGGGGGCAAGTGACTCAGCCACTTCTCACCTCAGTTTCTGCATCTGTAACATCAGGAAATACTGGTGCCTACTTGATAGGACCACTTTTGGGATTAAATCATATGTGTGAAGGCCTCAGGAGAGAGCCTGTTCCCATTACATGCTACTGTTCTGCTCCTCGCCTATCTCAGTATTATTTGCAGTACTTTTGAAATGCCACAACCTGGTGCCAGAGGTTTGCCTCCTTTCTGTCTTTCCCTAGATGTTAAGCTTATTCACGTCACTCAAATATTTTGAGCTTACATGTTAAATGCCACTCAAATGTTAGATGAGGTGTAAGCTTTTAAAAAATTATACCAAGGTAGATGGAATGCTGTATTTTCTTCCTAATTTTAGGAACATTTCACAATCAACAACTACATGTTGAGTTTCTACCATGTGCCAGGCAGTGGGCAGGGAAGAGGATTTCAGAGAGTTCAAGTTTCCATCTTAATGAAGCAAGACACATCTGTGGAAAGATACTTCAGTGTGTGAAGAATGATGTGACAAACCGAGTGAATTGTCAGTGAAAGAAAGCGTGGTGTAGGGGTTGGGGGTGTGATGATCTAAGAAAGGTTCCTGGAGGAGGCAGGCTTGGATTGGGACTTGAAGGCTTCATAGGATTTGAGACAGCAGAGAAAACGAGGGAAGACTTGGAAACTGGGTTGGGGTGGAGAACTAGGGAGTGCCGAAAGAAAGGTGTGAACACAAATGAGGAATCCAGAAGCACCCTGAGCTGACCAGCTTGGAATAACAGGTTTTGGGGAGGAGACCAGTAGGAGGGCAAAGCTGGGAAGGGAGCATAGGTTGTCTTCAGAAAACCCATTGAGGCATCCTTAATTTTTGTGCTATATGATAGGCATTATTTTTCAGGAGGTGACTCAGAATCTATGGCTCATAAAAATTTGGAGTTGGAAGGGTCCAGACTATCTGGTACCTTTCCTGAATTTCTCAAATTTATATATATATTTTTTTTTCTGAAAAAGAAACAGAATCTCACTCTGTTGCCCAGGCTGGTCTCAATCTCCTGGGCTCAAGCACTCCTCTGCCTCGGGCTCCCAAAGTGTTGGGATTACAGGCATGAGCCACCGTGCCCACTATGGTACTTTTCTCTAAGTTGAAGAAACAGACACATCCAATGGGAAGTGACACAGAACGATGTAGTGACTGAATTAGAATCTGGATATTCAGGTTCAGTGGCACCTCCTGTGGATTACTGACTAAAAGTAGTGCCTGGGTAGGTGTACAGACTGGCCACCTTGGCTACCCCAGCTCACTCCCAGAAGAAGCAAACAGCCTTAGATGTACCGGCTCTGCTTGGCACCTTCAATAATTGAGACAATCACTCCTGAGTGCAGCAGATCTAAAATGGGGTAAATTTTACTGCCACAGTCACTTAGGTGTTGATTC
The DNA here is from genome assembly GCF_024542745.1 of Macaca thibetana thibetana. Taxonomy (NCBI): domain Eukaryota; kingdom Metazoa; phylum Chordata; class Mammalia; order Primates; family Cercopithecidae; genus Macaca; species Macaca thibetana. The sequence continues at coordinate 4,829,021 of NC_065588.1, forward strand.
CAGGTCTTGATCACTCTGGGTCTCATGAATATGCTCTTCTTTTGAGAGAGGAACCAGCAAGAATCTCATTCCTTGGCTATGGGGAGAGAGGAGAGGAGAGGGAGGGAGGACTTAATAAACCCAGCCAGATACTCAGAGTTCTTGAGGCAGTGTGTTCTGGGGGCTAAACACAGCATAGGTTCACATCCAGGGCATACCACTTACTAGATACGTGACTTGGAAAAGTTTTTAAAACTCTTTGTGCCTCAGTTTCTTTATCTGTAAAGTGGGGATATTGTAGTGCCGACCACATGAGATACTTTCAGAATTAACTAAATTTTATCAACGAGTAACTCAGAGTCATTTGGTTAGATATTTTGCATACGGTTCAGTGATTTGCATGAAAGTTGTTTTCTTACACGTGAGGAAGTCGGCGGTAGGCTGAGCCCAAGAACAAAGCCACAGACAAGCTTTATTAAAAGAGAGGGAAGAAAACTACCTGAGAACAATCTGGGAATAGTGAATCTTGTTTGCGTAATTTTTGGGCTAAATTTACTAGCTAGAAGCTGGCAAAGAGATTAATCTGTGCATTCTGTCCCAGTTGGTCCTTAAGTAGGTCAACTGGGAATATCCAAAACAAAACAATTTTCGTCATTTATGGATTCTCTAGAGTCTTGAGAGTTTAGCTATGAAGATGTTCCAGGCCTTCCTGCAGTGTTGTCCGTCAACGTGTGCACCTTGGGCTAGATCTGTCCTACTCATTCTCTCAAGAACTTCTCAATGTGAAAAAGCACTTACAACAGTGCCTGACATGTAGTAAGCAGTATTATCATTCTAAGATAGTTTAACTGTGAGGGAAAGGAAATTAGGAATGATCACAGTACACCTCAGGTGAAAGGGAGAAGACAGGCAGGTGCAGGGGAAATACGACTTATTTTCTAGCTGACTCTTAGAATTGCCCATTTTATGCTGGAGGTAGTCCAGTCACGATTATATGATAGTATAAAACTTTTGTATCACATCGATTGTTGCACTCAGAATTGCTATAGGTGTGCACTTGATTGACAGGAGAACTAAAGGTACACTTGGATGAGAAGATTAAGCTTTACAACCAGAAGTATCCAGGACTACTGAAAATAATACGGCATCCTGAGAGGAAAGGTCTTGCTCAAGCCCGCAACACTGGCTGGGAAGCTGCCACAGCAGACGTGGTCGCCATCTTGGATGCTCACATTGAAGTCAATGTTGGGTGGTAAGGCTCAAAGAGGCTGATTCTTCTGGAAAGGGCAGAGAGGAGACATTGTGCATGTACAGAACACAGGACAGGATACTGTGGACATAGGGAAAGTCAGTACTGGGCCTTAAATAAAGGGACTCTCCAAAGGAGCATGCTTTTATGCAGGCATTTTGCTTGGCTAAGAGAAGTAGCATGGTGGAGAGTATTGACAGTTGGATCATAATTCTGACTTTGCCAAATACTTTGTGAATTTGAGTAAGTCACTTCACTTAACTAGACATTGTGTCTTTAACTGTAAAGATGAGGAGATTAGCCTTTGGTTATTTTAAAGGTTTTTTCCCCAGCCCTGAAATTACATAATAAAATAAAGAGAACTATGTTCTTTAGAGAATGTGGAGAGTCAGACAGGAAAGAAGCATCATCTTGGAAACAGGGAGAACCAAGAGATAACGTAAATTCAAGGAGTAATATACATACTGATAATGCTGCTTCACAATGGCCTGGGGGTGCTACTTGGGTACTAATTTCAAACCTGTTCTTGACGCGGGTTGGCTGCTAGCAGCTTCAGCTATCCCGAAAGTTACAGAGATTCTCTGGACTCTGGAGAGTTCTACTCACAACCCAGCACAGCCTAAATGGAGGAGGTACTCAATGTCAGGGCAATGATAGCAAGGTGCTTGAAACAGCTTTATCTGCTGCCTCCTACTGCTTGTCCTCATACCCAAGCTGGGCTTGCTGCACACTCTTCTTCTAGGGCAGAGCCAATCTTGGCTCGGATTCAGGAAGACCGCACCGTGATTGTGTCTCCTGTGTTTGACAACATTCGTTTTGACACCTTCAAACTGGATAAGTATGAACTGGCAGTTGATGGGTTTAACTGGGAACTCTGGTGCCGCTACGATGCACTGCCACAAGCCTGGATTGATCGGCATGATGTCACTGCCCCAGTGAAGTAAGTCTGAGGAGGTTCAGGGAACTTGAGAAGCACGTGGGAAGGCAGGAATGAACTGCATGGATTTTGTTTATCTTTGGTGGTAGTACTTGGGGTGACGTGGAAGGAGGGGAGGGGATGAAGTGAAGGACAAGGGATAGAAGTCATCCCAGTTAAGAAATCACAGACACTTTGAGATATTTAGGGACTTTCAGGCAAAAATCAAGCAAAATATTTAAAACTTTGGAAAACATTTTGGCCATTTCAAGCATTAACTGGCTATGAAGTAAGGATACCTAGGTGAAAAAGATGTAATTTCAATATATTTTGAGAAGGGTTATGATAACACAGTGGGCCAGGGAAAGCTGCATGCGCTTAGTCCAGCCTGAGAGTTTAGGGAGGGCCTTCATGATAAGAACAGACTTAGGTAGAGTTCTGAAGCCCAAATACTCATTGAGCATCCCACCCCTCACCTCCGCTCCTCGTGGAGAGATTAATGACTCTTGCTGTGTGCTCTGTAGGAGTCCTTCAATCATGGGCATCCTGGCTGCTGACAGGCACTTCCTGGGAGAGATCGGGTCTCTGGATGGTGGAATGCTCATCTATGGAGGAGAGAACGTGGAGCTTAGCCTGCGGGTGTGTACATTTCCCTTCTCTTTATGGGACAAGGCAGAAAGGGGAATAATAGAAAGGTCGTAGGACCCCTAGAATCCTAGAACAAGGCTGAATGTCATTGGCTTGAAGGTGGATACATTCTCATGTTTCCAGGCGACTGGGCCAAGGACGGGGGGCAATAGGACTTCTGGAGTGGACACTCCTGGTATAGCCCATATAATCCGGGAGGTGTGGGTGGGAAGGGGTCAAGTTGGGACTGAATAGATAGATGTCCCTATTTCACTTGAGGACTCTGGGCATTTTTCACGCATCTCCTGGGATAGATTTAACCTTGGAGCAGTCAATTCTCTAGAAGGCCAAAGACAGCAAAAACAGGAGTGGGCAGTGTGACCAGGGAATGCAGACATGTGGGCAGCCAGCCTGCTTCTGTACTCACAGCCAGAGCAGCTGACGTGATAGCCTGAGTTTGTGCTGAGATATAAATCCTCAAACCAGCGCTATAAATCCTCAAACCAGTGCTAGTTCTGACCAACTTCTGTGTGTCTGGAAAAATACTAGCTTCACACTTCCGCAGTGATGCCTGTTGTCTGCCCCTGACTGCTTCCCATGCTTGTTTAGATCACACATGAACAACCTAAATTACAATAAATGGAATTTTAAATTTTCCTGGGTGCATTGTAGGTGTATATATTTAGGGTGTGCATGTGGTGTTTTGATGCAGGCATGCAATGAATAATAATCATGTCATAGAGAATGGGGTATCCATCCCCTCAAGCATTTATCCTTCGTGTTACAAACAAGAACTAAATATATTTTTAAGTTATTTTAAAATACAAAATTAAATTGTTATTAACTATAGTCATCCTATTGTGCCATCAAATAGTAGGTCTTATTTGTCTTATTCATTCTTTGTAACTATTATTTTTGTACCCATTAACCATCCCCATCTCCCCCCGGTTACCCTTCCCGGCCTCTGGTAACCATCCTTCTACTCTCTATGCCCATAAGTTCAATTGTTTTGATTTTTAAATTTCACACGTAAGTGAGAAATACAGTGTTTGTCTTTCTGTGCCTGACTTATTTCACTTAACATAATAATCTCCAGTTCCATCCATGTTGTTGCAAGTGACAGAACCTCATTCTTTTTTTTAAATGGCTGAATAGTACTCTATTGTGTACTACATTTTCTTTATCCATTCATCTGTTGATGGACACAGATTTCTTCCATATCTTGGCTGTTGTGAACAGTGCTGCGACAAACAAAAGAGTGCAGCTATCTCTTTGATTTAGTGATTTCCTTTCTTTTGGGTATATACCCAGGAGTGGGATTGCTGGATCATATGGTAGCTCTATATATACATTTTTTTTTTTTTCTGAGGAACCTACAAACTGTCCTCCATAGTGGTTGTACTAATCTACATTCCTACCAACAGTGGACGAGGGTTCCCTTTTCTCCACATCCTCTCCAGCATTTTTATTGCCTGTCTTTTGGATATAAGCCATTTTAACTGGAGTGAGATGATATCTCACTGTAGTTTTGATTTGCATTTATCTGATGATCAGTGATGTTGAGCATCTTTTCACATGCCTGTTTGCCATTTGTATGTCTTCCTTTGAGAAATGTCTATTCAAATCTTTTGCCCATTTTTGGATTGGATTATTAAATTTTTACCTATAAAGTTGTTTAAGCTCCTTATATATTCTGGTTATTAATCCCTAGCCAGATGGGTAGTTTGCAAATATTTTCTCCCATTTTGCGGGCTGTCTCTACACTTTGTTGATTGTGTCTTTTGCTGTGCTTTTTAACTTGATGTTATTCCATTTGTCAGTGTTTGTATTGGTTGCCTGTACTTGTGGGGTATTGCTGAAGAAATCTTTCCCCAGACCAGTGTCCTAGATATTTTCCTCATTTTTTTCTTGTAGTAGTTTCATAATTTGAGGTCTCAGGTTTAAGTCTTTAATCTATTTTCATTTTATTTTTGTGTATGGTGAGAGATACAGACCTACTTTCATTCTTCTGCATATGAATATCCAGTTTTCCCAGCACAATTTATTGAAGAAACTGTCTTTTCCCCAGTGTATGTTCTTGGTACCTTTGTCAAAAATGAGTTCACTATAGGCATGTGGGTTTGTTTCTGGGTTCTCTATTGTGGTTCATTAGTCTATGTGTCTGTTTTTATGCCGGTACCATGCTGTTTTGGTTACTATAGCTCTGTAGTATAATTTGAAGTCAGGTAATGTGTTTCCTCCAGTGTTGTTCTTTTTGCTAGGCATGGCTTTGGTTATTCTGGGTCTTTTGCAGTTCCACATAAATTTTAGAATTGTTTTTTCTATTTCTGTGAAGAATGTCATTGGCATTTTGATAGGGATTGCATTGAATCCGTATATTGCTTTGGCTTGTATGGACATTTTAATGATATTGATTCTTCCAATCCATGAACATGGAATATCTTTCCATTTTTTGGTGTCCTCTTCAATGTTTTTCATCAATGTTTTATAGTTTTCATTATAGAGATATTTTTTACTTCTTTGCTTAATTCCTAGGTATTTAATTTTATTTGTGGCAATTGTAAATGGAATTACTTTTAAACATTTCTTTTCAGATTGTTCACTATTGGCATACAGAAATGCTACTGATTTTTGGATGTTGATTTTCCATCTTGCAACTTTACTGAGTTTATCAATTCTAATAGTTTTTTGGTGGAGTCTTTAGGTTTTTCCAATAAAAGATTGTGTCATCTGCAAACAAGGATAACATGAACTTCATCCATTCCAATTTGGATGCCTTTATTTATTTCTCTTGTCTAATTGCTCTAGCTAGGACTTCCAGTAGTACATTGAATAACAGTGGTGAAAATGGGCATCTTTGTCATATTCCAGATCTTAGAGGAAAGGCTTTCATTTTTTCCCTGTTCAGTATGATATTAGCTGTGGGTTGTATACGGCTTTTATTATGTTAAGGTATGTTTCTTCTATACATAGTTTTTTGAGGAGTTTTAAATCATGAATAGTTGTTGAATTTTATCAAATGCTTTTTCAGCATCAATTGAAATGATCACATGGTTTTTGTCCTTCATTCTGTTGATATGATGTTTCACATTGATTGATCTGCATGCATTGAACAATACTTGCATCCCAGGGATGAATCCCACTTGTTCATGATGAATGACCTTTCTAATGTATTGTCACATTCAGTTTGCTAATATTTTATTGAGGATTTTTGTGCCAATGTTCATCAGAGATATTGGTCTGCAGTTTTCTTTTCTCTTTTTTTTTTTTTTTTTTTAATGTGTTTTTGTCTGGTTTTGGTATCAGGGTAATACTGGCCTCATAGAATGAGTTTGGAAATGTTCCCTCCTCTATTTTTTGGAAAAATTTAAGTAGGATTGGTTAGTTTTTCTTTAAATGTTCAGTAGAAATCAACAGTGAAACCACTGAGTCCCAGGTTTTCCTTTACTGGGAAACTTTATTACAGCTTTGATCTCATTACTTGTTATTGGTCTGTTCAGGTTCAGGATGTTTTTCCTGGTTCAATCTTGAACGAGGTTCATTGTGTCTAGGAATTTGTCCATTTCTTCTAGATTTTCCAACTTATTGGCATACAGTAGCTTATAGTAGCCAGTAATGTTCCTTTGAATTTATGTAGTATCAGTTGTAATGTCTTTTTCACCTCTGATTATATTTATTTAGATATTCTCTCTTTTTTTCTTAGTTAGTCTGGATAAAGGTTTGTCAATTTTGTTGAACTTTTCAAAAAACCAACTTTTTATTTCATTGATTTTTGTTGTTGTTGTTCCTTTTTTTTTTTTTTTTTTTTTTTTTTGAGATGTAGTCTTGCTCTATTGCCCAGGCTGGACTGCAGTGGCACAGTCTTGGCTCACTGCAAGCTCCGCCTCCCAGGTTCACGCCATTCTCCTGCCTCAGCCTCCTGAGTAGCTGGGACTGCAGGTGCCTGCCACCATGCCCAGCTAATTTTTTTGTATTTTTAGTAGAGACGGGGTTTCACCGTGTTAGCCAGGATGGTCTCAATCTCCTGACCTCGTGATCCACCCGCCTCAGCCTCCCAAAATGCTGGGATTACAGGCGTGAGTCACCATGCCTGGACTGTTTCATTGACTTTTTTGTATTTTTTATTTCAATTTCATTTATTTCTACTCTGATCTTTATTGTTTCTTTTTTATTTTTTAAATTTCATTTTAAGCTCAGGGGTACTAGTGCAGGTTTTTTATATCAGTAGACCTGTGTCATGGGGGTTTATTGTACAGATTATTTCATCACCTACAGATTAAGCTTAGTCTCCATTACTTATTTTTCCTTATCTTCTCCCTCCTTCCACCCTCCACCCTCCAAAAGGCCTCAGTGTGAGTTGTTCCCCTCTTTGTGTCCATGTGTTCTCATCATTTAGCTTCCCCTTAAAAGTAAGAGCGTGTGGTATTTGGTTTTCTGTTCCTGTGTCAGTTTGCTAAGGATAATGGCCTCTAGCTCCATCCATGTCCTTGCAAAGGACATGATTTCATCTTTTATGGCTGCATAGTATTCGTTGGTGTATATGTACCACATTTTCTTTATCCAGTCTATCATTGTTGGGCATTTAGGTTGATTTCATGTCTTTGCTATTGTAAATAGTTCTACAATGAACATACATATGTATGTGTCTTTATAATAGAATGATTTATAATCCTTTGGGTATATACCCAGTAAAGGGATTGCTGGATTGAATGGTATCTCTATCTTTAGATCTTTGAGAAATCACCACAGTGCCTTCTACAATGGCTGAACTAATTTACACTCCCATCAATAGTAGACAAGCATTCCTTTTTTTTCACAACCTTGCGAGCATCTGTTATTTTTTTTCTTTTTAATAATAGCTACCTGACTCCAAACTATACTATGGGGCTACGACAACCAAAACATCATGGTGCTAGTACAAAAACAGACACATAGACCAATGGAACAGAATAGAGAACCCAGAAAAAAGACTGCACACCTATAACTAGCTGATCTTCAACAAATGTGACAAAAACAAGAAATGGGGAAAGGATTCCCTATTCAATAAATGGTGCTGGGATAACTGGCTAGCCATATTCAGAAGATTGAAACTGGACCTCTTCCTTATACCATATACAAAAATTAACTCAAGATGGACTAAAAACTTACATGTAAAACCCAAAACTATAAAAACCCTGGAAGACAACCTAGGCAATACCATTCAGGATATAGGGATGGGCAAAGATTTCATGACAAAGATGCCAAAAGCAATAGCAACAAAAGAAAAAAATTGACAAATGGGATCTATTAGTTATTTTCTATTACAATTTTGGGTTTGGTTTCCTCTTGCTTTTCTAGTTCTTTAAGATTCATCATTAGATTGTTTGTTTGAAGTTTTTACTCTTTTTGATGTAGGCGCTTAGCGCTGTAAACATCCCTCTTAGTACTGTTTTTGCTGTAGTCCATAGGTTTTGGTTATGTTGTGTCTCCATTATCATTTGTTTCAATGAATTTTCCAGTTTCCTTCTTACTTTCTTCATTGACTCACTGGTCATTCAGGGGCATATTGTTTAATTTCCATTTGTCTGTATAGTTTCCCAAATTTCTCTTGTTATTGATTTCTAGTTTTATTCCACTGTGGTCAGAGACAATGCTTGCTATTATTTTTATTTTTTGAATGTTTTAAGACTTGTTTTGTGACCTAACATATGGTCTGTCCTTGAGAATGATCCATGTGCTGAGGAGAAGAATGTGTATTCTGCAGCCACTGGATGAAATGTCTGTAAGTATGTATTAGAGACACTTTGTCTATAGTACAGATTAAGTCTGATGTTTCTTTGTTGATTTTCTGTCTGGAAGATCTGTCCAGTGCTGAAAATAGGATGTTGAAGTCTTCAGTTATTATTGTATTGGGGCCTATCTCTCTATTTAGCTCCAATAATATTTGCTTTATATATCTGGATGTTCCAGTATTGGGTGCTTATATATTTAAAAGGGTTATACCCCCTTGCTAAATTGACCCCTTTATTATTATATAGTGACCTTCCTTGTTTCTTATAGTTTTTGTCTTGAAATCTATTTTGTCTGATATAAATATAGCTACTCCTGCTTTTCTTTGGTTTTCATTGGTATGGAATATCTTTTTCCATCCCTTTATTTTCAGTTTATGTGTATTTTTATAGGCGAAGTATGTTTCTTATAGGCAACAGATCAGCGGGTCTTGTTTTTTCATTCATTCAGCCACTCTATGTCTTGATTGGAGAGTTAAGTCCATTTACATTCAATGTTATTATTGATAAGAAAGGACTTCTGCTATTTTGTCATCTGTTTTCTGGTTGCTTTGTGGTCTTTTCTTTCTTGTTTCTTTTTTTCCTGTCTTCCTCTAGTGAAGGTGATTTTCTCTGTTGATATGATTTAGTTTCTTGCTTTTTATTTTTTTGTGTATCTGTTGTATGTTTTTTGGTTTGGGATTCTCATTAGGCTTGCAATACTATCTTATCACCCATTATTTTAAGGTGATGACAGCTTAACACTATTTATATAAACAGACAACCAAACAAGTGGAAAAAAAAAAACAACAACAAATAAAAACTCTACACCTTGACTTCGTCCCCTGCTTTTTAACTTTCTGTCATTTCTATTTATATATCTCACTGTACTATGTCTTGAAAAGGTTTTGTAGTTATTATTGTTGATTGATTCATTATTTAGACTTTCTATTTAGGATCAGTGTAGTTTATACACCACAGTTACAGTGTTATAATATTCTGTGTTTTTCTGTGTACTGACTATTACTAGTGAATTTTATACCTATAGGTGATTACTTATGGCTCATTAACGTCCTTTTCTTTCTGATTGAAGGACTCCCTTTAGCATTTCTTGTAGGATAGGTCTGGTGTTGATGAAGTCCTTCAGCTTTTGTTTGTATGGGAAAGTCTTTATTTCTCCTTCATGTCTGAAGGATATTTTCACTGTATATGTTGCTCTAGGGTAAAAGTTTTTTCCTTCAACGCTTTACAAATATCATGTTACTCTCTCCTGGCCTGTAAGGTTTCCACGGAAAAGTCTGCTATCAGAAAGTATAGGAGCCGCATTGTATGTTGTTTTTAGAATCCTTTCTTTATCCTTAATCTTTGGGAGTTTGATTATTAAATGCCTTGAGGTAGTTTTCTTTGGGTTAAATCTGCTTAGCATTCTGTAACCTTCTTGTACTTGGACATTGATATCTTTCTTTAGGTTTGGGAAGTTCTGTATTGTTGTCCCTTTGAATAAACTTTCTACCCCTTTCTCTTTCTCTACCTCCTCTTTAAGGCCTATAACTCTTAGATTTGTCCTTTTGAGGCTATTTTCTAGATCCTGTAGGCATGCTTCATTGTTTTGTGTTCTTTTTTCTTTTGTCCTCTGACTATGTATTTTACAAATAGCCTGTCCTCAAGTTTACTGAATCTCCCTTCTGTTTAACCAATTCTGCTATTAAAAGACATTGACGCATTCTTGAGTATACCAATTGCATTTATCATTTCCAGAATTTCTGCTTGATTCTTTTCTGTTATTTCCATCTCATTGTTAAATTTATCTGATAGAATTCTGAATTCCTTCTCTGTATCATCTTGAACTTCTTTGAGTTTCCTCAAAACAGCTATTTTAAATTTTCTGTCTGAATGGTCCCATGTCTCTCTCTAGGATTGGTCCCTTAGTTCATTTGGTGAGATCATGTTTTCCTGAATTATCTTGATACTTGTAGATGTTCTTCTGTGTCTGGGCATTGAAGAGTTAGGCTGCTTGTTGTAAGTAAAGACTACTTATTGTAGCCTTTACTGTCTAGGCTTGTTTGTACCCATCCTTCTTGGAAAGACTTTCCAGATATGCAAAAAGACGTGGGTGTCATGATCTAAGCTGTACCTACTTTAGGGGGCACCCTAAGCCCAGTAATGCTGTGGTTCTTCCAGACTCATGGAAGTGCCACCTTGATGGTCTTGGACAAGATCTGGAAGAATTCTCTGGATTACCAGGCAGGGACCCTTGTTCCCTTCCCTTACTTTCTCCCAAACAAACGGAGTCTCTCTCTCTCTGTTCTGAGCTACCTAGAGCTGGGGGTGCAGTGACACAAGCACCTCCGTGACCACCTCCACTGCGACTGCTCTGGGTCAGACCTGAAGCTAGCACAGGACTGGGTCTCACCCAAGGCCTGCTGTGACCACTCACTGCATACTTCCTATGTTCCCTTGAGACCCTGGTGCTCTACAATCAGTAGGTGGCAAAGCCAGGACACAGGACACAGGCCTGTGTCCTTCCTTTCAGGGCCATGTATTCCTCCAGGTCCCAAGTGGGTCCAGGGGTGCTGTCTGGCAGTCAGAAACTAAAGTAAAATACCTTAAAAGTCTACCTCATGTTTTATTATATTGTGGCTGAGCTGGCACTCAAACCACAAGACACACTCCTTCCTACTCTTCCCTCTTCTTTCCAGAGTTAGAGGCCAGTGCCACCACAGGCCCACAGGAAGTACTGCCAGACTACCACTCATGTTCCCTTAGGGCCCAAGGATTCTCAAGTTAGTTTATGATGAATGCTGCCTGGCTTAGGACTCACCCATCAGGGAAGTGGGCTCCCTTCTGGCCCAGAGCAGGTTCAGAAATGCCATGTAAGAGTCAAGTCCTGGAATCAGGGACCCCCAAGAGACTGCTTGGTGCTCTACCCACCTGTGGCCAAGCTGGTACCTAAAGCCACCAAGTCTCAGAGACTCACCCAAGACCCTCAGTGTAGTATTGGGTATTGCTGCTAGTTGTTCAGTGTCCCGGGGCTTTTCACCTAGCAGGTGATAAATGCTGCCAGGACTGGGTCCTTCCCTTCAAGGCAGTGAGCTCCCTTCTAGCCAGGGTATGTTTAGAAATGTCAGCTGGGAGCTAGGGCCTGGACCGGGGACCACACAACTCTGACTGATTTCCTAGCCTGCTGTAGCTGAGCTGGTATCCAAGATGCAGTCAAAGTCCTCCTCACTTCTCCCTCCCCTCTCCTCAAATGGAAGGAAGGGGTCTCTTCTGGAGCTGCGAGTTGTGCATCCTGGGGTTAGGCGACGGGTAATGCCAGTACTCCCTTAGTGGCCCCCGCTGGTGTTTCAGTAGGTTGTGTGACCTGCCTCCCCACCCGCAATTCACTGTCTCTGGGCCCAGTTCAGCACTAGGATTCACCTAATAGTTGCCTAGACTGCCTTTCAGGCTTACTTAGAGACTCAGAGCACTGTAGCCTGGTGGCGAGGTTCGGGGGAACTCAACGTCCTACTTCTGGGATCAGTGATTTCCCTCTGGCTGGGGCTGGTGTAAATGCTCCCTCTTTGGGTGGGCAGCAGCTGAGTTTGGTTCAGTTTTCCTTTCTGCTCTAACAGGACAGCACTGAGTTCAACGCCTCACAATTGCTGTGCTCTTCCTTCTCCAACACACAGAAGTGCTGTCTACACCACACTACGGCTAGTGGGGATGGGGGAGGGGTAGCACCAGTGATTCACCACTGTCCTTTCTCCCTCTCCAGTGCCCCTTTCAGCAATATCAAGTTAAAATATGAGTACTGTGAGTGTTCACCTGATTTTTTGGTTCTTATGAAGGTGCTTTGCTTGTGTAGATAGTTGTTAAATTCGTATCCTTGTCAGGGGGACGATTGGTGGAGCCTTCTATTCCACCATCTTGCTCCACCACCTCTCCCAACCTGAATTTTTGTGCTCTAGAAGGGAATTCAGGATGCAAACCAAGAAAAATAGAGAAATTACAAGTGCAGATTCAAAATATGTCAGTGTGTTGGTTAACTCTTGCCAAAAAATGTCATGCAATAAATCAACCCAAACTGAGTGCCTTAAAGCAACAATAATCAATTCTCACAGATTTGCAGATCCAGCTGGCTCAGATGGAATGGCTGTGATCCACACATGTTCACTCTGGGGCTCAGGCAAATGTGGGATAGCAGCTACCTAGGACAGAAAGCTCTTCTTATGGTGTACAAGAGGGTCAATGGGACCATGTGAAGTCTTGTAAGGCCTAGGTTTAGAAGTAGCAAGCTATTTCAGAGTATAAGTCACATGGCCAACCCTAAAATGGTGTGAAGAATTAGGGCCAATAAATTTTCATGCATCAGGATCAATTTAGAAGAGGTTTTGTGGATAAAATATCATTTCCACAGTATCTCTTTTACCTTTTTGGTATAATCTTCAGGGCCTGATTAGAAGGGGCTGGCCTGTGGGTTTGTGTTTGTTCTCGGTAGTTCATCTTTCATCTTTCAAGCTAAGGTTGAACTCTTAAAAGAGGCAATGGAAAGTAGTGGAAATTACACAGGTATTGGAGACAGACAGATGTAAGTCAAAATCCTGCTTTGCCACTCAAGCGTTTGTGTGCAACATACAAGCCCTCTAAACCTTACCTCCTGCATCAAGCACCTCGTATGGCGAGTGATACACGGTTTACACTCAATAAATGTTTAATGGTAAAAGTGACAATAATAAGAATGTCAGGGTGGTATTGTAATAAACACTGACCCTGAGTTCTAATGCTGTCTCTACTAACTCACTGTGGACTAAGCTTCTATAAGATGACCTTTTTTTCCCCTCCAAGCCCTGAAATTCTGTGCTTGTGACAATGTGATCTCTGGTCCATTGCGGTGTCTGGAGGAACAAAGTAATTTCCCATCTAGAGTTTATTTCATTCCACTCTCTTTAATTTCTTTCTAACTGAAACTGAAGACCCCATAGCCATGTACTGTACCCAATAAGGACCCACTCAGGACTCCACATTTAATGTTAACAAATGAACTTTTGAGTCTTGTCTGGGTTATACCTTAAGCCATAATCATTCTTTGGCAGAGAAAACTAACTTTTATTGGATGGTGGTTGATATGGTTAGGCTTTGTGTCCCAACTCAAATCTCATCTTAAATTATAATCCACACAATCCCCGCATGTCAAAGGAGAGACCAGGTGGAGGTAATTGGATCATGATGGGAGGGTTTCCACCAGGTTGTTCTCCTGATTGTGAGTTTTCACAAGATCTGATGGTTTTTATAAGTGTTTGGTAGTTCCTCCTGCATTCATTCTCCTTCCTGCCACATTGTGAAGAAGGTGCCTTGCTTCCTCTTCGTCTTCTGCCATGATTGTAATTTTCCTGACACCTCTCTAGCCGTGATGAATTGTGAGTCAACGAAACCTCTTTCCTATGTAAATTACCCAGTCTCAGGCAGTTCTCTATGGCAGTGTGAAAACAGACAAATACAGTGGTCTGATCAGTTTTCCCATTTGTGAAATGGAGAGAAGCATTTTGTTTAATGTACCTCATAAGAATGATGGTACAGTCACAATGTAACAATGAATTTGATATAATTTTATAAAGATATTAATTAGAATGCTCACTCAGCTTCTCTGACAGAAGCTAAAATAACAGAAGCTTCAACATGATAGAAACTAATTACTCTTTCCTATAACAGTTTGAACATAAGCAGTTCAGGATTGATATGGCAGCTCTAGGGTGATAGGGACCAAGACTTTTATTTTGTGGTCCTGCCACACTCAACACCGTATTTGTATTCTAGCCGGTAGGGAGAGAAAAGGGGGAAGAGAGAGAGCAAGCTCTTTCTTTTTAAGAGCACTACCTGAAAGTTGTGTGTATTGTTTCTTTTCACATTCTATTGGCCATTACCTAGTCATATGGCCACACCTGTGTGCAAAGGAGTCTGGGAAATATAGACTTTAGTTAGTGGGTTATATGCCCAGGTGTTTCTTCTATAACTGGAGATGTAGAGCAGAATAGACTTTGGGAGTACAAGTAGTCTCTAACACAAAAAATATAAATGCAAAAATACTTTATGTATGGTACTTAGCAAAGTGTTGAGGATGACCCTAGTTACACTCTGGCTGGGTTTTCCTACCTACCAGAGCTTTAGGTGAATTCTCCAATTCTTCAACTTAGGACCCAAAGCCCTCATTATTTCTGAGTTCCTTCTGCTTTGTTCTCTCCTTCTGCACCTAGGCTGAGTCTCTCTGTTTTCATTCTCCCAAACATACATAAAACACTGCCATTTCAGTTTCTACAATACGTTCTATTTATTTTAATACTTTGTGATTTTTAAAATGGACTTTGCTTAAAATATAGGGTCATCCTTTTCCTTTTCTTTGGAGCAAGCAGTTCTGCCCATATCCAGCTTCTTTGTTTGTGTGTGACTATTTGCCTTTTAAAACTTCTAAGCACTTATTAGGATCTTTCTCCAGTAGCAGATCTTGAATATCAGAGCTGCATAGAGCGCTTTATTCTGACATCTAGTGGCCATGGCAGGGATGGTGCTCATCAATGTGTGTAAAGTGAAGCAGGGAGATATGGGTAGGAAAGAAAAAACAGCATTTGTTGAGCACCTTGTTTATTTCACACGCTGTGCCAGAACTGGACATGTAACTTCCTGGGTTCACAATGCAGCTCTGTCATTTACTAGCTGGCAAACATGGGCAGGTTACTTAAAGGGAGATACCTGTATGGTGAGGATTAAATTTATGGAAAGTATTAGGACAGTATATGGCACAAAGTAATATATTATTATCATCAGAAGCTTAATGTCTGTGTGTATGTATGTGTGTGTGTGTGTGTGTGAGAGAGAGAGAGAGAGAGAGAGAGACAGAGAAAGAGAGAAAGAGGGGGGGAGAGAGAGAGAGAGATGATGGAAGGAGTTTGGCAAGTGGGAATAAATTTTGAGAGCAGAGTTTGAAGACTTTTGTGCAAAGCTAATTATGGGCATTACTTCATAAATGGCAATCTTTTTTTTTCTTTTGAGACAGAGTCTTGCTCTGTTGCCCAGGCTGGAGTACAATGGCGCAATCTAGGTTCATTGTGAGCTCTACCTCCCAGGTTCAAGTGATTCTCCTGCCTCAGCCTCCTGAGTAGCTGGGATTACAGGTGCACAACAACACACCTGGCTACTTTTTGTATTTTTAGTAGAGACAGGGTTTCACCATGTTGGCCAGGCTGGTCTCAAATTCCTGACCTCAAGTGATCTGCCTGCCCCGGCCTCCCAAATTGCTGGGATGACAGGCATGAACCACCACACCTGGCCTCGGCAATCTTGACTTTTAACTTGAATTTAAGATTTCTTATGACAAAGTTAATTTTTCTCCCTGAATTCATGTGAGGTGAAGACCTCCATCAGCTAGGAAAATTGGAGTAAGGTTATATTTGGATTTTGAATGTTTGGCTAGAGAGAATAATAATATTTAAGTGCAAGCTGGATGTAACCTCCACATCATTCTGGGAGCCAGTGAGGAGAGCCAAAGAAGGATAATGAAAGAAAATGTGTACTTCAGGTTATCTCAGAGGCTGCCATAACTGATTTCTTGTTATGTCATTGGATCCTGGTGACAGTCCAAAGAGTGGCTGTGCCCTTTTAGCAGATGAGTAAGTTGAGGGTCAGCTTTTTCCATCATTGCACAACTGGCAGCTGCAAAACATGCTAGCTGCCAGGTGTGCAATGATGGAACCAGAATTTGAACATAGGTCAGTCTGATTTCAAAGCCTTTTTTTTTTTTTTTTTTTTTTTTTTTTTAACTTCATTCATTGTTCTGGGAAATAGGGTGTAAAGGAAGGGGAATCCAGGGTTTTAAGAAGTGGAGAAAAGGATGAAAACAATTTGAAAGTCAGATAATGAGACTGACTACTCAGTTGGACACTCTTTTGGTAAGTTAACTGAACCAGTGGGGCCTGAGCTACACACCGTTATCTCAGGCACTCCCACTGACGTGAGTGTGCTAGGTTGCTAGCCACTGCTATGGGCTAATTACCTCCCAGAAACTGCAGCTCACTTAGGCAACTGTGAAGAGAAGACACAGGAGACACCACATCAATCCAATGTGATTGGACAGTCCCATTAGCTACTGAGATGAACATCACATTTTCTAAGCTCAATATGAGAATGTGTGTTTTGACAAGTATGTTTTATACCCATCAGGATGGTACAAACGAATGTTTGTAATTGGGTCATAAGCCATGGTACCTTTTGGTCAAGTTACGCAAATTAGTTATCTATTGCTGTATAACAATGTTATCACAACTTAGTGTTTGAAAGCAAGATGCATTCATTATTTCACAGTTTCTGTGGGTCAGAGGTCCATGCACAGTTTAGCTGGGTCTTCTGTAAGGCTGCCATCAAGGTGTCAGCCACGGTTGGGTTCTCATCTGGGCTCCACTGGGGAAAGATCTGCTTTCAAGCTCACATTCTTATTGGCAGCATTCAGTTCCTTAAAGTCTTCCAGGCTGAGGAAGCATTCAGTTTCAAGCTGGGTATGGGTTGGAAGCCACTCTTAATGTCTTCCCTTTTCATGTGTTAGCTGACAACATGGCAGCTTCCTTCTTCAAATCCAACAAGAGAGAGCATCTCTTGGCAAAATGGACTCTACAGTCTTATGCAGTGTATTCATGATCCATGCAATCAAGCACATCCTGCCATCTTTGCCATATTCTGCTGGTTAGAAGCATGTCACAGGCCCACACTCAAGGGAGAGGGGATCAGGCAAGGCTGTAGACACCAGGAGAAGGGACCATGGGGGCACTTTGGCATCTGTCTGCCACACTGCCCTATGTCTAGCATGCAGGCAGAGAAGGGGCAGGAGGAACTTAGTGCAGTGAGAGTGGCTCAGGGCATGGCGCCTCTCAGGACATGGACACTTTCCTTGGGGTGAGGGAGCAGAGGCCCCTCCTTTGGTCCATGTAGGAGGACTTGCTGAAAGAAGTATGATTTCAGGAGTTGTTTGAATGACAGGAGAGAAGCAGTTCGGTAGATTTCTAAGGAAAGATGATTTAGATAAGACAGTTAGGAGGCAATATAAAGGCAGGAGTGGGAGGACTGAGCTTACATTCTTTAAAAACGGTTCTAAAATGTAGTCTTCTTGTGTCAGCAAGCTATGCAATCCATTGGCTGTGAAGCGCAGGTGATTTTTTTTGTCTTCTTCTGCAGGTGTGGCAGTGTGGAGGGAAGATTGAGATTTTGCCCTGCTCCCGGATTGCTCACCTAGAGAGACACCACAAGCCCTACGCCTTGGATCTGACCCCTGCCTTGAAGCGCAATGCTCTGCGAGTGGCGGAAATCTGGATGGATGAGCACAAACACATGGTCTACTTGGCCTGGAACATACCTCTCCAGGTGAGTCATGGAACTGAACAGCAGCACGGAAGAATGAAAGAGGAGGAGGTGGCAGTTATGTAATGGGGCAGGATAAAGCAAAAGTGCCATCACAGCCCTAAATAATTAGAATAAGGTCCTGATGGTGTGATAATAATGGCTCTTAACATTGATGTAACAGTACAGTACTGCATTCCGGACCCTTCTATATATTAACTTATTAGCTGTCACAACATATGTAGGGGATAGGTTTTCTTTTTGTTATTCTAAGTTTTACAGATGAGGAAGCTGAAGCACAGAGAGTTGTAAGAAACTTGTTTAAGGTAATGTGGAGAGTAAGATTCAAACCAAGGAAATCTGGCTTGTAAGTTCCCTGTTCTTCATCTCTCTTTTATAATGGGAGATATAAACATAGCAGGTGTGATGTAGGGTGGTGGGAGAAGGCACTGTCATCTTGCTGGATGCACAAGAATGAGGATAGCATTCTTTTTTAAGTTGTGTGTGTGTGTGTGTGTGTGTGTGTGTGTGTGTGTGTGTGTGTTTTCCGGTAGAGACAGGGTCTTGCTATTTTGCCCAGGCTGGTCTGGAACTCATGGCCTCCCAAATGTTGAGTTTGAAAGTGTCAGCCCCTGCACCCAGCCAAGGATGGCCTTCTTAGCTAAGCCCACATCTTATACACTGGCTGCTTAAGGTCATGCTATGCTGTCCGGTGTCCCTGAGCTCTGGCTCCGGGCTAGAGCATATGGAGCTGTGTTGGCCCAAAGGGAGGAGTCATCGCATTGACAAACTCATCCCTCCATCACAGTGGGTTCTAATGTAGCCCCCAGAAAGCCAGGGAGTCAGGATGGTGGGCAGCTGTGGAGGGACCTGGAAGAGAAAGTCTGGAGGGACTCCGAGGGTCAGGAGCCAGGTTAACACTGGGATCACTAGGCCTGGAGATGGTAAAAATGTGCAGAAATGCCTGAGCCTTCTTTATAATTTAAAGATGCCAAAGTGCTTCCTTTCATAATCCAAGCTGCCAATAACCTCTTACAGTTGGATCACTGTTTGAAGAGAGATGGGTAAGAATTGATTCTGATGTCCCAGGATGCCAAGGTATGATAGGAAAAAAAACTACCCTCCAGGACATCCCTAGCTTTTTTATTTCTACAGAGTCATACTGTGACTGTCCCAAGCTGTATGAAGAGTTGTCTGTAACACACTGAACCATCAAAGGATGATCTAAATTTTTGCATGGGATGATCTGAAATGAGCCCCAAAGGAAAATTCTGGGAAGAAGGCAGATACACAAGTGGTTCCTGCTTTTTCTAATTTGCCTCTTTCGTATTATTTTACATTGATTCCCCACAAATATCACTTCTAAGAAAGTCTCTTTTAATCTCCAGAAGTCTTCTTGTGTCAATAAGCTCTTTTAATCTCCAAAAAGTCTCTTTTAATCTCCTTTGGCCTTTTCTGGCCCTATCGTGAGGAGTATTTTGGGTTTTATTGATGTAAATATCATCTCAAATAGGAGCAATCTGCATAAGCTCATGAGGAGAAAGAAACCTGAGTGGCCCCACTGTGCGGGCCTTGAAGGAGTAGAATTTGAAAGAGCAGAATTTTCTAGGGTTTAAGGTTTTTCCACCTTCTCTGGAAATATAAAATATCAAGGTTACTTCACAGGCTATCAGAAAAATACTCAGTTCCATCATGCATGGTCCATACCCACTGGTGGAGTGAAGGCGCTGCTAAAAACTGCAGCCACATTAAATGTAAAGGAGTCTAACTGAGCAATGCATGATTCGCAAATGGGGCAACACCCAGATTCACAGCAGATTCAGAGACTCCAGCACAGCCACGTGGTGGAAGAAGATTTATAGACCAAAAAAAAGGGAAGTGGCGTGCAGACACTGGAGGTGAGGTACAGAAACAGCTGGATTGGTTATAGCTCCGTGTTTGCCTTATTGGAACACAGTTTGAACACTCGACAGTGGATGAGTGGTTGAAGTATGGCTGCTGGGATTGGCCAAGACCCAGCTGTTGTTACAGGTGCACAGTCCTAAGTTAGAGTTTCGATCTTGTCTATTAAGTTGGGTTGCAGTTCGTCTACAAGGACTCACATACAGAAATATGGAGTCCTTCTCAGGCCGTATTTAGTTTGCTTTAACAGAGCTGTCATGAGTCCAAGCACAGAAACACTTGGTGTTTTATTTACAGAACTCTGGAATAGATTTTGGAGACATTTCTTCCAGAGTTGCGCTCCGGGAAAAACTGAAATGTAAAACCTTTGACTGGTACCTGAAAAATGTTTATCCACTCTTGAAGCCAATCCACACCATCGTGGGCTATGGAAGAGTATGTATTATGAAACTGCATTTTGAATTTTAGATGTTTGTGAAAGACAATGCAACCTGAATCACGTGATTGCCCGTCCTGCCCAAGACGCCCTTCCTACCGTGGCTTTTTCCTCAGCTCTTTGCCCTCAGCCCTCTCAGTTTCCTTTTGTCCCTTGCTCCCCAATCCCCATCTCTTTTCCTTCTTTCTGCTTCTACTCCCCTTGAAAACTGTAGCTCTTGCCTGGACACCCCCCCACCCCCGGCCAACCCCGGTTTCTCCACCAACTGCAGCCACTGGCCTTGCCCACCTGACTCTACAGAGGCGCCCCTCCCTGTGTGTGGCGATGGTGCGAGGTGGTGGGTGTTTCCAGGATGTGGGTATCGTGGCAGCACCTCCCTTCAGCATCGGTCAGTTTCCCAGTGCTTAGAAAATGCCTGCCGGGATCCCAGCCCTCTGCTCCTTGCGGCTGCTGGTTCCTGGTGCCCTCGGTGTGTTGGGGAAAATGTAGGCCCTGGGAGGGATGGGGCCTCATTCTCTGCCTCTTTCTAACAGCGTTGCCGTGTGTTTTGTCCCTTCAGATGAAAAACCTGTTGGATGAAAATGTCTGCTTGGATCAGGGGCCCGTTCCAGGCAACACCCCCATCATGCATTACTGCCATGGATTCAGTTCACAGGTATCTTCCACAGTCTTCCTGGACCTGCCTGGGCAAGTCTGTCGTGGCTCAGCCCCTGGTAACCGTTCCTGGGTCTAGACTCCGTGATAGGTGATGGGGAGGCAGGAGCGGAGATCCTGGGTAAGGGTGAAACCCAGACCTGCCATGGCAACGTAGTTCCATCTCAGTTACAGGGAGGATAGGTAGAAAGGCTATGCTCTGTCACGTTCATTCATTCTCCATGGTGATATCTGCATTGACAATCACCTCTGGTCCCTTCCTTTTCCCCTCCTCCCACAGCTCCTGCCATCTTCTCAGGGCTCCTTGAAAGCCTGGGAGAGTGGGCAGGTGAAGCCACCTGTGCTTCTCCTATAGGGAAGGAAACAGAGCTAGAGAGGATAGAGGCTGAGCAGATGCTCCTCCAAGGGATGGATGAAGAGCCCTGGCACCATATGGAAGGCGCGGCCAGGGAACTTTTTTTTTTTTTTTTTTTTTTTTTTTTTTTTTTGAGACAGAGTCTTGTGCTGTCGCCCAGGCTGGAGAGCAGTGGTGCGATCTCGGCTCACTGCATGCTCTGCCTCCCGGGTTTACGCCATTCTCCTGCCTCAGCCTCCCGAGTAGCTGGGACTACAGGCGCCCGCCACCGTGCCCGGCTAGTTTTTTGTATTTTTAGTAGAGACGGGGTTTCACCGGGTTAGCCAGGATGGTCTCGATCTCCTGACCTCGTGATCCGCCCGCCTCTGCCTGCCAAAGTGCTGGGATTACAGGTGTGAGCCACTGTGTCGAGCCGGAACTTTTTTTTTAAGAGACAATATTCACGTCTGTCCTCTGAAACTTTGCATGCTGCCCTCATAGCTGCCTTTTGAGGCATGCACAATAGATATCATTTCCACTTAGATGAAAAAATGGAGACACATTAATAACCTACTTCTCCAAGCTCACTGAGCAAGACAGTGTCAAATCAGGAATTTAAAAGGTTTTCTGACAACAAACGCATAGCTGAGGCCTACAGTGACAGATTCTGGAGTTCAGTTTTGTTTTTCCTTCAAAGACAAGCTTCTTCATCCATGTAAGCTCTGATTCTGTTGGAACCCTCCTAGGCCTGGCCTTCTCCCTGGATTCAAGGGGAGACTAAGGAGAAGGAAGCAGAGGTGGCTTCATGTTGTCCAGGAAGGTTCAGTGCTCCCGGTGTGACTGGGTGTCTGAGATCAGACTTCCAGCTCTCCCTCCGGCTAGGGCGTCCTGCTGGCTGACGATGCCTATGGTGAGTCCTCTGCTTTTTTTTTTTTTCCAGAATGTCTACTATCACCTAACCGGGGAGCTCTATGTGGGACAACTGATTGCAGAGGCCAGTGCTAGAGATCGCTGCCTGGCAGACCCCGGCAATGCAGAGAAGCCCACCTTAGAACGATGCTCTGGGGCAGCTAGGAATGGACTGCATATATATTGGGATTTTAAACTGGTGAGTTATGTGTTTTTTGTTTTGTTTTGTTTTGTTTTTCTTTTGAGACTGAGTGTGGCTCTGTAGCCCAGGCTAGAGTGCAGTGGCACAGTCTCGGCTCACTGCAACCTCCGCCTCCCAGGTCCTGGTTCAAGCAATTCTCCAGCCTCAGCCTCCCGAGTAGCTGGGATTACAAGCACGCGCCATCATGCCCAGTTAATTTTTGTATTTTTGGTAGAGACAGGGTTTCATCATGTTGGCCAGGCTGGTCTTGAATTCCTGACCTGATGATCCACCCACCTCAGCCTCCCAAAGCGCTGGGATTACAGGTGTGAGCTCCTGCGCCGGGTGAGTTACATGTTTTTTTAAAGGACAGGTATATGAAAGGTTCAGATTTGATTTGATATTGTTTTACGAGAATTACTTCTTGTGGCCCCGTGTAGGGAAAAGATTGGAAACAGCAAACTGGGTGTGAAACACTGAGTCTCTTGACTAAGGCAGGGTTGGTTAAGGAGAGGAAATATTGGAGTCTGTTGTAGCTGAACAGTTGAGAGTTTGGGCACAAGTCCTAGCTCAGTACAGCAAGTTCCTTACCCTCTCTGAAGCTCAGTTTCCTCATTATAAAATGATGGAGATGATAATATCTTCTGTATGTGACTTTTGGGAGGATTAAATGAGATAGCGTGTGCAAAGCATTTAGCGTGGTGCCTGGAGCAGAAGAGTGTTCAATACGCATTAGCCATTGTGATCCATTTATTATTAATGATTATCAGAGGGTGTGGAACACGAGGCTGAAATCTGACGGGGGCTAATGTAGAAGCCCTGCCTTTAACTTCAACATCAAATGACCAAGGACAGGGTGGAGGGAATCTGGCAGAATTCACGTGACGATGACTCGAGGGTCTTGGCTGACAACAGTCTGTGGGGAATGTACAATGGATGGGGTTGCTCCAAAAGCTTCTGCACTCTTGGGCCAATTCGTTAGGAAGGGGCAGTGCCTCCTGGAGGGAGCTACTGCTCTGTATGTGACTGTGTCTCTGAATGCGGTACTATGCTTGGTTCAGGTGCCACGCGGACAGTCTAGTTCAACAGTTTCTAACTTTTCAAAGTTTATGACGCCTTTGAGAATTCGCTGATAGCTATGGACTCTCTCTCTCCAGGAAAACATACATATGAACCAATGTGCAAGATTTGCTTACAGTTTCAGAGGTTTTTTGCATCCTAGATTAAGCTTCCCTGAACTAGACAATATCGATTAGGAGGAGGAGGGTAATGTCTTCTCAGTCTCTGGCGTCTCACTTTACGCTCCAGTTCTATGGAACTACATGTAATTCAATGAAAATCCAGGTTCCCTCTTGTCTTAAGCCTTTCTGCAGGTATTATTCCCTCTCCTCCCACTTCGTCTCCAGACCAACTACAAAGTGTTCCCCTGGCCTTACACGTCACCTCCTTGGAAGCCTTCCGTGAGCCCAGAGGAGTCAGTTGAGTGGTTCCTCTTGGTGCTCTCAGGGGCACTTTTGTAGCCCTAGTCTCACCGTCTCTTGCAATTGTCTGCTCACTTGCTTCTTTTCATTTGGCTGTGAGCTGGAGGGCAGGGCCTGGGGTTTGCTGTTTTTTCTCTAGCGTCTGGCACAACCCCTAGAACATGGCAGGCACTCGACAAATGGTTGCAGAGCAAATGGAAGATTGGCAGGCCAGGAGATAGGAGCTTGAAAGGCTTGTTAGGCTTATGGATAGAGAAAAGGCGGCGCTGTCTTTGTGAGGAAGAGGGAGTAGATTTGTTTAATGTCGCAGGAGGGCAGAACTGAGACCAATAGGTAAAGATTAAGGAGGCAGATTTTGACTTAATGTAGGAGCAAGGGCAGGACTTACTAAAGGCCTCACAGCTTCAGGTTTCCTACAGAAGAATAGGCTGCTGAGCACGGTGGTGAGTTCTCCGTCAATGGCAGTCACCAAGCGCAGCATGTCTGAGCATCTGGCAAGCGTAGGGTACTAAATATGAGTTTTTGATGTCCTCAGTCATATCTTTTTTGTTCGTGTGAAGAAAACTACTACAAGTTTACTTGGTTTTAAAAAATTAATATTCACTGTGTTCAAGTTATAAATTAAAACATTTAATGAGATAGTGTGTGTAAAGCATTTAGCATGGTACTTGGTGCAAAGGAGTATTCAAAGAATCATGGTTTTTCTTTAAGCTTTTAAGTTCAGGTTACAAATCTTATTATTTTATCCGTAAGGCTAACAAGTTTTGACAATCCCCTTTAAAGAAGATTTTTTAAAAATTTAATAAATTAAATTCCATTAAACATTATGAGCTGTATTTACAAATTTAATACGTTAAATTTCCTTTCTTAAGAACTTCTCATTGACCTGACTTTAAATTTTTCAATTCTTAAGTTCTCTTAAATGTTTCAGAAGTGTTTATAAAGTCAGTAAAATTTCACCATCAAGTCACCAATTTAATTACTCAAATACACATTTTAAAATTGCTATCACAAGATTAATCTGTAAGATGCCCATTTTCTTAGATACAAGTACTTAAAAATAGTAAATATACACAGAATCTTTGGCAAGTGCTATGTATTTGATTCCCTTAATAGCTACACTTTATCCTAAATCTCCTATGAATTAAAGATACAATGTATTCTAAAGAAATAATATTTTTAGATAAAATTTTATTCTCATTTTTCCATATCCTTTTTTCTGTTTTTTCTTTTCATGATAACAGCCTACCGTTACTAAATAAATAATTATGCATTCCAAACATTTTGAAGGTCGCCTTGCCAAGAAAAGTTTGGATGATGGCCTTCTCAGCTGACTGAGGCTACTGTCAGAAAAGAGGTTTGGGTTGGCTGTGAGATCTGGAAGGCAGGACATCCAGGGAAATTCTGCCAACCATTCTAACATACAGGCTGGGTCCATTTCTATGGCCACTATGTCAAGAACTACAAAAGCTGAAAAGGGAGGTGATCATGTAATTTCTGGTGTGTTACCTAATATTAAGTTAGTCTTGAGTGGATTCACTCCATCTAATCCTTTTCCATCCATCTTACCTCTTAGGTCTACAGTTCTTTTGGATATGAAAAATGATACTTGATTGAATGTTGGGCTCTTCTGGTTCTCACTTTTCTTTGTAGACACAGCTTACAAATTAATTTACTAAAAAGTTACCAAAGAAATTTTCCAAAATTGAGAGGGAGATGAGACTAGATCATCCCTTTGTTTTCTTTGATTTCATGATTCTGTGTTTTGGGTGTACCAGAGGAGGCTATGACCCCTGTGACACAAGAGATCCAGTGATGGGGCGGGGAGCCAGTTGAAGAAGAGAAGGCCTAGTCAGACACATGGACTTTAACTTGAGGAGCACTGCATTGAGATAGTGATGCCACTGAAGTAAGGGGGCGTTTGGGGAAGGTCATCCATCTTCAGGGTGAAGCAACAGCTCACAATACAAAGAGGGTCTCTGTGAGGAGTAGTGAGGAGTAGTGAGGAGGAGGAGAGCGCTCATGGTGAGGGGTGGGAAGTGTGGGGAAAGACGAAGTGGGGAAGGAGTGCTCCCACACACCGCTGGTGAGCGTGGAGACTGGCACAGCTCCAGAAGCAACTTGCCCACGTGTAGGAAAACCAGACGCTCCTCAGAACCCAAACTAACTATAACTCTTTTTAAGGCACTGATTCTTTTTTAGGACAATATCTTTACTCAAAAAATAGTATAGAACGTAGGCCAGGATTACTGTAGAAAATATCTTAATACTTATCACAGTGAAACACAAGGAAAAATTAAATGTCCAACAGTAGGGAATGCTTTGAACTGAATATTATATAACCATTCAAATGATATTCTGAAGAAATCTATTCCAAAAAGTTAATAAAATTGGAAAAGATGTATGTAGAATGTTAAATTTATATAAAGAAGCAAGATGTAAAGACCACATATACAATGTTATCTTGTTATGAGTGCTTTTATATACTTTATATATAAAATATTTTAAAACATATTTTTAATAAATGCACTTCTAGTCAATCATCCCCTCCCCTGAAAGCTGCCAGCGATCCTGAGGACATGACCTCACGGATGATCTCAAAGTTGCTCCATGCCCGCCTCACCTGCCAGTAGCCCATGTGCCCAGAGCCCTGGCCATTTATTTTAAAGTATTTTATATATTTTTAAAGTATATTTTCAAGTTAAAAAAGAAGCATCTCTTACTTTTGTAAAAGTGAAAAAGAAACAAAAACAAAAATCCTTTAAAAACTCTGACAGGCAGCACCCCAAAACAAAGACCAAAACGGCCAGGCGCGGTGGCTCATGCCTATAATCCCAGCACTTTGGGAGGCCAAGGCGGACAGATCACTTGAGGCCAGAAGTTCAAGACCAGCCTGGCCAACATGGTGAAACTCCATCTTTACTAAAAATACAAAAATTAGCTGGGCGTGGTGGCGGGCAGCTGTAATCCCAGCTACTCAGGAGGCTGAGGCAAGAGAATTAGGTGAACCTGGGAGGCGGAGGTTGCAATGAGCTGAGATCATGCCACTGCACTCTGTCCTGGGAAACAGAGCGAGACTGTGTCTCAAAAGAAAAAAAAAAAAAAAAAAGCAAAAACAAAACATACCAACCAACCCAAAACAAAAATGTGTAAGATCCAGATGAACACAATTTGAAAGCAACTAGAGGATGTATGGAACACTGTCAAAGCTCATGTCACGTGGAAGTCGAGTGGAAATAGAAAATAGACCACTGACTTTGTCTAAAAGGTCACACTAAATTAGAATAACCCAGACCTACTGAGCACATACATGCCCCTGTGTGAGGTTCAACATTGTCTCATTTAGTTCTTATGAAACATAGGTTTCATAAGAGAAGTATGATCACTAACTCCATCTCACCCATGAACTAACCAGGGCACTGAGGAGTCCAATTATTTGCTGAGGGCTACACAGTGTAGTAAATGCCCAGCGTTCAAACACGGAATCTTAACGAATGTGTGCTATTGCCTCGTTGCTTGGGAATTTGATTCTGAAAGGGAGAGAAAACCTGAATGTTTGTTGAAAGGGTTAGTAGAGTTGAGGTCTGGGTTTATTTTGTCCTTCAAATATTGTGACATTTGGACTTGTTTAAAGGCAGTAGAAAAGGAATCTGCAAAGAGGGAGAAATAAAAGACGGATGTTAGGAGGAGTGTTTCTCTAGCATCGAGGATGGCTGGGGCTCAGGGAGCAGAGAGGGCTGCTGGCTGGTGAGGTGGGCGTGGGGCCGCTCCTTTGAGATCATCTGTGAGGCCATGTCCTCAGGATCGCTGAGGGCTTGCAGGGGACGGGAGGATTGAATGGAAGTGTGGTGTTCTTGACATTTAGTTAAAATAAGTGCCAGGTGGGGGCTGACAGACAGAGCATGCTGAAGAGGCCTGGAAGAGGAACCCTGGGGAGCAAGCCCAGCTCTGGGGCCATGTGGGCAGGTTTATGAGCCAGGCCTGCTCAGTTGGCAGACCCTGTCCACAAGGGCTCTGTGGTCTGGAAGCAAAGAGAGAGGAGCGGTGGCGGTGGTGGAGGAGAAGTTCCAGAATCTGAAGAGTTGCCCTGAATGGCCAATGTTGGATGGCTGCCCAGAGGAGGAAAGGGGTGGCTGGGGCTTCGGGGAATCCAGGGACAGGCAAATTTGGGGGAGCAAGGGCCGTTGGAGGCAGTTTCTGATGGCAAGAGATGAGAAGCAGGGAGGTGATTGTGAGAGAGGAAGCAGAAATCTGGAGATGTTAGAGCTGCAGTCAGTCCCGCTTGGTGTTCAAGAACTTGGTGGCAGTTTGTCTGAAGGGGGACAGTGAGGTCAGGGTTTCTCACCAGCCATCAGAATGAATGTTATGCACCCTAAGGATGATAGCAGAGTGCAGGGCATGAAGAGGAAACAGCCTGACCCAGGCACTGATATAGATCATGTGAGTCCTGCAAAGGGGTAGAGAGGGATGTGGGAGAGAGAGGGCCGGGAGCAGAGGGCAGGACCAGGAGAGATGGTAGTGTGGACAGATGGCAGGATTGTCAGTTGCTGAGATATGAAGATGAGGGGGAAGAAGCTCAGGGAGGTTGTGGGAATCACACAGGATCAAAGAGAAGGATGGCCCTTCCTTTCTCTTCTCCTTTGAGAATGGGGAGTGGCAGAGATGAACTAAGATTTGTTGCATGTTTCATGTGTCAGGCCCAAGATGGTCCATCAATATGAACCCTAATTTTAACCTTAGTATTAACTCTGAGCCCATTTTATAGATGAGATTGACATTGAGACTTGGAGAGAGCAGGTAATTTGCCCAAGCCCACACGGTTCGTATATGGTAGAGCAAGGATTCAACCCTACCATTGTAGCACTGATGCCTATCACGTTCCCAGTCATAAACCTTGGCGAAGCCCCCGCAACAGGAGAGGCAGGAGGCTGCCTCAGAGGCTGAGGTTCCTGAATGTAGCTCCTGCTCCAGGCCCACGACACAGTTTCCCTGAAGAGGGAGAGAAGCACAAGGTGAAGGTGACCCTGATGGGTCTCATGGGGTCAGGGGTGAGGACGTGGAAAGGAGGGCCAAGCTGAGAAGGCCCGCCATTCTCACAGATGCCTTCATTCCGTGGTAGTCAGTACTGACCCAACGCTTCCATCTCAGAAGAGGCTGAGGGCATCACAGGAAGCCAGAGCAACGCCGCCTGGTTGGTCACTTTGCCATGGGGCTGGTAGAGGAAGCACTGGGTGGTCTCATCCTACATCCTGCTTCCTTTTCTCCCCTGGATGACTTGTGGAGGACTGAGAGGTCCTTCAAGAATGTGGCTGAGCGCAGCAGGGAGAGCAGGGCCAGATGAGATGATGAATTACTGAAGCATTTCAGCACCTTGGCTCTGTCTCTCTTCCCCTCCAGGGAGGAGCCGTCAGAAACAGGGATACCAAGCGGTGTCTGGAGATGAAGAAGGATCTTTTGGGTAAACACGTGCTTGTGCTCCAGACCTGTACCACGCAAGCGTGGGAAATCCAGCACACCGTCGGAGACTGGGGTCAGACCAACAGCCAGTGATCGCCAGACGACGCTGGATCTGGGTCATCCATTCTTGCAAGTGGAACGACTTCTACTCCCAATACTGCCAGCTCCTTTCTCAATGAGAAGGAAAGCATGTGTATGTGTGTTTATGGCGACTTCAGGTGGGGCCCGTGCACGTGCTGGGGTGTCTCTGTTGCAGAGCGGAGAGGAAACTCTGATGCCTCATCCCCAGCTTCCCTGGGAAGGTCGTGATATATATCAAATGCCATTCTTAGAAACTCCTTGAAATAACCAGCATCTTTTGGCTGTTATGTGGGGAGAGAAGGAGGAGGATGGAAGTTTATCTTTGACTTCGGCCCACAATGTTTAGCCTTCCTTCCCGACAGCTACTGTCGCCATCTGCCCCACACCTCCTCCCCAGCGCATCTGCCTGGGGACTCCCAGGCTGCTGGGGGCCATTCCACGTGAGAGGCTGGGCCCTTCTCAGGCCAGCAGTGTGACAGCTCTCCCGGTGGCACTAATTCTCCCTCCTGCCTGGGCTGACCTGAGAGATGCAGAAAGTAGACAAGTGACTTTTTAAAATTCCTCCATTCCTCCTCCCATGGCAGTTTTATTTGGATTATTAATCTCTCCCACACCAAAGAGATTCTGGAGGCTGAAGGGAGGAGAGAAGGCACCTGAACTCATCACCGCTGTCCGGGGGACAGTGTGTTGAAAAGGGTAAGAAAATCCAGGGCCATCGGAGCCTTTCTCTTAGTAGGTCATAACATTTAATGACTGAATTACCGATTCCCTCCTCCTACTCTTGCAAATTATGGAGAAGATGAGGCTTAAATCAGAGGGACGCTGCTTTTTGGGGACAAAGAAGAGACTGCAGGCAAATCTTAAAACCAGGGATTCTATGGCTGTCTACTGGATAAATGTTTTCTGCTGGTTGGTGAGTTGGGAAGATACATCTCAGCCTGCCAATTTTTGGCAAGGTCTTGGAGGCTGGTGGGACCAGGCGCCATGGTGGGAGAGGAGGTAGGATGGCCCTGCCTGTGTGTTGTGTTGTGGGATTACCCTTCAAGCATGTGCTCCCGGAACCCCTTCGTCAGAGGGCCACTTTTTTCTCTTAGTCCCATGTCAGGGCTGCCTGGAAATGAGCTGGGGAATCATTAGGTTTTCTTAAGGCATGAGGCATGCAAGACGGTGATAATTTGGTACAGAATTTAATCAATTAAAACTTATAAAAATGGGCCGGGCGCGGTGGCTCATGCCTGTAATCCCAGCACTTTGGGAGGCCGAGACGGGCGGATCAGGAGGTCAGGAGATCGAGATCATCCTGGCTAACACGGTGAAACCCTGTCTCTACTAAAAATACAAAAAAGTAGCGAGGCGTGGTGTTGGGTGCTTGTAGCCCCAGCTACTCGGGAGGCTGAGGCAGGAGAATGGCGTGAACCCGGGAGGCGGAGCTTGCAGTGAGCTGAGATTGCACTACTGCACTCCAGCCTGGGCGACAGAAAAAAAAAAAAAAAAAAAAACTTATAAAAATGAACATTTAAAAGTGTACAGGTTATAGGCAGCTTGATTAAAATTTCACTAAGAACACTGCCATATCAAGAAGTAAAACTACTGCAGACACAATTTTATTATGAAAAAATCAAGGGACAAGATAAATGTTAAGCAAATGTATAACTTCTAGCTTCTGCCTGGCAAATTGAAAGGAAAACGCAATTCACAGCAAAGTTTTGAAAAAGCATGTACCCAATAGAAAGTTGGATAAAAGACACAATGTCCTTAAACATGTGAAAAGATGTTTAACCTCATTCATAGTTAGAGAAATGCAAATTAAAACAGTATTGAGATACTTTTCACTTAAATTGGTAAAAATTAAAAAGTAGGACAGCACATTCTTTTGGAAGGGCTGTGGGAAACAGGCAATCTTATACATAATGCAAACTGGGGATATTTAGCAATATCTAAAGATACTGTGTGTACGTTTTCGATTTGTGCCAATAATTCCACCTCTAGAGATTTACCTCCAAAAATAAGAAAATACTTATGCACAAAGTAACTCTTTGCAGTATTCATTGTAACTGAGAAATGTTGAAAAAAAGAAAACAAAAAACGATGTGGCTGAACATCAGAGAATAATTGAATACCTCCATGTAATGGAGTACTATGCAGCTATGATAAAGAACAAAGACTCCTTGTCTGAACCGATACGGGGTGATTTCCGGTATCTTTTGTTAAGTGGAAAAAGAAAAACTGTATCTATACTATGTACTTTTTAGGTAAGAAATAAGGGAAAAATATACCTGTATCTGTTCACTTCTGCAAAGTAAAACATAAGAAGAATAAATAAGAAAATAATGAGATTGGTTACAGTGGGTGGTGGTGGCTGGAAATAGGGCAGAAAAAACTGCTAATAGGAACGGGATAGAAGGGATGTGGGGAGAGTGACATTTATCTAACTATATATTTTCTATAGTTTTGACTTCTAGATCCACATTATATTTCAAATGCTTAAAATATAAATATATAAAATCAATAAAGATAGAAACCCAAAATGGAGTATAAACAAAATTAACTGAACCTAACTGTATTTCCATATTGTAAATGAACACATACACACTCGTGCACACACACATTGCCCGCATCTAGCATGCACCATGCAGATCTTGTTTCTCAATATTTTCTAGTAAAAGGAATTACAAGCCTTTGGAGAAATAGCTAATTTTAGGACTGAGGCTGGGATATCTTTCTATTTTAGAAAGTTATAAACTGCTCAAAAAGTTATGGGGACATGTCACAAACCACAATGGTCAGGTTGAAGGGGGCTTCCACTGGCCAGATATGGGACAATTTGAGTATTAAAATAAATAACGGTAATTTTAACAGAGTGATTGGCGTTAACATCACCAGTTGTCAGACAAACAGATGTCATGGGCCTCCTGATATAATGCAAGAAGAACACAATATCACTTCTATGGTTTTCCTGCCAAAAGACAGAACCTGAACCTATAATCTTGAGGAAACATCAATCAAACGCAAATTGAGGGACGTTCTTCAAAAGAAATGGTCTGTATGCTTCAAAAATGTCAACTCGTGGAAGACAAAGAGAGACTGAGGAAGTGTTCCAGATTCAAGGAGACTAACGAGATAACTAAATGTAATGTGTGATCCTGGATTAGATCCTGGACCTGAGGGCTTTTCCCCCCTTTGATTGTAAAGGACAGCAGTAGACAATAGGTGGAAGTTGAATAAGGTTTGTTGATTAGATCATAGCATTGTATCCTGATTTTGATCATTGTACTCTGGCTGTATAAGAGAATGTTCTTTATTTTACAAAATGATCACTGGATGGAGTTGAGGGGAAGGGACATTATCTCTGAGATTTTATACAGATAGATGATGGATGGGTGGATGGATGGATAGAGCAGTAGACAGATTCAATGGAGCAGTGGATGGATGGAGAGAGAGAGAGAGAGAGAGATAGGCAGAAGTAGGAATGATCAAGCAAGTGTGGAAAAGTGAATCTGGATGAACAATAAAGGGTTTGTTTACAAGAATTCTTTGTACCATGTTTGCAACTTTTCTGTACATCTGGAATTGTTTAAAAATAAAAACAAAAAATAAACTCAAAGAACGCCTAGCTAGATAGACACTAAAAACCTCTTCCCTTTTAACTGCAATGATAAGCAATAGCAGCTTAATTCAAGTTTGGTGTACTTTATTCTTTGAGGGAAATCTGTGATTCTCTCACACTTACAGTGAGGATGCAGAAAGCTGCTTAGGCTCCCCAGTTTCCCAGGGGTCCTGAGCTTGCCCCAGCAGCTCCGTTCTCCAGGGTAGCCTGTTAGTTATGACAAAGAACGTATTGATTTGCTTCCTTGGCCCTAAAACCACCTATGCATTCCTTGTCCTAAGATCTACATGGAATTTTGCTTATCTGGTCACTGTCTACGTCTAGCCTTCATTGGCCAGGACATGTGAAGGTTGTCTCAGTGACTGTCTTCAGTCCACTCAGGAAACTGTTCCCTTGGAAACCAAGTTAATTATTTATTGACCCCTCTCTCTGATTTTTGGGAACATTGGAGCTCTACTGTAAGTCAGTATTACCTTGTAAACAACAGTAAATATGACAAGTAAACTCGTCGATGACCCTGGAGTGTGAAAGGTCACCAAAACTCCAACGGAGAAGTCTGTGTTTGATGCCAGGAGTTGGATATCTGGAACCGTGGACCCATCATTCATTCCCTTTCTTTGACTGAGAAAGTGGAACTCCCTGGGGCATCTTGCAAATGGCCATTTTCTCCCCATCCCGCGTTACTTCTCACTTTCCAGATGGCCAGGCCCAGTTTATCCCCTTATGGGAATCAGCCATGCTATAGCAGCCTTAAAGAACCACAGTTTACTGTTACAAAATGCTCCTCTCCTGTTGGCCCTAAAGTAACAGGCTTGTTCCTCTTGTCATTCCACCTATCCAAAACTAAAATTACAAGGCAGCTTTGCTGGTTTTTCTCCCTACAACACCAAACTTCAAACAGAAATCCTAGGAATGCAGCTTGGATCTGTCCCACTCTTTACTGCAGCCTCTACTTCTCTAGGATTCTGGCGCTTTTCCAGAGGGAGCACGGCCTGGAGACTCAGGGGTCACTGCCGTCATGTGCCTGGTTGATCCTCTTCTCCAGGCCCTAAGCATCACCTACATGAGGCTTGAGCATCGCAAGTCTGTCTTCAGAGGGAGCAACTTCCTCATCTGTGTACGATCTAAAGGGTACAGAGCTGTGAGCCATGCCATAACGCATTGACATTCTAGGATTTTAAAGTTAATCTCTTACAGAGTTCCCTCATTTTACTCATAATACATTTTAACAATAGGAAATGTGCTTTTAGCTAATTTTCTAAATTTAAAGAAATTTATGAAGTCCTTTTATAGAGATTAAATGAAATAGAGTGAGGTCTGTAATGTCAGGTCGAGTTAATTATCACTAGGATTAAAGGGTAAAATCAACTGCTCATGACTTTAAGTTATAATTTTAGCAAACACAATTTTCTCCCACATTTTAACAAATGTGGTTTCAAGGAGCAAATATGTCTCAAGATTCCAAATCTACCATCTCCTTGGAACTATAAAAACCAAATCTGTCAATATCACCAGAAAGATGTTTGGCTTCCGTAGCAAAAAAAAAAACCTAGGAAGAAGCTCAACTTTATGTAACGAAATAAGAAGTAGGTATAGTTCTAACTTTAACTAATGAAACCAGGCATGTCAACATTCCCTAATGTTAATATTTTCCTTCTCTATCTTACAAATCATAAAGGCTAAGTCAGGACTTGTCCTTTCAAAGTAAGTTGTCAACCTTCTTTCACTCTTTGAAGGTTCTTCATTAACTGCTGAGTGAGGCTGGTGGTTCTGCTTCCAGGGCACTTTCTAACTGAGACTAAATTGATGAAAATGGGCTTGAGCTTTGCTGTTGCCACATGGACTTTGTCCTGGAGCCCCTGAGTCTCAGCTATTCCCCCCTCATCAAGCTGTCTACTCTGCTTTCCAGAGAGCCTGCTTGTGGGCCTACTTGATGGGTCTGCAGCAGATCTTGACCAGGTTTTCCATATGGGAATCCCTTCTTAGCATTGCTCAAGAAATTCAGGTTTTTCCAAATCCCAAATTCAAAGCAAAATCAATTGAAAAGTGGGGAAAACAGAAAAGAACTTTATAATTCTCCTATGAGAATTAAAGTTTTGCAAGTGACATAGAGCTGTTGCTGGTCTGATGAAACCATCGACGTCCAATGGAACACGCAAGAGCAGAAAACACAGACACAGCCCAAGATTAAGGTTGATGTTTTCGAACACCAGGACAGGAGTGCAAAGGAAAAAAAAAAACAGTCATGATCTAATCAGTTTAACATCCTTATATGTAGCAATAGCCCTGTTATAAATGTGTGTTTGTGATTTGTCTGCCTGCAATGTTGAGTAATTGTTGCAAATAAAATGCATATTAGTATTTTTTAAGCATGGTACATTCTATGCAAATATTCATACAAATCTTATGAAGGGTGTTTTAAGAAATATCAAGTTTTGGAAGCAAAATATGGTCTTAAACTGTCAGTTTCAACCTGTGATTCTATCTAGAGCTGCTCGCTTACTAGGGTGCCTGAATGTTACATCATCTGAATATATACAATAATGTTTGCTGGAATGTCCCAGAATTTGAATATTTGCCACAGACCATCGTTTTTATAAATGTTATTGAACTTAATATTTCTTATTTATGAAATAACTTTTAGATATCCAAAACAATGAGTAAAAAGTATTATTAATTTTAGAAATACTTAAAGAATAACTTAGGATTTGGAGAATGCCTGAGAGTTTTGATTTTTTTACTCCTGAGCCCCAAAGATACTATCTGTTGGGAATCCGTTGAAAATCCTGCCCTAACATCGCTGAAACCTAACAGGTGATCTCCTTCAATTTACTGCTCTGGGTTCTCCATTAAACAATCAAACACCAATCTTTCAGGTATTCTTTAATAAAAATGTGGTGCTCTCAGGTATTTTAATAAAAAATGGAAAACATTTCTTAATACACCAAGCGTTTCAAAATGCTTTTGAAACAATTAGTTTCCCCACAGCCTTTGGGACCCTCTCATGCCTGTGTGTGTATGTGCGGTGCTTGGCTGTGAGAGGCGGGGCTGGGTGGACAGCAGCCCAGGCGCAGTGTCTAGTGGGCCCTCACTGGGTCACAGCCACCACAGTGACAATCTCCAACAATTAGTCCAGTGACTTTCTAATCGTCAAGAGCTTCTCTCCAGGACAGGAGAGTTCTGTTAAAGATGGAGTTCACCCAAGATGGAGTGGAGCAACATGTACCTCCCAGCTTCCTCTGGTCCCTGGGGAAAGGGGAAAATCTAAGAATGCAGATTGCAGTAACAGTGACAACAAAAGGAATCCAAGAG
This sequence comes from Macaca thibetana thibetana, assembly GCF_024542745.1. Classification (NCBI taxonomy): domain Eukaryota; kingdom Metazoa; phylum Chordata; class Mammalia; order Primates; family Cercopithecidae; genus Macaca; species Macaca thibetana. Next base: position 4,865,253 of record NC_065588.1, read on the forward strand.
TAGCTCCAATTTTAGCATCATAACCTGTGGAACCCCTTTCTTTCTGGAGCCCCCAACCCCAACCTTTATCACAGGGTCCCTTCCCTGTCTACTGGAACTCTCCCTAGAGTTTGGTCCCAGATACGGGGTAGGTGCCATGGATCCTGTGGTGCAGATGCTGTAGGCACAAATCCTCTGTTGTGCTTTTAAAACCTGGGGCTCTGCCAGTTTCATATGGGCTCCTCTTGCCCAGCTGGAGCCAGACACTAGGTCACACCCAAAAGAGAGGGCTGGCACTCTGGTCCTGGGCAGACTGCTGTCCTGGGGACTGGCTACCTGCCTGGCCTTGTTTGCCTTCCTGGCCTAGAACCGTCGCTCCTGAGGTCCCCAGCGTGGCGTAGGGAACAGTGGAGGTGGACTAAGGGGACAGGAAAGCACTAGCTTGGGACCACAGGAGTAGCAACTGCAAAGACAGTTTGGGGGATGAAGGACATTATGGGATGGATGTGGCTGGAGGTACAGCTGCCACAGGGTCAGTGGACAGCAAGGCTTATGAGTGAGGAAAGGGACGGGGTGGGCAGGAGACACACTTGCCTCCAGTAGCCGCTGCAGTGGGCTCAGGGAACCTGGAGGGCCATGGGAACCTCTGGCGATGGCAGGCAGTGGATCAGTGTAAACATGTCTGTAGCTAAGCCTGGGGACTGGCCGGGCAGGGGTGGCTGGGTGAGCCAGGAAAAGAGCCTGTGGCTGCTGCTACTCTCGTTCTCCCTAGAGGCTCTCCTCGCCTCTGCCCACCCTCAGGTGGGGGGACTTTTGTGTGCAGGATGCACCTAGGTCCTGCAGAGCCGGCCCTGGCTGCCCACTGATCCGTGGGCTGGTCTGCTTGTGTGCATCTTTCTGTTCAGTCAGAGGGAAGCAACAGGCGGTCTGTACTCAGAAATACTTTGCCGAGGGTACTTTTCATCATGGACAGACAATTTCCCATATAAGGTTCTTCTTTGGAGCCCTACCCCAGCTCTTAGGATCTCGAGAAGAGCTCTGTCAGGGGAGTCAGATTCCCCCCTATGGGATTCCCCCTTTCTTCCTTGAACCCTTAGGGAACAGGGAGGATTCCTTACAACTCTGATAAGAAACACCCTTAAAATTACTGAAGGCCTCTCATCTACCTCACCCCTCCCAGTCTGAACTCCCTGTAGCCAAGTTCTCTTGAAAAGAGAGGGAGAGGAGGTGGGGTGGAGGTGGGGGTGGGATGTGGTGGTTGGGGCAATGTCTGGAGCTGGGCAGAAGCACATCTGCTGATGCTGTCCAGTGCTGCCCTGCAAATGACAGTCGGTGGCCAACACGGCAGACCTGTGGCCATCTGAGCTTTTCCAAACATCTTGTTTATGCACAGAGGAGTTTGGAAAAATAGCCATTCAGGGCCACTTCCACCCAAAAGGCAAGAAGGAAGGGAGGTTCTTCAGAGAGCAGCCAAGATGCCTGTGGGAGGGTGGCTGAGGTTGGGCAGATAGACCTGCTGGCCAGTTGCTCCCTGAAAGCAACGTGGCACAACAAACAGGTCCCTGTTCTGAAATCCAGCTCGCCTTTGGCCCCGGTGTGGAGTGGTCTGGCACATCCAGGGACAGACAGACTTTACCTCAGATGTGCTTTGGGAAAACACACCCAGCCAAGTTCTTGGCAGCGTTCTGCCTGTCTCCACTCCATCCTTAGAGCCTCTTGGCTCCAGACAGGACCAAAGATCCCCACGCCTCCTGGCCAGAGGCCTCAGAGAGAGACATTTGTAGGTGTCTTTTCATTACGGACTCCTGGTTACTGGAATTTGAAAACCTGGCTGTGCACGCTGATTCCAGGCCAACTGTTGGCACTCATGTTATAACAAGGACCAGCTTCTACCCCCCACACCCCTTTTAAAGTCAAAGATGGAAAAGCTCCATTTGGCAGTTCTTTTCCCTGAAATAGCAACGAGAAGAGAGACAAACATACAAAGTTTAAAAAAAAGAAAACTTTACAGAAAAACAGAGATTGTCTCATAACGTTATTCTAATCAGTAATTCCTTTAACTCTGTCTTCGGACCCCTGATATTTGTGATTATAAATGAGCCTCTAGACTGGGTGTGCAAGTCAGTTCTAAAGCCACAGCTGGGATTTTTTTTTTCAAGTGTAGTAAAAGACACATAGCCAGGTAGAAAGCTTAATTAAACCCAGGAGTCAGATAATATGAAAGACCAAGGTAAATACGCTTTCCGCAGGTGTGGCTTTGGAGACAGCAGAGAGGAATTTTTGCTAGCCTGGAGGCCAGGTGTTCTCACCCCTGTCTGGAGGGGACCTTGTGATGGTGTTTGTCCTTGGAAAGCAGGTGTCCTCACACAAGGGACGTCTTATTTACTCTCTTTCAGACACACAGTCACCTGCCTCCTACTACCAGGGTCAAAGAAAAGAGAAAGAAAAAGATGCTGTGAACTCCTTTCTGTTGTCTTTCGAGACTTTATAGCTGCTGGATGACTGGCCTAAATATACCAAAGTTCCGCCAGTTTAATCGTGCTTCCTTTGAATTTTATGGGTTTCTTTCTTTTTTTCCCTTCTTCCCACCTACAGTCCTAATTTTCATTCTTTCTCGCCTTACACTTGGCAGAATCAAGTTGAATGATATAGAAAAGAAAGCAGGTACCCCTGGGAATCAAGGATGGAGCTGGAAGGGGTGGCAGGAGGTGTGGAGAAGGCTCCCATTGAGGGGCGTTTAAGGAGGTGAGTGAAAAGGGGACACTGCCTGTTCGAGAGGCTTGAGCTGTTCCAGGGATGTGGCTCTGAGCAAATAGAGATGTGGAACTGGGAGGAAAGGGAGCCCAAAATGAATTTGCCTGGATGGAATGAAAGAGCAAAGACAGAGGGTGAATCCTGGGACAGAGACCCTGTGGGACATACGGGTAAACACAGCAGCCAATGGAAGTGTTTTCCCTTCTGCCTTCTCCCTAAGGAGTGCGTAGAGAAACAAATGAATGAATAATACTTGTTTTATTTCTCACTGTAAAAGTAACCCCACATTGTACTGTAGAAATTTCCAAAACACATAAACACAATATACAGTAAAACCATGCATAATCTTACTGCTTGGAAGTAATAATAGTAAATTCTGTTCATTTTCATATTTTTTATTTGAACCTATGTGTCTGAACATATTTATATATTTCATGAAATTAGGACCATCCTTTATATATGCAGTTATAGGTGTTTTTGTTTGTTTGTTTGTTTATAGAGTGCAGTGACATGATCATAGCTCACTGGCTCACTGTAACCTCAAACTCCTGCCTCAGCCTCCTGAGTAGCTGGGACTGCTGGCATGCGGCACCACATTCAGCTAATTTATTTATTTTTTATTTTTGTAGAGGCAGGGTCTTGCTGTGTTGCCCAGGCTTATGTCAAACTTCTGTCCCCAAGCAATTTTCCCACCCGGTGGCCTTCCAAAGTGCTGGGATTACAGGCATGACTCATGTCCAGTCTGATTTTTCAATTTAGTACTTTTTTTTTTTTTTAAGAAATCCAACATTATAGGCCGGGCGCGGTGGCTCAAGCCTGTAATCCCAGCACTTTGGGAGGCCGAGGCGGGTGGATCACGAGGTCAGGAGATCGAGACCATCCTGGCTAACACAGTGAAACCCCGTCTCTACTAAAAATACAAAAAAAAAACTAGCTGGGCGTGGTGGCGGGCGCCTGTAGTCCCAGCTACTCGGAGGCTGAGGCAGGAGAATGGCGTGAACCCGGGAGGCGGAGCTTGCAGTGAGCTGAGATCGCGCCACTGCACTCCAGCCTGGGCGACACAGCGAGACTCCGTCTCAAAAAAAAAAAAAAAAAAAAAAAAAAAAGAAATCCAACATTATTCACTAGTCCATATTTATGGATACAGACAAGTCACCTGCCGAAAGAGAAAAGTTTCTAGTACGGAATTTAGAGGATAACTGCAGAGCAATGTGTGGGGGAATATCTTTCAGGCCGAGTTCTGTGTGGAGCAGAGCTTACCCTCAGCTTCTCAGCACAGCAGAGGGATCAACTGATCTGATAAGAAAGAAGGTAGGTGGAAGCATGGTAGAAGAAAAGAGTTCTGTTCATGCAGAGGGTAGAACGGGAGGGAGCCTGGAAGGCTGGAGCTGCTCTGTTATTTCGGAGTCAAAGTTTCCCAGCTGAGTACAAAGGGAAGTATCCCGGCCTAGGGGGAGGCTCGTAAGAGTTATCATTTATTGAACATCTACTATGTGCTGGGCATTTGGGGGCTGTGCAAATGCTAGTTTTCATCCTTCAGACAATCTGACAAAATAGGTCTCCTTGTTTGCACTTTCCTGATGAGGAAACTAAGGTTCTCAGTAATTAATTTACCAGCCCAAGGTCACACAACTGGTAAACACCTAAATGAGGACTACAATGTGGGTTTTCAGGAGTGCTGCAGAATAGAAAAACATACGCTTTGAAAGAAACAGAAAAACATACCTTTCAATCTCTTTCATTAAAACATAACTTTCTTGGCTGGGTACGGTGGCTCACACCTGTAATCTCAGCACTTTGGGAGGCTGAAGCCAGTGGATTGCTTGAGCCCAGCAGTTCAAGACCAGCCTGGGCAACATGATAAGAACCTGTCTTTAAAAAAATAAAAAATAAACATAACTTTATCATAGATGATAAAGTAATAAATATTTATTGAAGAAAAAATCACTACTAATCCCTTTTTCCTATGTTACTGGATGGAAAAGTCTTGATTGTGAGTTTTCCAGGTTCTTGGTACATTGAGCAAAGAATTGAATAAAATGCGCAAAGCATCAAAAGAATGAAGCAATGAAAGAAGCAACAAAAACACAAATTTATTGAAGTGAAGGTACACTCCACAGAGTGGGAGCAGGCTCAAGAAAGCGTCTCAAGAGCCCTGATTACAATGTTGTTTAGGGTTTTTATTAAGCTAAAGGATTTGGGTAACACCCCAGGTGCCCTTTAGAGGCTTCCAATTGGTTACACCCTATGCAGGATTGGCCCCCGACCAATCAGAGGCTGAAGTGGAGACTTCAGCCTTGATATCACAGGAGCGAGGATGTGGCCTGTGTGTTGCGGAATCTTGCTTGGAACTGGCTGCACCTGCTGTTCTTTTGCTTATGCCTTAACCCTTGGTTATCCTAATTCCCTATTCTCCGGCCTCACCTGGTACTATGATTTGAAAATTCTCTTGTTATTTGATTTTTCCCTCTGTGGATGTTACATTAATTTATTCAACAAATATTTATTTTTTAATTACCATGTATTAATCACTGTTCAGGAGAATTTTAAAAAATAGATGAGATTAGCCCCTGCCTCAAGAAATAGACAGTACAATGGGAATTCGGCGGCCACACACACTAGCTATGACACCTGTAATGATTACTACCATAGAGATTGCATCGAGGGCTGAGGATGTGCGGTTGTGTGAAGACTATGGCTTCAAAACAAAGGTAGTTTCCTCTCTCCGAGTGTTGATTCTTTCATCTAGGTAGTTTCCTCTCTCCGAGTGTTGATTCTTTCATCTGTGTAATGACAAGTGTGACTTCTGGATTTAGCATGCTCTCAGTCTCATTCCCTTGTCTTCTGTAGATTTGTCACTGGGAAGCTCTCTTCCATATGTGGTGAGTTCTGGTTTCCTGGGACAGCCTGATCTGGAGCCCACACAGGACGGCTGCCTTCAGAGGCCCCTGTTGCTGTCGCGTGGCAAGTGCCCTACTTCAGCGTTTCCCTGTGCTTGTGTTTGTCAAGAGACACCTGCTCAGCCACATGTTCAAGTTACAGTTCTTTCCTACATTTCCCTCCCTCTTTCAGTGTTTTCTAATATCTTTTAGATCATTACCTAATGATCAGGTTTCAGGTCATTACCTGCTGCCCCCCTCCCGACCCCAGATTTCCTGGAAGGATAGACCTCAAGGTCAGGATTTGTTCGGATACAGCTCTGTATCCCTCCAGGCCCTAGCACAGTTCTCTGCACATATAGGTCCAATTGATGTGGACAAATGACTAGTGGTTTTCTCTTTTGAAACTTCTTGGCACGCAGGGCTGACACCTTTCTGGAAGGCCTGGGAGAGAATTCGCGTTGTTTCATTTGGTTTGTTCTTGCCTTTTCCTGCCTATAGAGGCTGCCTGCCTTCCTGTGCTTGTGGCCTTCTTCCATCTTTAAAGTCAGTCGTGGCTTGTCAAATCTTTCTTACATGTCATCATTCTGACACTGACTGTTTGGCCTCCCTTTTCCGTCTTTTATGAATTACTGTGAGTACATTGGGGCCATCTGGATAATACAGGGTCATCTCCCTATCTCAAGATCAGCTGGTCAGCAGCCTTCATTCCCTTTTTACATTTAACACGATCTAGTTCCAGGGAGTAATATGTGGACATTTTTGGGGGAGCCCATTACCTATCACAGTGCCAAGTAATTTTTCTTCAGGATTCTGTTTATGCAGCCATCTAGCCACACACCCGTATAGCATTTATTGAGCTCCTACTGTGTTCCATGTGTTTGTGAAGTGCTGGGATATGAAGGATGCACAATACATAGTCTGGTAGGAGGCAAGAATGAACAATTGCAATGCGTTTGACCAGCAATATAATGTAGATGTGCAGAGGAGACCATGGGGGTACCGAGGAGGGGTATTAAACCCAGACCAGAGAATGGGATGGCATCTGACCTCATCTTTGCGGAGGCTGGGACTGGGGTGGAGCGCTATGCAGAGGGAACAGTATTTGCAAAGACCTGGACAGCATGGTGTGCTCTGGGACTTAAGATAGTTTTTAAGACTTAAGATAGAGCATAATGTACTGTTTTCACACTCTACCTCTGCCCTCCTTAAGAAGGAATTGAAACTCGATAGGTAAGAGTGGAAGATCATGATTAACCTTGCTTGCAAGTGAAGGAGGTGGATTTTATGCGATAGCCACTGGGAAATGACAAGAATTTCTAACAGAGGAGTGATGGTGGGCTAGTGAGCTGGCTGTGCATAATGCCTTTCCAAAGATTCTTTATTGCATTTTCATGACTTTCTTCCTGCCACAAGAGATACTCAGTCTACCTTTTTCTAATGTGAACACAGTATACCCATTTTTTTTTTATCCTTGCTGCCAACCTTCCTAAGCCTGTATTGCCCCTGTTGGCTAAGGCTGCTTTGAGGTCCTTCAGGGTGACTTTGCAGCATCTCTTCGCATATTATGTCCAGGATCTGGCCCTGATTACCTCCCTGCTTTAGGTCTCTTTTTCCCCAGGGCCATCTTCATTAAGGTACTAATTAGGACAGCATCAATGAACTGTAAATGCATTTGTATAAAATGACTGTGTGTCTCAGCAGATTTTTTGCTTCCTTGAAAGCAATAGCAGAAGCGATTATGAAACAGCTGTTGTGTGGTGGCAAAAGCAATGGTTTTAGCCAGAAAATCTGACTGTGAATCCCAGCTCTTCCATTTAATAGCTATTTGACCTTGGGGGCGGTCATAGAAGTTCTTTGGGTCTCAATTTCATAGTCTATAGAATGGAGGTTGTAATAGTCAGGGTAGGCTGATTAACCAAAATGTTAGGAGTTTGACAAAATAAAAATGTATGTCTTGCTGGTGTGACAGTCCAAGGTGGGTGTCCCTGGTCAAGTGGCTCTTTTGCATAGCTCTCCTCCAACTATGACTCAGGGACTCAGGATCCCTCCAACTGTGGCTCTCTCAACCCGTCACCCGACGCAGTCCCCAGAGCCCTCCTCATTTGGCCAAACGATGAGGAATGGAGAGAGAATATTAACGTTTGTGTAGTTTTATGGGCCAGCTCAAGAATGACCCACATCCTTTTTGCTCTCAATCCACTGTGCAGAACTCACTGACATGACTGCACCTAATTAATTGCAAGGGCAGCTGGGAAATGTAGTCCAGCTATGTGTCCAGGAAGAAAAGGAAGTGGTTTACAGAACAACTGGTCAGTCTGGCCAACTCTCCAACTACAAAAATAAAATTGTTTTTAGAATTAAATTAGATAAGTAGGTGCTAACTTAGAGCAGCGCCCAGTATGCCAGAAGTATTCCATGTGTTGTCTGTGTGTGTGTGTGTGTGTGTGTGTGTGTGTGTGTGTGCCTTGCAAAGAGTGCCTCAGAGAACAACAGACGCTTCAGGGAGGAAATGGAAATTGTGGGTTGTGAGAGCAGTCCTCTTCAATGTTTTAGAGTGTATCAGGAAAAGGTACTCAGTAAGAAGTAGCCCATTTGTATCAGTAAAAAATACTTCAAAAGAAAATATAGTCCATTAGCCCTTGGCACCCTTGGAAAAAGCTCTGTCTGACAGATGCATCGCGGCCTCCCAGCTCTGCTGGCGGGTCCTCTGCCTTGCTTATCCTCCTCTGCTGCTTCTTTTCCTAATTGCTTCCCTCCTCCCGCAGCCATCCCCAACTTGTGCACACTAATTCCCCCTCGCATTGAGGATTATAATTGGAGTGGAATCAGGACTGATAAAAGGGGAAGAGGGGTGAATTAAATCAGACAAGATAATTTAGAGAAATAAGTAGGGCAAGATAGATCCCCTACTTAAGAAAGAGCATTAAGTAGAATCTGGCCTTACAGAAAGACCCAGACTAATTCACGTGCTTGTGCAACTGAGTATGCAAATCAGCAGAACAGAGAGTAGGGGGACTGCTGATGCCGATGTTTTATAATCAAGTAAGTTTTTGCCTACCCCAAATGTTTGGGTCCTCAGGCTTTTCAATTTACTTGGCCTTCTCTGTCCCCCTCCATACCCCAGGTGATGAGATCATAAATAGGAATGGAGGAAATTCCACCTCCCTTCCTGCATGTTCCAGGGATGATGATTTTATTTTATTTGAACAAGTATTTACTTTCCAAAGACATATTAAGGAGATTATTTCTCTTCCCTTTCACCAGTTCAATCCCTGCCTTGGAAAAAACAGCAGGAAAAAACTATTAACTGATATGTGCTGCTTTTAGAGCCATCCCGGGGGACAGATCCATCTCCATTAAGCACCCAGTTGTTGAGAGCTGCAATAGGCTTTGTAATGAACTCTGCGATTCGAAGGCTGGGGGCTGCGGGGGGAGGGGGCTCTCATGGTGGCCTAGGAGGCAAGTCCTTCTCTGAAGATGTCCAAGAATGGTTTAGAGGAGAGCCGCTGCCACATGTGTGCAGGCTGAGGGGCAGGCTGCAGAGAGTGATGAATAGGGATCATTTGGAAGAAGGGACATGACAAGTTAAAGTAAAATAATGACTGCGGCTCACGACTCAGAGCTTTTATTCAGCCACAGGCTAGTCTTGCTCTACTTTGGGGAGGGAAGGCTGCAGATTTTCTCTGATTCAGAAAGAGAACATGAAACAAAGAGGAGCCTGGTCTTGGGATGGGTGGGAGGGGAAGGGGAGGTTGGAGATTGGGGCCTGGTGCAGGAGCTAGAGGAAAGCAGGAGGAGGAATAGGTTGAAGAAGGGAGGCATGCAGGTGAGTGCAGAAGACTCAGGACTCAGGACTCAGTACCCGGAGCTGCTTAGGGTCCGTGTTTCAGAAAGGAGGAGGATAAGGTCCAGAGCAGAGCCATCTTCACCATTAGGACAAAGAAGAACTCTGTAGATGTTTTTTTCTTTTGACTAGTTTTGCTTTTCCTTGTGGAAAAGGGAACCTATTAAGGTGAATCACCTTATGGGAGGGAGTTGCAATGTTTAGTTGTTAAAATCCTGGGCTTGAATTCCAACTCTGCCATTTGCTAACGTGTACGGTTTTTTAGAAGTTCATTAGCTTCTCTGAACTTCGGATTAATGAGGATTAGAAGAATAATGTATGTCAAACAACACAGGATCTGGCACACAGCAATCGTTTGTCAAAAGTTAACTGGTGTTGTAAAAAAAAAAATGCTTATTTTGAATAAGGAGATGACTAGAAATTTGGGAAGGCCTTTCAGAGAGTCTGGTAGAGTTGTCCTCATGCAAGCAAAAATCCCTTTGTTCATAGGAGTTGTCTCGACCTGGAGTCAGAAGACCTGGGTACTGGGCCTAATGCCACCTGTAATAAACTGTGGGACCTGCAAGTAGCCTGAGCAAGCCCTTTGGGACTCAAGGTCTCATTTGTAAGAGAGGGAGGACACAGTGCTTGATTTGCCTCATAGGGGTCTCACGGGGATCTCTAAGGCAAACCTGAGAGCACCTTGTGGAACTGAGACTCTAGGCAAACACTAAGGACTTACTAAGAAGGGTGACTGTTCATTGAGCAGGATGGGTGGTCCCTGGAGGGCAGAGGCCAGAATGGCTCCGGGGGTGAGAAACTCCAGAAAGAGAAGAGGGAAGAGGAAACTGGGAGGGAATAGAGAGCTTGGAAGGCTCACATAGGAGGTGGGAGGACTGAGTGGACCTTTTGGTTGGTTGGAGGATCAGAGTTAGAACCAGAAAGAACCAAACTCCAGGACCAAGGGTGGCAGTAGGAGGCACTGGAGAGACTGGTTAGTCCTAGGAATTTTTGTTTGTTTGTTTGTTTTTTGGGATGGAGTCTTGCTCTGTTGCCCAGACTGCAATGCACTGGCGTGATCTTGGCTCACTGCAACCCCCGCCTCCTGGGTTCAAGCGATTCTCCTGCCTCAGCCTCCCGAGTAGCTGGGATTACAGGCACAGGCCACCACACTTAGCTAATTTTTTTGTATTTTTAGTAGAGATGGGGTTTCACTGTGTTGACCAGGCTGCTCTTGAACTCCTGACCTCAGGTGATCTGCCTGCCTCAGCCTCCCAAAGTGCTGGGATTACAGGTGTTAGCCACAGCACCCGGCCTAGTTGTAGGAGTTTAAAGCTGAGGGGTTGAAGCCCAGAGGGGTTGAAAGTGTGAAATAATGAGCCGGGCATGGTGGCTCACGCCTATAGTAATCCCGGCATTTTGGGAGGCCGAGGTGGGAGAATCACTTGAACCCAGAGTGCAAGACCAGCCTGGGCAACATGGTGAAACCCCATCTCTCCAACAAACAAACAAACAAACAAACAAACAAAAATTGGCCAGATGTGATGTGCATGCCTGTAGTCCCAGCTACTCAGGAGGATTGCCTGAGCCTGGGAGGCTGAGGCTGCAGTGAGCTGAGATTGCACCACTGCAACCATAGGGGTCTCACGGGGACCCCCATGTTGCCTGGACAACAGAGAGAGACCTTGTCTTAAAAGAAAAAAAGAAAGAAAGAAAGAAAAGAAAGTAAGCGTAATGATAATCATAATAACACTTATTGAGTTAATTATTCCTCATTTATTCAACAAATATGGAGTGCCCCCTTATGCCAATGTTTTACGTGCTAAGGATAGACACGTCAGTGAATAAAACAGAAAAGAATTTCTGTCCTCATGGAGCTTATGGCCTAAGCAGGAAAATGTGTACATTAAAAAATACATACATGGCCGGGCGCGGTGGCTCAAGCCTGTAATCCCAGCACTTTGGGAGGCCGAGACGGGCGGATCACGAGGTCGGGAGATCGAGACCATCCTGGCTGACACGGTGAAACCCCGTCTCTACTAAAAAATACAAAAAACTAGCCGGGCGAGGTGGCGGACGCCTGTAGTCCCAGCTACTCGGGAGGCTGAGGCAGGAGAATGGCGTGAACCCGGGAGGCGGAGCTTGCAGTGAGCCAAGATCACGCCACTGCACTCCAGCCTGGGCGGCAGAGCGAGACTCTGTCTCAAAAAAAAAAAAAAATACATACATATGCTGGGGCAACTGGATATCCACAGTTGGACCCATACATCATACCACATATAAAAATAAACTCAAGATAAACCAAGACCTAAGTGTAGAAGCTGAAACTATAGAACTCTTAGAAGAAACATAGGCATGGCTGGGCAAGGTGGTTCACGCCGGTAATCCCAGCACTTTGGGAGGCCAAGGCGGGCAGAGAACTTGAGGTCAGGAGTTCAAGAGCAGCCTGGCCAACATGATGAAACCCCATCTCTACCAAAAAAATACAGAAATTAGCTGGGTGTAGTGGCACACGCCTGTAGTTCCAGCTACATGGGAGGCTGAGGCAGGAGAATCACTTGAATCTAGGAGGTGGAGATTGCAGTGAGCTGAGATTGCGCCACTGCACTCCAGCATGGGTGACAGAGCGAGACTCCATCTCAAAAACAAAACAAAACAAAACAAACAAAAACAAACAAACAAAAAGAAACATAGGCATTATCTTTGGGACCTTGGACTTGGCAATGGATTCTTATCTAGGACACCAGAAAAAATAGGTAAATTAGACTTCATAAAATTAAAAACTTTTGTGCTTCAAATGACACTGTCAAGAAAGTAAAAAGACACCTCACAATTTTTCTGTAAACTCAAAATTGCTCTAAAAAAATAAAGTCTATTAATTAAAAAAAAAAAACCCACAAATGGGAGAAAAATACAACAAATCACACACCTGATTAGGGACTTGTATCTAGAATATATAAATAACTCTAAAAATGAGCAAAGGATCTGAATAGACATGTTTCAAAATAAGATATCCAAATGGCCAACAGACATATGAAAAAATGCTCAACATTCATTAGTCATCAGGGAAATGCAAATCAAAACCACAATAGGATACCACTTCATACTCACTAGGATGGCTATGCGGTACTTTTGTTTGAAAAGTAAAGGCCGGGTGCGGTGGCTCAAGCCTGTAATCCCAGCACTTTGGGAGGCCGAGACGGGCGGATCACGAGGTCAGGAGATCGAGACCATCCTGGCTAACACGGTGAAACCCCGTCTCTACTAAAAAATACAAAAAACTAGCCGGGTATGGTGGCGGGTGCCTGTAGTCCCAGCTACTTGGGAGGCTGAGGCAGGAGAATGGCGTGAACCCAGGAGGCGGAGCTTGCAGTGAGCTGAGATCCGGCCATTGCACTCCAGCCTGGGCGGCAGAGCGAGACTCCGTCTCAAAAAAAAAAAAAAAAAAAAAAAAAAAAAAAAAAAGAAAAGAAAAGTAAAATAACAATTATTGGTGAGGATTAAGAGAAATGAGAACCCTAATACATCGCTGGTGGGAATGTAAAACAGTTCCTCAGAAAGTTAAAGATAGGGTTACCATACGACCCAGAAATTCCATGCCTAGGTAGATACCCAAGAGATATAAGAACATGTCCACACAAAAACGTGTACATGAATGCTCACAGCAGTATTATTCATAAAGGCCAAATGGTAGAAACAATTCAATTTTCTGTCAAGTGATGAATGGGTAAATAAAATGTGGCATATCCATACAATGGAATATTATTTGACAATGAAAAGTAATGAAATATTGATACATGCTACAACAGGCAGGACACTTGAAAACATCATAGTAAGTGAAAAAAGCCAGTCATGAAAGACCACGTATTGTATGATTCCATTTATATGAAACATCCAGAATAGGGAAATCTACAGAGACAGAAAGTAGTTATTGCTTAGGGCTGGTGGGAAATGGGGAGGGTGGTCTGGGGGAGCTTTTGGGGGTGAGGGCTAAAGGGATTTATTTTGGAGGTGATGAAAATGTTCTAAGACTGTGGTGATGGTTGCACAACTCTTCACATACACTGAAAAACATTGAACTTCATACTTTAAATGGGCAAATTGTATGGTATGTGAATTACATCTCAATAAAGCTGTTAGCAAATAAATATACATTATAGCAGGGTGATAAGTGCTATGAGGAAGAATAAAACAGCAGCAGAGGATCGATGGGGTATGCTGTTTAGATAGAGTGATCAGGGAGGGCTTCTCCAAAGACATGACGTTCAAGTGGAGACCAGAAAGAAGTGAGGGAGAAAGTGATGCAAGTGTATTGGGGGAAGAGTGCTTCAGGCTAAAGACACAAGTATAAAAGGGATTGAAGCCACAGAGAGCTTGCCATGTCCAGGAACTCCCCAAAGGCCAGCATGGCTGAAACTGAGGAGGGGAGAGAAGTGTCAGCCAATGAGGACTCAGAGGAAGGCACTAGCCCAATTACATGGGGGTGGTATGGACCCAAGCTGGGGGTTTAGACTTGATACTTAGTGCAATGAGGTGTCTTTGATGCAGGCAAATGACACACGTGGATTTATGTTTTTTTGTTTGTTTGTTTTTTAATCACTCTTCCTGTAGGTGGAGAATTGTCTGCTGGGGTTGAAGTGAGTGGTATGCAGGTAAACCAGCTCTCCAGCAGGGAGAAAGGCCTTGGTTTGTAATATCTGCTAATTCCTGTGGTATAAATGCTCCCACCATGGCCAATTTCAAACTACCAACAATTCGACAATGGACTCTTGAAAGCCCTGAAAATATAAGCAGTCAGCTCTTGTGAGCCATCATGAGTCAGCTGCAGCACGCTGCTGGCAGGAGACTAATCAAGAGACTTCCAGAGCGGCAGTAACGTGGTGAGAAAAAGTAATCAGATTTGGGGTATATTTTTAAAGCTTCCTCCAATTATGCATGAGGGTAAGTGATGTTCTTGCTGTATCCCGCTTCATTCTCATACTATTCCAGAGCCACCTTTTGCCTACAGAATACCTTCATGCAAATCAGAAAAATGCGCCCCTTCCTCCAGGATCATAATGCCTTGAACTGGGACACAATGGTGTAGGGTGTGCAGTGTGGGCCCCATTGCAACCTCACGCTCGCCAGCTGCCCTGTGCAGGGCCCAGCCTGCCAGATCCTAAGGTGACAACCCTGTAAGCCCTGTAATAATGCTGGTGAAGAAACCATGTAACTCCCTTTTTAATGGATGAGAAATTGGAAGCCCATATTAGTTAAGTAACTTGTCTATAGGAGGAGATGTGATTTAAACCCAAGCTGCTCTATCTCAAAGTCTTTGATAGTTTTCCTTGAAACTCCTTTGAGATATTTCTTGTCAGTACCCCCAGATGCACTCCAGTGGAGGCTCAGGTCCCAAAGTATAGCTGCAAGTCTGAGCTGTCAGGTATGCCAGACTGCAAGGGCAAGAGCGTGGAAAGGAAGAAAAAGAACGGAGAGATGTAGAGTCAAAGATTTTTATCCCTGGAGAGGCGGCAAGCCAAGGTGAAGAGAAAGGAACAAAACACTTATGAAGTACATGCTTAGTAGGAAATATTTCAAATATTTTCATGTTAATTTGGAAAAACATTAGCTTCATTTTAAAATGAGGCTCAGAGAGGTTAAGGAGCATGCTCAGGGTCACACAGCTGGTAGGTGGCATCTGGGCAATAGCCTATGCTCTTTCCACATGATCTTCCAGCAGCTGGAGCTCTACCAATGGGCAAGGGAGCCCCACTCTTTTAGTGTCCACTGTTCCTCAGAAGATCATGGTCATGATTCTGGGAGCAATCCGGCCACTTTCTGAAGTATTTCAGGAACTTGACATCAAGGTGGTTGTATGGGGGTCATTTTTTTTCATTCATTCAACAAACATAGGTCATCTATTATCTACCAGGCACCCCAGTTAGGTAATGGGGCTGTTAGGAAGAATATGACATTGCCTCTGACCTTATACATTACTCAACAGCCCTCTTTATGTTTCCTTTTACAATCTGGGGCTCAACTCCCCTTTGCTCACTCCCAGTCTATTCATGGCTTGAAGGGAATCCAGGATGCTCACGTGGTCTGACCTTTCCCTAAGCAGCTGCGGGAAATGGAATCTGGACACACGGAAGGGGTTAAAAATGGCAACTTCCATTTCCTGTGCCGCAAATGTGGCTTTGCTCCTTCCTCTGCCTGTCTCTGAGCTGACAAATTTGGGACTGCCAACTGCAGAATTTCTGGACAGCATTGGGTCAGCCCTCCACTTGCACTCACTTATCCATTCCTGGTCTCCCTGTTTCTGACCAGGGAGTAAGAACCTGTCTTGTGGGGATGTGGGGCACTTCCCTAGTGCAGGGCCCCTTTTTGGCTTTGGGAAGGACCAGAGGATTAGGCTGAAAGTTTTTTTTCATGGAAATGGAATTCGAATTGGAACCTTATGTTGGTTTCTCTGGGCTTCAGAGCACGGCTACAGCATGGTCTACACGTGCCAGACCTGGCCTGCTGAAGATCTGCTAACCCGCTGAGTAGACAAGCACATGCTTTCTCCCCAAGGGACAGGCTGCATGCACATTCTTTTCCTGTAAGAACGCCCTTCGGGTGAGGAGATAGTATAATACAATGCCCATGTACATCTGCATGAATATGTGTGTGTATGTGCATGCACATGTGTATGTGTGCACAGGTGTGTGTGTGCATTTGTGTGTGTGTGTGTGTGTGTGTGTGTGTGTGTTTTAAAGAAAAAGGAAGCCACAGAGGGCTAGTTCCGCATTCAGGAAAGCAGATGGTTAGGATGAGCACTGGGCTCCTCTGAGTTCTCACATTGTGTTCAGCCCTAGGAGGCTGCTCATTATAGCTGCTCAGCTGGCTTTGAATCTCCACTCCATAGTTTATTATTTGAGTGACTTTCTGCAAGTTACTGACTTCTCTCAGGGGACCAGTTATCTACTGCCACATAACAAGATACCCAACACATAGTGGCTTAAAACAACAATTTATCAGGATTATATTTCACAAATCTGTGATTCAGGAATTAAGTCATAGTGGGAACATTCTGTACTGCTTTATGATATCTGAAGCCTCAGCTGGGATGGCTTGAATGGCTGAACACTGAAACAGCTGGGGGCTGTTTGGAGTGTCTCTCTCTCTCTCTCTCTCCTCCATATATATATATGTACCTGTATATCAGTTAGGGTTCCCTAGAGGGACAGAAATTATATATATATTAACGAGAACATTATATACATATATAAAATGTATATAATAAATATATATGTGGGTGTTTATTAAGTAGTATTAGCTCACACGATCACAAGGTCCCACAATATGCTGTCTGCAAGCTGAGGAACAAGGAAGCCAGTCTGAGTCCCAAAGCTGAAGAACTTGGAGTCCAATATTTGAGGGCAGGAAACACCCAGCATGGAGGAAAGATGTAGGCTGGGAGGCTAAGCCACTCTAGTCTTTTCACATTTTTTTTCTGCCTGCTTTATATTCTAGCTGTGCTGGCTGCTGATTAGATGGTGCCCACCCAGACTGAGGGTGGGTCTGCCTTTCCCAGACCACTGACTCAAATGTTAATCTCCTTTGGCAACATCCTCACAGACACACCCAGGATCAATACTTTGCATCCTTCAGTCCAATCAAGTTGGCACTTGGTATTAACCATCACATCGTGGAAGGGGTGATATGAATGCACGTATGTGCGTGTGTGTACATATGACTAGATAGACAATCCTTGAGGGCAGAAGCCATGACTCTTTTTTTCCCCACTCTATACCTGGTGCCCAACACTGTAGCTGGTACACAGAAGATGCTTAATACATATTTATCAAATAAATGAACAGATTGTTCTCAAGTCTGCCGTATGTATGGTCAAAAGAAAGAAGGCAATTATGACAAGAAAGAGTGAGGGTAGGAGAGGCAGGCCTCTCAAGAAGCCTTCTTTTTATTCTCTCCACATGCATAAATATTGCTCAAGTCATCTCTGAAATGGGTGGAGAATCCCGTGTATTTTGCAGTTAATAAAGCCTAAGGTGCTCAGGGCACACAGATTCTTACCTACATACTAGGATAATATAAAAGGCCTGCATGAATTGATACAAGCTTTTCTGATGAATAGGTTCTGGGAATAAATGGGAGATACAGAGTACTTTGAGATTTTTAGATGACAAATCAGTTGCAAATGTCCTCCACTGTAATTTTTACCTCTCCATATTTTGGCTGTTGGTATAAGATCCTTCAGCTTCTGCCATCCTTCATCTTATCCTCAGAAATGGCACTTCCCAATATAGAATGGTACAGGAATACTCTAGAATAGAGGGAAATGAGGGGAAATAGCACCGAAATGATGAGTGTGTTTGCGTCCTCCCTCTCTATGCCTCTGCTGCTGTGTAGAATGCAGCTGGTAGCACATTTCCTCCCCCGCGCCCCCTCTGAGAATCAGGCCCGGCTCTGTGGGGAGGGGTGCGTAAAGCCCACTTCTGGCCCAGAGGAAGAGCCTGGTTGTGATGTCTGCTGTTGCCGTATCAGGCCAGACAGGAATTAGGGGAAAACTGCTGTCATCAGGGAGTTACTGCCACTGTTGTTTTTCGTAAACTGTGATTCTTTCTACCAATCAGTAGACAGATGCCCAGAGACCCTCAGAAATGGTATAAGCCTAGAATTTGGAGCACACGTCCAGGCTCTGAGGCTTATAGAACTAGGATTAAAACTTAAATTGGACCTCGGTCCTTTGGTCTAAGCCCCTCTCTGTGCCAGAAGGGAAACTGAGGCCCAGGAAAACGAGGTGACGCAGGTGAATCAGCAGCACGGCCAGGCCCACAAGTCAGGCTTTTGACTCCAATGTTAGTGTTCAAGGCTCCAGATGTGGACATTCCTTGTAAACTGTAAAACACCCAAAAAGGAAGATCATTATTCATGTTGTTACATTCCTGTGTCCCTTGGTCATTTGGATGGAAAATGTAAATGAACAGGAAGTGGGAGTACATTTGAGAATCTTCCTTCTCTTCAGAACAGCCATCACCTCATCCTCTTGTCCCTGAAACCTCTCCCACCCCACCATCCACAAACTGATCCTTCCTTCCCTGAACTCTGGCTACTGAGCTGTTTCCTAAACCCGGGTTTGGCTGGAAACAACACCCAAATATCAGAGAGGAGGATGCACGGGAGAAGGTGGACTGTGAAGGGCTTGGGCCAGGCTTTCACCTACAAGAAGAAATGGATGAAATGGACATGATCCAAAAAAGGGCAAAACGGGTCCCCTTCACTCGCTCACTCGCCTCACATCGCTCCTGGCCCCAATCCCCAAACGTCCCAGGAGGTCTATGCGGAGTCCTTGCTCTCAGCCCATTGCAGCAGCATCACCCCTCTCTGTTATCAGAAGCCTGGCAGCCTCTGTAAATTGCATCTGGGAGGAAATGAGATCCTCCTTACACAGGGCCATTTCCAGGCTTCCTGAACCACTGAGAGTGCTGGAGGAGGAGGGGATGAATATTTCATAAAAGGCCATAAAACATAATTTGTTCCTTTGAGTGAATTAGAGACTGTAGTTAAAAAAAGAGAGAAGTTACCATCAGTGGACCAGGAGTGTTGCATTATTTAGCTCCAGCTATTTCATTACATCTGTAAAGCAGGAGAACCAGAACATTAAAATCACACCCTTTGCTCCTCAGGAAGGGAAACAGAATCTTAGAGGCCCAAATACATACAACATAGACTCACCAGGCAAGGAGAGGTGGCTGTCTGCCTGGAATGTGTTCACAGGGGTGACATGAATGCTTTTGCTGGAAACGGGCAACCAGCCTGTCCAGCTCACCACACTGATCCCGTCTAATTGCATCAAAGGGGGAAAGGTGAGCCAGTGGACCTAGCGGGGGCTTCTTTTTCTGTTAGGATCTTCCCTAACCTCCCCTCTCGTCCTTTCCTGAAGCAACTTCCTTTCCTTCTCCCAGACTGGAGGGGAATTTGAGCCCAGAATAGAGAACAGCCTAAAAGTGGACATCAGACATCCTCGTTCCAGTCTCCGCACCCCACCAGGAATAATGCCTTACAAGTAATGTCTTTGAGACCTTGTCTACCCGTCCTCTTTTGGGGACCTGTCCTATTCAACAGATATTTCATCTTCTCTAATTCCTTCTCTTTTGCAACCATAGGATTTTGCAAATTTCTGACTATGGGAGAAAACTGAAAATCATTTTTTTTTTCGATGCAAAGCAATTTAACTTCCTTTGCCTTAAGGTCTCCATCACGAACCATATCCTAATCTTGACCTTTCTGAACCATAAAGTCCTTTAGTTTGTTTTCAGAACTAAAAATACCTTTTTACCCCATGGATTCCACATCTACCAAAATAAGCAATAGATACGAATTTTAAAACTACAATTTCGTTAACTGTGCCAGAGGTTTAAGATCAATCTCTTGGGGATCATGTTCAAAGAACTTATGCTTCCTTCCAGTGGTAGAAGAGACAGGAAAATATTTTCCCCATTTTTACAGAACATGCCCTGAAAATCATGGCTTTGTTGTTCTTCCATGGACCGGCATTTGGTATTCCTTCCCTTCGTGCCTGCTATTTGGGGCAATTCCTACAATTAAATGTGGCTTTGTGTGTCTTGTCCAGCTGTCCTTCCATCACCCCACTCCTCCCCTCTACACACATGCTCTCTCTCTCTCTCTCTCTCTCTCTCAGCACACATGCACAGCTGCATAGAATTTGCTTTTACTCCATCAGTGCCTTGAGAGGGATGGTGTTGCAGCTGAAAGGAGATCCTTTTGGACCTGTGTCATTCCTTAGGTCACCTGCTTAGTAACCAGTGCTCTCTGCACATAAGCCGCCTGGTCCTTTGCCTCTTCTTCTTGGTTGCTTGATCCTCCTTCTGTCCCTCATTGTTACTCATTAATTTACACTTATTGAGCACCTGCTCTGTGAAAGACATTGTGCTAGGCCAGGGGGAGAAGGCATAATAACAGGGTCTTTGTCCTCAGGATCCTTGGAGTCTATGAGAAACTTGTGATTCTCTCTGACCTGCCACTTTGTCCTGGGAGAGTTTGCTATTTATAACCTTTGAGGTAGAGTAATCCTGCTGAACAGGGAATTAAGACATCTATATTTCAGTCATTGTAGCCATTAATACTATGGAAAAGTAATTTGCTCACTTTATACTCTGATTCTGGCATCAGCAAAATCATGTAGTTCGTTGAGATGATGTTCACCATTCCTCCTAGTGCTTGATTTCTATGATCTTATGTTCTATAATACACAAGTGCCTCCGAATGTGAGGCTCGGTGAGAAATAGGGATTTGTGGTTAAATACATTTGGGAAACATCGGGTTAAATAATGTTAAGGGGTGAATCAGAGGTTTTACTATTCTAACGTCTATTGTGAAGCTCTCTGAGACAAAGTGTAAGATTCGTAAACTCATTTAATTGGGGTGGGTGTTTACAAATATCAAATCCATTTTTTTATCAAGTGAATTTCTTTTACTTCTGAGTTAAAGAATTTACATCTCTAGGCAGCTGGTTCTTTGACCAGGAGTGGAACCCAGATTGTGGCAGTTTGGAATCCTAAGCACAAGGCTACAGGGTGGAGTGCCTTGTCTGTGTACATATCTATTAACGTGGTGAGAACTAGAATTGTGTAGAATACAGTCTGGGAAGATGAAGAGAGAGAGCTCCCCACATGGGCTCTGGACTCAAGACTGAGTGTATTTTTTGAAGGCTAGAGTACAGTGGCATGATCACAGCCCCACTGCAGCCTCCAACTCCTCGGTTCAAGTCATCCTCCTGCCTCAGTTTCCCAAGGTGGGACTACAGGCATGTGCCACCATGCCTGGATAACTTAAAACAATTTTTTTTTTTTTTTGTAGAATGGTTGCATTTGAAGCCTGCTCAGGTTCCCACTGGCTCCGTGAGCTGGTAAATTAAACTTCCCATCCTTCTATTTTCTCATTTTTAAAACGAGGCTAGGAAAAGCTTTACCTCATACATCTTAGCAAAGTGCTTGGAATGCAGTATGCATTCACAAAATGCTTATCATTAGCTATTACTAACTTTAATCAATGTTTATTGAAAAGTTAATAAACAGAAGAAAGTTACAACATTTTATCATAAAGACTTAGCTACTGTCCATGACCCCACTGGAGATGCAGATAGGACACCAGAGTTAGACAACAGGTTGCTATCATTTCAGTGGTAAAGTTAGGTCAGAAAATGGACAAGGAAGAGTAAAAATCCAGACCAGTTTAATGTAAACAAAGTGAAGATCTCTATAGAAAGCTGTGGTAGGAGGAGAAGTAAGCAATAGTAAGAATGAAAAAGTTGGCCAAAGTTAGGCTTTTGAAATTAATTTCATGATCCATGTTTAATTCTCTTCTTATAGGCATAGAAAATAGAATATTAATGATCTCTGTATTGTATTTATCTTCCAAGCAGGAATGCAAGTAGGTATATTGGTCGAGAGAGACAGGGTTATGCTGCAGTAACAAACAGCCCACAAAGCTTAGTGGGTTATAGCAAAGGACTATTGCTCAGACTACCTAGGCATCACTGGCACTCTTAGGGTTCTGCTCTATGTCTTTCAGTCTGGGTTGTAGGCTGATGGAGTTGCTACCTTCTCAAGTGCTATGGATCATTATGGCAGAGGAAGAGAGCATTGGCAATTAAGTGCTGCAGGCCTGATATGACACATGGCACAACTTATCAGCTAGAACTAGTCACGTGACTCTCACCCAACCACGTGAAAACCAAGAAGGACACAATCTCACCATGTACCCAGGAGGTGAACAGACTGGAAATGTTTGTCAAATAGCAGCAATGACTACCATTGCCTGCTATTAGGGTCACAAAATGTTTGTCTCCCCCAGGCAAAATACACTTACTTACTACCTAAGGAAGACAGCCTAAAAGTCCAACCCAGTCCTGGTATCAAGCTGAAATGCTAGGGTCTCTTGTGGTGTGTAACAGGGCAGTTTTCACATTAGGGAGTGGCATGTTCTCGTCTCCATAGTTGTGAATGTGGATCCTTTCCTTTC
The DNA here is from genome assembly GCF_024542745.1 of Macaca thibetana thibetana. Classification (NCBI taxonomy): domain Eukaryota; kingdom Metazoa; phylum Chordata; class Mammalia; order Primates; family Cercopithecidae; genus Macaca; species Macaca thibetana. The sequence continues at coordinate 4,887,717 of NC_065588.1, forward strand.
TGAGACTTAGGCTCCAAAAAGATAAGTAATCGTTTCTTTCCCACAAGACAAGAAATGATTCATTTGAAGTAGTATGACTGCAATCAATATTCCTATTCAGAAAGGGGGAAGATTGTGGACGCACAGCAGTCACTGGTCCATAACGACTCTGAAATCCTGCGAAACAGAATTCGACCCTCACTTGGCTGCCTGGGAGGAGATCCCAGCCCTCTGTTCTCTGCCTATGGATTCTCCCTCTGGAGGGTCTTCTTTCTGTTGCCCTCCTTGCTGCTATCAGAGATGGGAATTGCAGATGATATTGAACTGTTTTCTTGGCCGGCTCCTTGTCTGTGATAATTTAGAGGCCCAACGGTACTTTACATTTTGAAAAGTCATGAATGGTTTCGTTCTGGTCATGCTTCCTTTGGTAGGATGACTGTCTTAAAATCTTCTTAGACTTTTTCCTGTGTGTTTCAGGCAGACCTGTGTACCGAAAGCCAATAACCACACCTATGGTTACAGTGGTTATCCTATTCTAAATGAGCCATTGTATGTCGTGCTATGGGATAGAGGCAGATAATTTGTCTTTTGGGTTTCTAAGTCTCGGAATTGCAGAAATCCATATTCAAAACTGATGTAGAGACTAGCACACGTCGCTTCTTAATATAAAAACTACTATGCACTGCTAGAGAACCTAGCATTTCAGCTTGATACCAGGACTGGGCAGGACTTTGGGGTTGTCTTCCTTAGGGAATAAGTAAGTGTATTTTGCCTGTGGGAGCCATGGTTCTTCTCAACGTGAACCTCACAGCAGTAATTTGGGTCTATATATTATTTGTGGGATGTTACAGCTTTAGTCTTGATTTTTCTCTCACTCTTACCTGAGCCAGTTTGCGCCCAGTTTGAATGACTTTTTGAAGCCATAACTTCAACTACACTTTTGCCCTGCAATGACTTATTCCATTCAGAGGAACTGACAATGGACATGACTGCCCTATGCTTGATTTGTTCCATGGCATGAGCTGAAGTACTCATCAGTTTTTCTTGTATAAAGGTCTTTTACGTTTTGTTTACTTCTTTGGGGAATGAGAAGCAGCTGCCTGTCTACCCTGAAAATCCCCACATTTCTGGACTCTCTCCTGTCCATTTCCTCTCTGCTTGCTAACTGGCTAAATCTTTTCCGAACTCACAAATGTCTTGTACTATATTGTCAGATGCAGCCAACAGTGGCCACTATACAATATAACAAGCTGTTTTTCAATCCTCTTCCAAGATATGCACGTTTTTACGGATATAATCTGCCTTCTAAGTTATCACAGGTGACAGTTTTGAGAATATTTTTCCATTTGTAACATGGATTGCCTGTCATGGTCTCCTATAAAGTTTCTTCAATACCTGTCATCCGGCCACAGAACCAGTGTCACAAGTTTGTGTGGTTTTTTTTGTTTTTTGTTTGTTTGTTTGTTTGTTTTTTTGATGGAGTCTTGCTCTGTGGCCAGGTCGGAGTACAGTGGCGCAATCTTGACTCACAACAACCTCTGCCTCCCAGGTTCAAGCGATTCTCCTGACTCAGCCTCCCGAGTAGCTGGGACTACAAGTGCGAACCACCACACCCCGCTAATTTTTGTATTTTTAGAAATGGGGTTTCACCATGTTGGCTGGGATGGTCTCGATCTCTTGACCTTGTGATCCACCTGCCACAGCCTCCCAAAGTGCTGGGATTACAAGTGTGAGCCACCGCACCTTGGCCATGTCACAGGTTTTAAGTTTTTACTTTTAGCAGCTTCTTACTTCAGTTTGGATAGACTTGATTCTGCTATGGGAACAAATCAATCCCTGAATACCAGAGGATTAGAGCAATAAGGGTTTGTTTCTCACTCATGCTACTATTGCTTCAGCTGGGAGCCAAGCTTCCTGCCACCTCACCCTGTAACACAGCTCACCCTGACAGAGCAGCCACCATCCTGAACAAAGCTGGTCATTGTGGTTGGTGTGAAGAAAGCTCTGGGGGCTTTCCCATGAGGAATTAAATATTTTGGTTCAGAAGTGACACACATCACTTCTGATTATAACTCACTGTCCAGAACTACTTGCCTGGTGCCACACAGCCCCAAGTGAGTGAGAGAGTAAAATTCTCCATGTTCCTGAAAAGTAGAGAGCTGGAGACATTTGGAAAACAGCATTAATGACTATCACAGGAGGGGAATTGGATGAAGATGCAGGCTGCAAACTTAGGATACTAACAAGCTCTCTTGGGATCCCCCCAGAAGGATGAGGAGTTCGTTATAGATTTATTTCTTGGCATGGATAGTAATTTCCTGAGGCTGTTGATTGGTGTGGCACAGATGTCTAATGCATTTCTTTTCTAATATACAGCCTCACTCAAGTGAAAGCTGTTAGATTTTTCTCTACTGAATTATGGAACATCATCGTCACCATCACTACTTTGTAATTGACGTCATCATCCTCATTAAAAATTGGACTAAGCAGCTAATTATAAATAGTGCTTTTGTATAGCACATGTGTTTGCATTTGCCCCCCTGACTCCATCCACTTGGCCACAGGGGAAGCCCAGGAGGAGGGAAATGGCCCCAGTGCATCCAGAGACTAAATGAATAGAAGGGAACTTCAGGTCAAAGTGTTGTGTTATCAATGTTGGCAGGGTACATCAATTAGTTTGTGGAACCAGTGGGTGCTACTGCAGGAAATTAACCCTCGAAGTTCAAGATATCTGACTTATTTTTAATGTAACTCTCAGATGACCAAATTTTTGGGGTGTGTGTGTGTGTGTGTGTGTGTGTGTGTGTGTGTGTGTGTGTAGAGGGAGGGGAACAAAAGGAAAATAGCAAAAATTGACTGCAAAGTATAGAGTTATCCAGCCATCCATTTTTCTCCCTTCCTTCCCAGGATTCAATGCTGTCTTCTCTCTCCAGCAGAAAAAGTAGGAGAAGGTTAAGAGAAGGAGTAAACATGACCCAGGCCCTGGGTAAGGGGTGAACGAGGGACCCAGAAGAAGGGGATTGGGCCAGGCAGTACACTGTGTTTGGACAGAGGGGCTTCCACTTGGAACACCCTGAAGAACTGAAGCTGGAGGGCAGAGCCTTGCCCAGAGTGAGATGGTGAGAGGAGGGACACAGGGTCAGACTCACCACCCCTGCTTCTCGCTGGCTCTGAGTGGTTTGGATTCCACAGTGGAAAGCTCAAGAGTGGGGTGGGTCATCCTAGGGAGGGTGTGTCTGTGCTTGTGCACGAGTGTTGTGTTCTCTCAATAAGAGGTAAGGAAGCTGACTACCTGCCACCCTGTCCTCACAGCAGGGGCCTGTGGGTGACCATGAGGAGAACCATTTCCAGAGGTTACACAGAGAAAGAGGAAAACTTCAGGGATCCTATTACCAGAGTGATGACAAGTGCACACACACACACACACGCACACACGCACACACGCACACATACGCGCACACACAGCAAAATAAAAATGTAAAGAAGCCTGGAAGATAGATCGTTTATGGTCATTTATGTACCATAAATACATAAATGGAATAGGTACATTTTGGAACCTAGGGCAGAGGTCGGAATATAAATGGTTATCACACGATGCTTCACATTATCTGTGCTGATCTTGTTGGGCACATACATCAATTCTTAGGTGGTTCTTCCCATGGATGCCCCTACATACTCCTGACCTGTTGTAGATCATGCGTTCCACTGGAAGGCCGCGTGGGCTCAGGAGGAGGGGGCCCCTGGGATCCAGTCCTGGTTGTTGGTTTCCGGGACCTCTCCATCTCTTGGCTTTCCTTTGACCTCACTGACAACCCCTCAGCCTCCTCTGCTGGCTGCCCTTCCTCTGACCTTGACCAGTAGATTGAAGACTGCTGTGAAGGACTTGGTCCTGGTCATTTCTCTTCATTGTCCATATTCTGTTTCTGCAGAAGACCTTAGTGCCATGAATTTATATATTTCTAGATGTTTTAAATTCATAAATCATAAATTTCTTTTTCATATTCCAGACCTAAATAAATTACCGCTTCCTTGATGTCTTCATTTGCATGTATAATTTCCTTCTCCAGTTTAATACATCTAAAGGTGAGGTCTTGATGCATCCCAACTTGTTTAACCTCTTGTCTTCTCTTTCTTAGTAAAGGGCAATACCCACCTGCCTAGTTGCTTGAGGTTGGCATTGGTGGCTTATTTCTCATGTTCTAGTGATGATCAATTCCTGCTGATTCTATCATCTAAACATACCTCCTCAGTTCTCCTCACCTCCTCTCCACTCTATCTCTACCCACTCTACCCATTCTGCCTTTCTCTGGCCTAAGTCACCATTATCTTTTCCTCAGATGACTGCAATTTCCTGGTCTTTCTATTTCTTCTTCTACCTCTTCATAATTCATTCCCCTCACAGCCTCTAAGTAAATCACATCACGTCTCTCCTCTGCTTGAAAACCATCATTGGCTTCATACCGCCCTTCAGATAAAAACTGAGCACCTTACCCTACAAGATGGTACCCTTGCTAGTTCTTCAATCTTATCTTGCACCTCCCTTTCCCTTGCCCATTCTCCTCCCAGCACATGGCCTTCTTTTTGACCTTGAACACCCATGACCTTTCTAGCCCAGGGCTTTTGCACTTGTCAGTCCAGAATGCTCTTCCCTGCTTTTGGCACTGTGGCCCCGTTCTCTTATTTATTTATGTTTGAGACAGAGTCTCCCTCTGTCACCCAGGCTGGAGTGCAGTGGTGCCATATTGGCTCACTGCAACCTCCACCTCCCAGGTTAAAGCGATTCTCCTGCCTCAACCTCCCGAGTAGCTGGGACTACAGGCGCCCTCCACCACGCCCAGATAATTTTTGTATTTTTAGTAGAGACGGAGTTTCACCATGTTGGTCAGGCTGGTCTTGAACTCCTAACCTCAGGTGATCCACCTGCCTCAGCCTCCCAAAGTGCTGGGATTACACGGCGTGAGCCACTGTGCCAGGCTCCATTCTCCTCTTTGGATTATCAGTTGAAATATTACCTCTTCAGAGGGAACTTTTCCAGCTACCCTTGCAAAATTGAGTCCCCAAGTTCATTTCTGACATAGCATCCCATTTATCCTCCTCAAGGTATTTACTGCAATATGGAAATATCTTCCATATTGTTTACTGTTAAAATTTTCTGTCTATAATGTAATTTATTTATTATGTGAAAATGTATGCTTATCAAAGCAGATATTTTGTGTAGATCACTGCTAAATCCTCAGAACCTGGCACCATGCTGGCATCCAGTAGCTGCTCAATAAATACTTTTTAAATAAATGAATGATTGCTATGACCATGGCAAACATCTGAATCTGGATACAACAACAAAAAATAACAACACAATCTGTGCTGGCATGAAATTGGTGCTTGGTGAATGTTGGGGAAAAATTACCTGACATTGGAAGCCACTTGGCAGCATCTATGGATGGAGTTGTGTCTTCCTTCACCTGGGAGCTGGCACTTCTGAAGGTGTGATTGTACTCATCCTTAACACACGCTGGGGGCGAATGATCTAGGCATAGGATTTTTCTGAAGCTAAGAAATGAGTCTGTTTCACAAAAGGACTAAAAACAGAACTCTGATTCATGCATTTGCCAATGGCTTTTCCTTCTCAGGGGAACCTCCCCGGGCACAGTGAAACCCCTCTTGGGACACAACCTCATGCTTGATGGAAGGTAATCACGGAACATCAACTCTGCCTGTAGGGTGGCAGGCAGCCCAGCCAGGCTTAACCCGAGGGGCACTCCAATGGAGTTTCTCAACACCTTCTCAGGGTGTGTACACTTCTGCAGAATGAAAGTTCCTTCCCAGGCTTTGCCAGGATTGATTTTGAAGAATTACTGACCTAGTTGACAGTCTTGTGAATAAAAATGGCAATGATGAAAAAAAAACCTGCAAAAGAATCATTCATTATAAATTTGAAAACAAAAACAAAAAGAATCATGGGTTAGTCAATTTGCGACTCAGAAAATAATGACAGATAACTGGATGAGGGTAAAGAGTATCTTTCGTATTGTATGTGTTGTTGGTTTCCTTTTCTTTTCTTTCAAAACAGTTTTGAAACACAGCAACTTTTGCATGGAGTCTAAATGGCTTAATTACATAGCCTGTCAGTGAGAAAACTCCACTGGATGACTCCGTGTACTTGCTTTCTCTCTCTTCACTGAGACAAGCAAGGTGAGAGAAGGGAGTGGAAATGAGATAGGCAAGCATGAGATGGGCAAGCTGGCTGCTTTCCTGTTGTGATGTGGTTTGGAGAAAAAAGAACAAAAGTCCCTTACTCAAACTGTAACTCCAAGCCAGTCAACATCAAAAGCCCAAGAAGCTATTAACCACAAATTAATTAATCCCTTGCTGTAGAGAACCAGGGACCTTCCCGAGGTCCTGTATGCCTAGCTAGGCTTAACTTTCACCTCATCATGAACTTTTCCTTATTTTAGTACTAAAAATCATGCCCGCAGGTGGAGATTTAAGGTGCCAATGAGACATATGTTGTGCGAAGCAGCATCTTAAACCACCACACATGTGCCAGAAAAAGCTCATCTCTATATGCCCTGACTTCCCCTTACTGCAGACCCCCGCAAAGGGAACCCGTGCCTTGACTTTGGAGAGCAACCCACTTCCTTTCTTGCTGTTTGGTCCCTTATGTCCATAAGCTTTCATAAAAAAATCTTTCTCTTTGCTCCTGTATGCTGTGATCTCTTTTGATTTCTATCCCGGGGGATCAAAAAAGCCCACAAGGCGTTGGTGCCAGAAATCAGCTGTGCAAGCACAGAAAGGGAGCAGAGGCTGTTGCCTGGCTCAACTGGTGAGGAGCAAGACTGGAGAATGAGTATGCAGTGAATTCAAAGGCTAGCATCTTTCTTACCCACTCAACACCTGACCCCTTCCCGACACATCTAGAAGCCTTGGTTCTCTCCTTCCTCTAGCCCTCTGAGAGTGAATGCTGCTGAGAACCACTGTGGTTTTAAAATACTCCGTGCAACACAAAGAACTCTCAGATGCAACCTGTGGTTTCAGAGCACCTTTATGTGTCATTCTCATCATTAAACTCAATGAATGTGTACTAATCATCTAATATGCACCGGAAGCTACACAAAAACACTTTGTAGTTGTTAGCCAATTCATTTTGGCTACAACCAGCCAGAAAAGAGGAAACTGAGGCACAGAGAAGCAAATGTCAACCCTACCTGGAAGTGTCAGTCTGAAACGATCAGTTGAGTCTTCCTCTACCAGACCCCAACTTGTCTGGTCTGGCGAAGAAAGACAGAAATGGATGGAAAACCATTCTTATCCCCTTCTTACTGGAGAGTTAGGGAGAGTCAACTGGTCCCTAACAACAAACTTTGTCCTACTCAAATACTGCCAAAGGGGTCTTTGTTGTAACATGGCTTACGAGCAGACGACATCTTTCTGGGAAAGAATGTGACACAGCACTAGAATGTGACTGGCACATATTCAATGCCCAGTAAACGTAGCTATTATTTTTTCAGTCATCACTCTTGCATACCCCTTTTCCATTCATCCCTCTTCTCCCCTTTTTTGGCTACCCAATAAGCAGAAATTCCAGATGCATCCTCCGGGGTGGCTAGGAGCAAAGCATCCCCAGGAGGCAGTGCTTCCTGGGCTGAGGTATCTCTGAGGTGCTTCCATCTTCCGGGTCCTTCCTCACTGGGGTTGTTGCCTCAGGCTCTCAGGACTCCCCTGAAAAACTTCTGATGGGAAAGGCATTGATCCACTTGCCACCCTTTCTCTACCATCCCTTTGCAATTCTAAGAGAGTTGCAGCCTCACCCTCCCAGGCTTGCAAAGGTAGAGGGAGAATGATATTGGAATTTAAATTGGAAGCTCTCAAGGCATCTCAAAAATACTTTCTCTATTTTTTTTTTTCCTGTAGATATTGGAGAGGTTGGCAAACGGGTCTTCCTAAAGACAGAAGAATGTATGATTTAATGTTTTCTTTAGATTTCTGGATGAGTGGGTGCACAGTGCTCCGTATTGTGTGGTGGGGCGGGGTGTGTCTTCTTATTGATGAAATACCACTGCGCAGGTCAACTCGGTAAACCGAAATGAGAAAAGCCGATTGCGGGGGTGGAGGGGGTGTGGTATGAGGGTGCCGGCGCTTGTGGAGGGGGGCGCGAATGTGAACGTGTGAAAGCGAGAGGCGTGCCAGGAGAGCGCGGGAAAGCTTACTGGTGAGGCGAGTGTGCGTCTATTTCCATGGCGCCCTGGCTCGCGGCAACCCCTGGCTGGGCGAGGGGTGTGATGTGGGAGTGGGGTGGGAGGGGGCAGCAGGCGGGGCCTGCCACGTCACTTGGAGAGTGTGTGTTGGGAAGGAAGGGCAGAGCGGAGAGCCGAGCCGCTGCAGCTGCGGCGGCGGCAGCGAAGCCTTGAGCCGTGGGGAGGTGGGTCCCCGCGCTCGGGCGCCGGGGCAGCCCAAGGCCCTCTGCGAGGCCTGCGGCGCGGCTCCTAGGGAGGAGGTGGCGGCTGTGGCGGCCGGAACCGCGACCTTGGCCGGACCCAGCCCCGCGGTGGACGCAGGGCGGAGGCCGAGCCCCGCCAGGAGTCTGCCGAGCCGGAGGGAGGCGCATCAGGCGCTTCGGTACCAGCGGCAGCCGGGGGTCCGGAGCGGCTGCAGGAGCGCAGTGGGAACTGGGAAGAGCCAGCCCGGCTGGAGGGCGGACCCCTGCGTCCGGGAGCCGGGTCTCAGGCACCGCTGGGGGCGAAGCCACGCGTCTTTTCGGGCAGCCAGTTTCACGCGCGCCCGTGTGCGGTTCCGGGCATCCCAGTAAGCTCTAGCACCGGGGCGCGGGTAACGGGAAGCGCAGAACCAAACCCCCAGCGCCCAGGTCACCTCCCCAGACCCAGCCTTGCAGGGACCAGGGCTTTAGGGCTCACGGACCCAACCGCCAGGTCAGACCGTGAACCGGGAGGAGCACGAGCCCCACCCTAAAGAGGGCGCAGCCAGGAGCCGGGGAGCGGGTGCCGCGCTCCAGAGGTTGTGTCGTGGGCGCCGTCCTAGTGGCGGGGAGCGCACCTCCGAGGGGGCATGAGATCGGAGAAATCCCTTACGCTGGCGGCGCCGGGGGAGGTCCGTGGGCCGGAGGGGGAGCAACAGGATGCGGGAGACTTCCCGGAGGCCGGCGGGGGCGGGGGCTGCTGTAGTAGCGAGCGGCTGGTGATCAATATCTCCGGGCTGCGCTTTGAGACACAACTGCGCACCCTGTCGCTGTTTCCGGACACGCTGCTCGGAGACCCCGGCCGCCGAGTCCGCTTCTTCGACCCCCTGAGGAACGAGTACTTCTTCGACCGCAACCGGCCCAGCTTCGACGCCATCCTCTACTACTACCAGTCGGGGGGCCGCCTGCGGAGGCCGGTCAACGTGCCCCTGGACATTTTCCTGGAGGAGATCCGCTTCTACCAGCTGGGGGACGAGGCCCTGGCGGCCTTCCGGGAGGACGAGGGCTGCCTGCCCGAAGGTGGCGAGGACGAGAAGCCGCTGCCCTCCCAGCCCTTCCAGCGCCAGGTGTGGCTGCTCTTCGAGTACCCAGAGAGCTCTGGGCCCGCCAGGGGTATCGCCATCGTCTCCGTGTTGGTCATTCTCATCTCCATAGTCATCTTTTGTCTAGAGACCTTACCGCAGTTCCGTGTAGATGGTCGAGGTGGAAGCAATGGTGGTGGTGTGAGTCGAGTCTCCTCAGTTTCCAGGGGGAGTCAGGAGGAAGAGGAGGATGAAGATGATTCCTACACATTTCATCATGGCATCACCCCTGGGGAAATGGGGACCGGGGGCTCGTCCTCACTCAGTACTCTGGGGGGCTCCTTCTTTACAGACCCTTTCTTTCTGGTGGAGACCCTGTGCATTGTCTGGTTCACTTTTGAGCTCTTGGTGCGCTTCTCCGCCTGCCCCAGCAAGCCGGCCTTCTTCCGGAACATCATGAACATCATTGACTTGGTGGCTATCTTCCCCTACTTCATCACCCTGGGCACTGAGCTGGTGCAGCAGCAGGAGCAGCAGCCAGCCAGTGGAGGAGGCAGCCAGAATGGGCAGCAGGCCATGTCCCTGGCCATCCTCAGAGTCATCCGCCTGGTCCGGGTGTTCCGCATCTTCAAGCTCTCCCGCCACTCCAAGGGGCTGCAGATCCTGGGCAAGACCTTGCAGGCCTCCATGAGGGAGCTGGGGTTGCTCATCTTCTTCCTGTTCATCGGGGTCATCCTCTTCTCCAGTGCTGTTTACTTCGCAGAGGCTGACGATGACGATTCGCTCTTTCCCAGCATCCCGGATGCCTTCTGGTGGGCAGTGGTTACAATGACCACGGTAGGTTACGGGGACATGTACCCCATGACTGTGGGGGGCAAGATCGTGGGCTCGCTGTGTGCCATCGCTGGGGTCCTCACCATTGCCCTGCCTGTGCCCGTCATTGTCTCCAACTTCAACTACTTCTACCATCGGGAGACGGAGCAGGAGGAGCAAGGCCAGTATACCCACGTCACTTGTGGGCAGCCTGCGCCAGACCTGAAGGCAACTGACAATGGACTTGGCAAGCCTGACTTCCCCGAGGCTAACCGGGAACGGAGACCCAGCTACCTTCCTACACCACATCGGGCCTATGCAGAGAAAAGAATGCTCACAGAGGTCTGACCAATGAAGGCAGGGCCTGCAGGAGGGGAGCACTGAGCTAACAGTCTCTTAGGCTTCCTTCTCATTTTCACTACTCACTCTAGCTTCAGTTGACTTATTGACTCTCTCCCCCTCACCCACTACCTGGCATCCAGGACCAAATACCTGGACTATCAACCTTGTTGCTTAATCCCTTGTTGCTTAAGCATTCAAGGTGAATCCATCTAAGTGACATTTTTAAAATTCCAGCGGTGCCACCCAATCATGCCCATCTTCTGTCATATGGATGAGATATACATTTATGTCTGACCTTCCCTCAAGACTGATTTTTCATGTCTGGGACTTACAATATCTCTAGGAACAGCAATGTCAACAGGATGGAAACCAGCCATACCTAAGTCTTCGCTCCCTCCTTAGTGTTCTTTGCTTTGGGTCATGTGCGCTTCCTAGCTTCAGGCCGCTTGGTAACTGGAAGAAGCTGGAGGACAGAAGCAGTACTCAACTTGCTGTTATTCCGGAGCCCTGTAACACCCGCTCGTCATCCTGCAAATGACCCTTGGTAGAGTCTTCATTTGCACAGCCTCAAAATAGGTTATTCATTTCTAAACTTGGCTGGAATTAGAGAAAATACAATCAAACTTTACCACTTGGAGGACACGGGGGTTAGTCCAGGACCAAAGGGGCCATGGATTTTTCAAAGTGTGGCTCAGCACAAGAGGCACTGGTGTTTGGTCTACATTTGGTCCTCCCCACTCTGATCCCCTGACTCTCTAGCTTCCAGGAAGGTTCCTTCTCAGAGCCAAATACTCTTTTTGTGCAAGTGCCTTCCTGAGCAGAAGAACTGGAGAAAGGGAGCCACAGAACCAGGAGGGATGTCTGAATAGAGTCAAGCAACTGGCTTGACCACAGTCTGAAGCAAGGTGCCACTTAAACAGATGCTGTTTTCTCAAAGGGGCAGAGGAATCCTGTTGCAGATGGCAGCCTTTTCTCCCTCATTTCCCCCAAATTTTCTCTAGCCCTCTACCTTGCTTCCTGGGAATTTGATTTAGGATTGCTGTTGGAGGCTTCCTCAAGCAAACTCCAGCTTAAAGCCCTAGACAGGTAAAAGCACACATTGGATGGCAGCATGGGTTTCTTCCCATTTTATGGGCATGAAATAGGTGGTTTAGAATAAGGAGCAAGTGTTATTCTTTTGCCAACAGCCTCACTCTAAGAGGTTTTTTTGCTGAGTCAAGCAAACACTTGCCTGCTCTGCCCCTTGGAGCTGCATTTGGTCTGCTCTCACTGGTAAGGTGACGTGGTGGCGTTCCCACTTGATCTAAGCCATTTTCTTCCAGTGTGAGACCACTGCCATCTATCCACTGGCCCACCTACCCTCTTTTCTCTCTCAGTAACGTTGCCATTTGTTTTTTGCCTTTGATAAACTGTGATGTACTGTTCTGAGTTCTTTTGGGTGCAGTTCTGAAACTGAAAGGACTGTTAACATGTTTTTAATTTTATATCTATGCTTTCAGACTCTCTGATGATAATTTTTTTAAAACATTATTTTCTCGAAGACCAGCTTAGGAGAGGACAGCCTTACGAGGGTTTGCTTGAGAGGCAGTGTTGCTTCTGTGACTGCCAGATCTAAATCTCGATCTTGCCATAACTTTACAGGGTAACTTGGGTCCACAGTCCCTCTTTGTGCCTCAGTTTACCCACCCATTAAATGGGAACATTATTGTCTTCCCCTCCCTACCTCATGGGGAATGTCTGGGAAGCTGGGGACATTGCTATGCAAATGTGTGAATCTTAGTCATGGATTTGATTTTTAGTTCTCTCCATACCCCCATAGGCAAGGCCTTCCCCCAGAGTTCCTGCCTTGGATCCAAAGCCTAAGAATAGGCCATTATGGACCATTGGCTCCCGAAATCTCTCCTTGGCCTCTTGGACTGAGCCCCTCAGCCTTTCTTCTTACCCTTCAGAAAGGAGGGTTCTTTTTAGATATGTTCAGGGGGATCCTTCCATGGCTGGAGGTCACCTTGACTAGGAGCTTGGCTTCTCCAAACCTGAAACACAGTAGAAGATAGAGATGTTTATGATGCACAAACCTGCTCTGAGGTCAGAAAGTGCTAGTTTTCCAAATCTCTCCCATTACTGCTGGCTATTTGGGGAAAGAAGAGAAAAGCCCATTCCAGAGGCAGAAGGGAAGCTCCCAGCCGAGGGTGAAAGTTGGGACATGTATGCATGTATCTCTGTATATGTGTATGTAATCACCCTCATCACCATCCCTGAGAAAACGTTTCCTTTTCAAGTCAGAGCACGCTTGAAAGGGTTTGTGGAGAGCCCAGCTCACCAGGGACTCTGGTTGCCGTAGCAACCTTCCAGACTGTTCTCTCTATCTTCTGCTTTGGGCATCAAGGGAGACCAGGGGACTACATCTTTCCAGCTTCTCAAATGGGAGCACCTCCCACATAGTGGCTTAGGGGCTGGGAGTGCCAGGACAGGGATGTGGGACTTTTGGGAAATGTGGAGGAAGCAGGGCCTCAAAGCTTCCTGTCTGGACTTTTCTTCCTAGTTTCCCCACCCAGTCATTGCAGCTGCCTCATCTTACTCCTGATTCTTCAGAAATTTGAATGTTAGGCAACCAGTTAAACCAACGTCAGTGTTAATTTTTTCGAGCTGTCGAGGGGAGCCCTTAGAGGGGACAACTTCTCCTTGGAGTGGCAGCCAGGCTGGGCCTCACCAGGTGAGATCACAGTCTTAGGGATCATGGAGTTCCCATCTCCGCAGAGGCAGGCTCTTCCCAGCTCCACGAGAGGCGGAGAATTGCAACTTGTTCCTCCTCGGGAACAGTCTGTCTCGCTCCTGGGAGGAATCTCAAAGATCTTTCTTCTCAAGACATCGAAGAAAAACGGAGAGGCTGTAGCTCGACCAAGTTTCTGGGAAGAATTTTGTCAAGTGATCCTTCTCTGACCTTAAGTCTCTTTATTTGGATTTTGTGCCCTGAGCACCAAGAGAATATGCACTCTGTGGTGCCTGGACAGCTGGGGTGGTCATTCCCAGGAAGGGTCCAAGCCATCGTTACACCTGACTCAAGCTGGAAGGAGCTCCCAGAGGACTTCCTGGCACTGCCAGCCTCAGCCTGAGATGCGGGATATTCGTCCCCACGGAGCGAGGAGGGACAGCGCGCCGTCTTTGCAGGTGAGGTAGGTTCTACTGGAGGGGAATTTTGTTTTTGGCTCAGTCCTGCAGGCAAAATTAGAACGGGGTGGGGAGAGAGAGAGAAGGTGGGGAAGCGTGCATCTGGAGAGATGCAAGGGTTTCATTCTCCTTCCCTCAGAGGCTACCTCGCTTTTTCTGTGTATTTTTCTTTGACTCAATTGACTTCGGTTTTCTTTTTCTCTGTTTCTGTCCCCTTGATGCTGCTGGCCCCTTTAAAAAATTCTCTCTTTTTCTGTGCATTTTTCCCTTTCCTTCTTTTCATTCTTACTGTCTCTGCCTTTTTTCTCCTTTCTCTAGTTTTCTTCCTTCTGGTTTTCCCCCCTCTGTTGTTTTACTGTCTTCTTCCTTCTATGTGTGTCTTCCTGCCTATCTTTCTCCCTCTCTCCACCTTTTCAGCAACTGGGAGCACCTAGAGTGCTGACGGCGAGGTTGCACATTGAAATCTAGGACAGCTGTGCTTGCTAAGGTCTGTCTGGAGCAGGAGTATTCCACTCTTTCCTGACTTCTCACTCTGCCATTCTTTCCTACCATGCTTACCTCTGTGGGGGCAAGTCCTGAACCTACCAAGCAAGATGAGACTGCCGTGGGCTCAGAAAAATGTCTCCCAGGAATTTCCTGAACCTGCAAGCATAAATGAGAGAAGGCAGGCTGGGAGGGAGAGAATGACCCTGAGAAGTCTCAGACGAATCCTCTGCTGAGTAGCCCTGGACCACCTCAGGGTCTCCAAGCTTAGGAGGCTGGCAGAGAGGTCAAAGACAGAGGAACAGTAGAAATGTCAAATAAACAGACAAAAGAGGGCTTAGGAGGAAGGCATAAGGTTGGAGTTAGCCTGGAAAAAGCCTTACCTCGGGGATGACCTTAGCACTGCCCTTAATTCACTTGAAGGTTTTGTTAGTATCTGGCTGTCTCTCTCGGGTACTGAAGGCAGAACAAAAGGAAAGGACATAAATCTCAGTGGTACAAGGTGCAGGGAATCCTGACAAGGAGGATTAAGATTCACCAGGCAGTCCGCAAGGAGAATTGACGGACTCCTTGCTAGAAGTCTCAGAGCATGGGCTAAGTCCCACCTGCAGCAGGACATCAGGACAACCTGAGGGGTCCCCAGGGGGTGGAAGGCTTATGCTATTACAATTGGCCCCAGATAACTTTTGGGGGGTAATAGAAATGCTCTCAAACAGGCTTGTGGTAATAATCATACAACTCTAAAAATTGCACCCCCAAATCATTGAATTGTGAAAAAAAAGAAAGCAATGAGTCTAATAATCTGGGAGTTTTCCATCTGGGCTGGAAGAACGGTTTGGTCCTATAAATCTAGAAGTTTGGCGTGTCTAAAAACGGACCAGACAATATCTAGAATAGAACGACAGTTTTTTTTTCTTCTGCCACATGGGGACACTTCAGAGCTTACATGCAGTTTATTCATGCACAATATCACGAACTGGTGTGTGTGTGTGTGTGTGTGTGTGTGTGTGTGTGCGCGCGCGCGCGTGCGCGCTTCGTTTTGACATCAAATTGTTACGAGAGTTACATGCTTTTTTCTTTTTTCCTCTAAAGATGTGTCATGCCAGTTTTTTGGGTAAGTGCAGGGCATAATTAACATGCATTGAGCTATGATATATATGTTGAACATTATTCATTATATAGGACTATGGCCTTGAGCTTGCCCAAGGAACTTACAGTTTGCTGGCAAAAAGAAAAAAACTCCAAGAAAAGTTCCTACAAACCAAAAACCCCACCAAATCCCTACAGCTGTAAACTCAGGATTCCTTAAGAGATTGCATAGGGCCCAAGGTTTTATTGATGTATATACTATGGTTATTATTTTATTTTTGAATTTTTTTGAAATTTTTTTTTGTGGGTACATAAAGGTTTCATTTTTCCTAACCCCCTCCCCACACTCCCCCTACAGTTGTTATTGATGCTTAACAGCCCTATGATGAGGTCCCAGCAGTCTTTGGTGCTTTGGGTAAACAAAAGAAGTGGGCGGTAACGGCCTTCATTTGTCTTACTGAACCTTTCAGTGATTCTCTCCCAGACTCTGATCTCCTCTTGGCCTTCTTCACCTTGTGCCCACCGGACCCTCCCTTCCCTTCCCGTGGTGCTTTCCTCAGATGCACCAGCCAGTCCTGCGGCTTGTCATTTCTCCTCTCCACTGGCTGAGCCCTTGCTTGCGGCAGAATTTCTATCTGCCAGCAACTCGACATCCATTCCAAGATAGATTCCCAGAGAGTGTGGTCCTTCCGGGACAATCTAGCCGGAGCTGCCATCCTGGCTCACGTGGGTTTTGACTGTGTGTTATTGCCGTGGGAAGGAAGTGGGGAGGGAAGTGTGCTCCAATCCTACCTTGTCACGGTCACTTAGGGGAGGAAAAGAAATCCTTTTACTAGGTGGTAGGAGTTCCTCTCTCCATCTCACTTCGTATTTTGCCTCGGGTTGCACAGAGAGCTCATGGCAGAATAAGGTCTGGAGCTTGGCAGTTGGCAGGGAGAGGGATCTTCCCAGACGCAGGCCGTGGGGAAGGAAGACAGATGGGCTGTTAGCCTCTCATCTTGCCAGGTCTCCTGATGAACCACTTCTGTGCTGGGCTTGAGGTCTCTGTGCGGTTGGAGATGGTCATGTTTTTCACGTCCCTTTGCTCTGAACTTGAGAAAGTAGTTCACCCTGCCTCTTGGTCTTCTTGGTCCTCATCCTCTGGCTTCACCTGGTACCCTAAAGGGGGAGTGGAAACCTATCACCGCCGCCTTTGAAGGGTTATCAAAGCGGAGGCTGTGTTTGAAGGTGCACAGTAACAACAGGAGAGTGACTCCCTAGTTTTCAGAACAAAAGGGGAAAAGTTCCCACCCTACAGGAAGTATCATTCACACTGGTCTTTTTTTTTTTTTTTTTTTTTTTTTTTTTTTTGAGACGGAGTCTCGCTCTGTCGCCCAGGCTGGAGTGCAGTGGCCGGATCTCAGCTCACTGCAAGCTCCGCCTCCCGGGTTCACGCCATTCTCCTGCCTCAGCCTCCTGAGTAGCTGGGACTACAGGTGCCCACAACCGCGCCCGGCTAATTTTTTGTACTTTTAGTAGAGACGGGGTTTCACCGTGGTCTCGATCTCCTGACCTTGTGATCCGCCCGCCTCGGCCTCCCAAAGTGCTGGGATTACAGGCGTGAGCCACCGCGCCCGGCCCATTCACACTGGTCTTACCTTGGCTATCACTTGACCTGTTTGGGGACTAGCCCTGCTGGGATTTATTACAATTTTTTTTTTAAACCCAACTCCACCCTCATCATTGTTACTCTAAAGAGAGTTCCTCATTCCTTGGTCACGAGCCTCAGCAGATACACTTTACCTCCTCCTAGAAAACATTTTGGAATCTTAAGCAGCTTCTGCTGTAGGCTGCAAGGAGCGCAGACAGACCCTGGCTCTTTGGTGAGAGCAAAGCCGACATTTCAAAAGGAAATTGCAGCCACGCAGTCTGCTGGCGCTGCTATTTTTGACATGCTTGCTGTTCTCTCAGGGCTTGACAACCGCTGTCTCCAGGAGACAGACAAACCTGCTCTTGGCAGCAGAGACACTGCTTTGAAAAAGAACATAGGAAGACAGTCCTGCAGCTGGGAGGGGCGGGGAGGACTTACCACTGGAAGTGTGGTACCTGGCTAGCGGGGCTGCAGATCTGAGGCTGCAGGATTTATCCTCACCCAGGGAATCCTGACCCTGCGTTGCATCATTCCCAGTGGGAACAGTCCTAGCAAGAATAAGAATGGCGCCATTCATTTACAGAACATTTTCAAACACGTTCAGTGCTTTCAGACATCGTGCTGTTTAACAAAGGGGTTAAGAGCATAGTTGCTGGAACCAGATCGTCGCAGCTCAAATCCCTCGTTTGCTGGGTGACATTGGGCAAGTTATGGAACAGTTCTGTGGCCTCAGTTTCCTTTTCTGTCAAATGGAGGCTAATAATCGTACCAATCTGATAGGGTTGTTTCGAAGATTAAAATAATTAATATATGTACAGTGTTTAAATGTACAATGTCAGCTGTTATTATCATCCTATAGCAATGAAATGAGGTGGTAGGCTAGGCTTTGTTTTTTTCTTTGGCAGGTAAGAAAATTGAAGCTCAGAGGGGTTGTGATGTACTTAAAGGCACACAGTAATGTGTGTTTAATACTCTTCAGGGGACATGGAACCGAATGGAATGCAGTGAGGGTCTAACTGTTATTGGGCAAGAAGAGAGAATGAAGCCATAGCTCCTAAATGTGTATATAGACTTCTGTTTACATGCCAGCTTGTCTCTGATGGAACAGCAGCAGGTGTCCTGTGCTTTTGTTTCCTATGGGTCTCTGAGTGTGCACACACACACACATATGCATATACACACATAAATATATATACATACATCCACATATATACACACATATATACGCACACAAACCCGCATATACACACACATGTATATACACAAACATAAATATACACATGCACATGTATACACACATATATGCACACACAAACACATATATACACACATGTATGCACAGACTCATATATACACGCTTATACATATACCCACATATATACACACACACGTGGTGCTCTATATTCTATCTCTATATTCTATATGTGTGTAGCGTATATACGTGGAACATCTTTCTATGGAGCCCTTCCTCAGTACCGCCACTGATCTCCCTCTCCCATTTTAACATTCTCAGTGGTTGACACTCCACTCGAGTTTTCCTCACACACCTGCTCATGCCTTCTTCCTTGGGATGAATGCAGGGTCTTATAGTTAGCAGGAGGGACAGAACCCACAAACCAGACCCGGGCCCAGAATTTTCCTACACTGTTCCAGTGGCTTTCAAACTTCCACTGTCCTGGTCCTCATCCTCAGCATGCATTCTGTTCCCCAGTCACCTTCACGGCCCCCTTTGCAGGTGGGGGTACCCCTTAATCTCTCGTGAATGTGTTTCTGCTTTCCTGGTCCTCCATTAAAGTGGAGGAGACAGGAGGCCCTGGAGTTGGAATAATCCAACTCCCCTGCCCTTGTGGGTCTCCACTGGCCTTCACTCCGCCTAAAGAGCATTTATGACGTCTCTTGTTAGGGGTCTTGGTGTGGGCCAGATTGCTGTCTTCACCCTCATCTCACTGCCATAGCCACTACGGCTTCTTACAAAGGTCCCATCCCAGGGCAAGGCGACGTGGCTGCCCTCATGTTTGAGGATTCTGAGCATGCTGGCTTGCCTGCCTTTGGAGTTGGAGAATTGGTCTGAATCACTGTTTATTAGCTGTACCTCATTTAACCTCTCCAAGCTTCAGTTTCGTCATCTGCAGAATAAGGAAGCTAACATCACTTGCCTTACACAGTTGCTGTGAGATTCAGAAGAGACAGCCAGTTACAGAGTTTAGCAGGAAATAAACTCTTAGCAAAGCATGGCTCTTCCCACTGCCAATCAGCAGAGGGACCCTCGGAGACACCAAACACCCACCTGAGAGTGGGGCCGAAACTACCTGCATGTCAGAGAAAGGCAGGGTCCTTGCTGACTGCAGTTTTGTTCTCTGAAACAAACATTTAAATGAAATATGACATAAAAAATAGACTCAGGATAGCTAGCTATTTTTACCAGAAGGCTCTTTGCCTAGAGGATTCACAGCAGAATTTCTTTAAATAATTGCACTTACGATGTGATTTAATATACAGAAATATAATCTGAATATATCTTGGAAGAATAGGATGGATATACTGGTAATATGTATATATTTTAACAAAGTTTGTTTCCAGCCAAACTAGAATGAGAATTCTCGCTTAACCCTTCCCTCAAGCCCGGGAGCATTGGAGAGGGTGGTGCTGAGGGTCCCAGATGGAGGGGGCAGTCAATGCCTCTTTATGAAGAAGGAGACTGATGCAGAGAAGTGAAATAATTGGCCCAAGATCACACAGGAAATTAGGGGCAGAGCTGTGCTTGGGACCCAAATTTTCTGACTCCAACTCCAGCATATTTTCCCATGGGAAATGAAACTATAAGAAATTATCTAAACACACACACACACACACACACACACACACTTAAAAATAACTATTCATTTTCTGTCCAACCAAACTCCCTAGCAGAGCTGTCCATTGAAAATGGAATTAAGTGATTTTTAGTTTTATCTTTCCCTCCCCTGAGTTTCCAGGGCACAGAGGCGGTGGTCGTAGCTACAGAAGCCCAGAACCAGATGACCAGCTTCTGGATTTTTAAGGAAGTACTAATGACTGAGGACTAGTGCAGACCAAAGGTATTTAGCACCGGACAAAGAGAGGCTCATGTACAGGCTCTGGGCTTCTAATCTCACTGATTAAGGGATTCTTTAACCTCTTAAGGCTTTATTTTTTCTGTTTAATTTAGTGACTGGACAGAATAAAACTGTCATAGATTGGAAATCAGGAAAGCAAGGGGTTATCTGAGTCTTCTGTATTTTATAGAGGAAGGAGGGGATGCAGAAGGTCAGCATCTTACCCAGGAGCGTTGACTTCTGATGCCTTGGGAGGCAGAAAGCAGCTTCTAGACGCTTCCCTGCACTTTGTTGCCCTGACAGAGAAAGAGAAGCGCTGTCAGTTACAGAGCTCTTTCACAAATCATAGGACCAGGGTCAGAAAGGAAGAACGTGTCCAGAAGCCCTGGTTGTTGAGGCATAAATCAGCCAGGCACTCCTCAGCTGCTTTAAGGCAATTTGGCATTGGTGGAAAGAGAAACAAGTTCTGATATGGTGGGGAAAATAGCCATGTTCCCTGCAGAAGACTGCTGTCTGTGCTTCAGGGGAAGGATCACGTTCACCCGGGAGAACGTATGTGTGCACACTCAGGCGCCAGGCACACCCTCCCAACCAGACCCTCTACTCACTTGGAAGTGTGTGTGTGTGTGTTTGTGTGTTTTGTTTTTCTTTTTTGTGCATCTGCAATCTCCTGGTTTATGGTTTTACATGCCTCCAGCAATTCCGAATTGCAATCACAGAGCACCTACCCTAAAACTGGGCAGATTACCTTGTAAGAGGAGCCAGGAGCCACATGGGACACAACATTAAGGGCTATTGGAATATTTCACACACACATCTGACTTTTTGGTTTCTCTTCAAAGCAAAGGTCCGGGCTTGTTGATCCCACACGTTTGCTTTCCACCCCCATCAGCAAAAGCTGAGGGACAGTGGCCCCCTGCAGAAGGACGTGGGTCCTCTTTGCACAGTGCCCATCACTTCTTAGTCCCTGCTGCTGAGGCTGGGCCATCTGTCATTTTTTTTTTTAAGATGGAGTTTCGCTCTTGTTTCCCAGGCTGGAGTGCAATGTCATGGTCTCGGCTCACTGCAACCTCTACCTCCCAGGTTCAAGTGGTTTTCCTGTCTCTGTCTCCTGAGTAGCTGGAATGAGTGCCCGCCACCAGGCCTGACTAATTTTTTGTATTTTTAGTAGAGAGTGGGTTTCACCATGTTGGCCAGGTTGGTCTCAAACTCCTGACCTGAAGTGATCCACCCGCCTTGGCCTCCCAAAGTGTTGGGATTACAGGTGTGAACCACTGCCCCCAGCCTGTCTGTCAGTTTTAATTGTGCCCCTAGCCATGTTTTTTCGTAGGTGGGAGATAGTTCTCTATGTACATTTCTACCAAAGCTTAGAAAAAGAAAGATGGAAAGAGTATCGTGTTTAGGGAAACCATATCTGGCTTATGTCACCTGGTAACCCCTGGGGATACAGGTGCTTGCGGCCATACTCAGAGCCTTCCTGTGTGACTTCATCTAGTGGCTCAGAATCAATTATCTGACTTAGAAGTAGCAGGTCAGATGGAGATGGGAATATGTGAGTTTGCTGGAAAAAACAGAAATGAGAGCAGAAATGAAGGCTGTTTGCCGGGAGGAGCCGGTTCCAGCTATCCGTGAGAGACGGAACTGTGAGGCTGCACAGAGAAGAAGGCACTGGAGAGTAACAAGAGCATGCCATGTTCTGTGTCCAGGTAAGCAGGCAGGGGAATGTGTGATGTGATTCAGAACTCCCAACTGAAATGATGAAAATGAGAAATCAGGCAAACTTCCGCGTTTGGAGATGTGTCCAATTAGAGAACCGCCACCTGTTTCTGTGATCTCAGACTGTGGAGCACTACTCCACTCCTGCTGGCTAGGACCGAGTGGGCGTCAGAGCGGGGATTCATGAGTGGCATCGTGTGGCTTTCCTGATAACCACTGGCCACCCAGCCACGGGCTCTGCATCTGTCAGGTTGCTTCTGCGATGCCATGAGGCTCATGGCCATCCCCAGATTCGATCTTGCCTCTCCTGGGTTATTTCCAGCTGGTTTCAGCTCTCAGGTGGAATCTCCTGTCTTTGAAGCTTTTTGGTCAAAAGGTAAATGACCATAGATTTGGAACCATGTCTGACATTATTTCCTTCGGAGGGAGAGAAGAAAGGTTTTCCTTTTTTTAAGCTTTATATTTGCCCTTTCCAGGAGGGCAGGAAATGTTCAATCAGGTTGGGGTTAAATAAAATCCATCATGAGCCTCACATTTGAATGCTGGTAGGCTTCACTTTTTCCAACAGATGGATTTCCAAAAAGTTGTTGTTGTTGTTGTTTTGTGTGTGTATAATATAATTATTTTCCTATCAGAGGCGCTGTTTAATAGAAGTGGGCCCTTTCACATTAAAAAACCTACACAATATGGTTACACTTAAAAGACAGCATGTAGTCGGTGGAAAAATGAATATAAACTAGCTTGTAATGTACTTCATGCAATCGTGATTCCTTCCTTCAGTGGAAGGAAGAGGGATGCTGTGGCATTGGAAATGATGAGGACTGCTGATCAGACTTGAAAGGAAAAAGAACGTTTTTATTTTCATTGTAGGAACTAGGAGATATTTTTTAAAATATATGTTCAAAAATGGGAACTCCAGCTGGGTGCAGCAGCTCATGCCTGTAATCCCAGCACTTTGGGAGGCCGAGGCAGGCGAATCGGTTGATGTCAGGAGTTCGAGATGAGCCTGGCCAACATGGTGAAACTCCATCTCTACTAAAAATACAAAAATTAGCCGGGTGTGGTGGCGGATTTCTGTAATCTCGGCTACTTGGGAGGTAGAGGCATGCAAATTGCTTGAACCAGGGAGGTGGAGGTTGCAGTGAGCTGAGATTGTGCCACTGCACTCCAGCCTGGGCAACAGAGTGAGACACTGTCTCAAATAAATAAATAAATAATAAAATTAAATTAAATGGGGAATTCCAAGAAACTCTATCATAATCTCTCTTTTTCTTGCTGCATGCAGACTGTAAGTGATGCATTTGCAGGTGGGCAACACTGTGTTTCCCACACCTGTAGCTGTGTCAGGTGAGGCAGGACAGGAGACATGAGGACATGGTTCTGAGCCTCTTAGTCTATCTGTGAACGGTGTAGGCAGAGGGTGATATCTGTCCACCCTGAGGGAGTCAACTCCCAGTGCTATTCCCCACTGGTGTCTACCTGTGTGACCCAGGGAGAATTCAGAATCTCACTGAGCCTTGTTTTTCTCCTCTGTAAAAGTGGGCCATTAATAGACATCCCACATGGTGGCCAGTGAATCGGTGGAATTAAAGCAGGTAACGCTAACAGGCCTGGTATGTGGTAAGCATTCAGTAAAAGTTATCATTTCATGGTCTATTTCTTATTTGCCCACTTTGACAGAGTACTGAGGCATAGGCAAGGCCTCTTATCCAAATGTTAGGTACAGTTAAAACCACTCACAGCTCTCCTAAATCAGTCTTTTGGGAAATATGTCTACCTATGTAGACATATTTCTTTCGTTTCGTAGATTTGGACTTTCTGATCCAATAGTGACCATGATTCAGCTATTCAATCACCAAACACTTGGTCATAACAGAGGCGACTCATGTAAAGGGGCTTCCTACCCTCTTAGAGTGAAACTGTTTCCTTGCTAAAAAAGCCAGCAGCAGAGAATATCCAGGGATTTTGTTAAATTCCTAAAGAAAGAACATAAGCAATGAGGTGACTTACCCATTGAGAATCCCTGAGATCAGCGAGAACTTCCAGAAAACTTGGGAATCCACAGAGAGATTGAAGGACTGAGTGTGGAAGGCTCGCATGACTCAGCTATTCACTTGGCTGACCTGTGGGCTGCCATCAGCGGGAGAATGAGCGGGAAGAAATGCACAAGGGTGCGGGTAGGATGCTTTCTCCCCGATGCGCTTGGTCAACACTTTTCTTTGCAATTATAACACAAATCAGTGGAAAACAGACTCAACTTACAGAGGATGCATTGACTTTACCTTCAGCATTTCAGGGATGTATTTAATTTGCAAGCCAGTCAGCTGACTCACTTAATATATCAATTGAGAATAAGGACAGATGACATGGAATAATTGAGCAGGAAGAGAATTCTAAAAGTCATGGAATTCATTGCCTTGCTGTGCATTAGAAAAATTTCTAGATTATTCCAGGCTTATTCTGAAAAATGCCCAGAGAAAGAGAATCCATAATATAGACTCCTTCAAGCGACTTGTGTTTGAGCACCCTTTGTCAGGATGTTTTCCTCATTTCTCAGTTACACATCTCCTGCTGCAGTTTAAATTTCCTTCCTCCTGTTTTGTCTTCTGCTGACATGGATACTCAAGTGACCATATTACCTAGAATAACTCATGCCAGAGTTCCTCAAATGTGATCTGCAGAACATCAGTCCTACACAACTTTCCATGGAGAAAGAATCCCCAGGCACTATGTTTCAGAAATGCTGCCTCTTGGAGATGTACAATGCATATGAACATAAAAGTAAAGGCTCTGAGAAGTCCTGCAGCAGTAAACCTATTTCACTTCTTTAACCCAGTGTTTTTCAACTTTTTAGTTTTTAAAACTTTTTTTTTACCACAGAATCTCCTTCCCCCTTTTATAGTAATGTCTGCTGACATACCCCCAAAACTCATCCAACAAATACATTTTGAAAAACTCGAAGAGATATGAAGCTTGTTGCGATGGATTTGAGTGCACGGAGCCTCAGCCATTAAAGGTTTTTTGAGTTGGACCATTTTGTGGCTTCTTACCAAGCTTCTTAAAGTTCTTCACGCCCCTCTTGAGTTGTGCAGAAACAGAAATGGTGTTTTGATAAGGCTCTGAATAATGTGATAAAAGACATCCTCTTCCTTATAGTCCTTATAAGTCTTCTTTTTTTTTTTTTTTTTTTTTGAGACGGAGTCTCGCTCTGTTGCCCAGGCTGGAGTGCAGTGGCACGATCTTGGCTCACTGCAAGCTCCGCCTCCCGGGTTCACGCCATTCTCCTGCCTCAGCCTCCCGAGTAGCTGGGACTACAGGCGCCCACAACCGCGCCCGGCTAATTTTTTGTATTTTTAGTAGAGACGGGGTTTCACCGTGGTCTCGATCTCCTGACCTTGTGATCCGCCCGCCTCGGCCTCCCAAAGTGCTGGGATTACAGAAGTCTTTGAGAAAATAACAGTAAGAGTTGGTCTTGTTAGGTTTAGGGCTACCTTGCTAGGAAATGTCCACAGATCTGATGCACTCTGCCAGGGGAATGAGGACGTCTGCATGCCTTACAGTGTAACAGCCAATTCCTATGCACGTTGTTAACCAAGTCAAAAATTGTAACATGGATTTTTTTTACAATCACTTTTCTAACGAAAACCTATTGATGAAAACATTCATGATAAGCTTTACTAACTATCCTATTTATGAAATCTTCCTCACAATCTGAGAAAGATGCAAATACCAGCAGTGAGTTGTATGTAACTGGGTTTTCTCAGTATTCTTTTCCATCTTCGTAAACACTGTTTTCAAGTGTGACATTTGCCCTTTCTCCCTAAGTATTTTTGATGCTGACACACCACAGTTGGACCTGGTTCCTCTGGTGCTTGGATTTCAGTCCCCTGGAAAGATGTTTTCTGCTAGGCGTTTTTGTTTGTTTGTTTGTTTTATTGTTTTGTTGTTTTGGTGCTGCTGAGGGCTCTTACCTCTGACCCTCTTCTCATCCAGCAAGGCCTGAGGCTTGCTGTCTGCTTCTCACCCACTGGCCCAGGCTGAAATTCCTACTTCCGTGGTGTCCCTTCTGTGCTCAGAGGCAAAAGCAGAAAGGATGTAATTGCTCTTGTCCTGTTGTTGCCTTTGTACCGATTCCTCTTCTGTACATCTTGAGCCATGAGGAAAAGTTTCTGGTATTAAAGCCACTAAAAGTCAGAAGTGGACTGTGGGGTGGGTGAGGATTGCATCCAATTCTGCGTCTGTCACTAACCTGCTGTGTGACCCTACCCATGTCACCTGCCTGGCCCTCAGCAAATGGTAGCCATTAGTATTGTTCTCCCACCAGAGTCTTCACTGTAAAGTGAGGTCATTGGATTGGATGACTGGGTTTCTGCCTGAAAATTCTGCGAATACCCAAGTGTATTAATCAGATGTGCAGCTGGCTCCCTCAAAACTTGACAGACTTTATTGCTTGGCTTTTGCCACTGGAGTGATCTTTGAAAAAGAGAGTTGGAGTTACTAGGTTTTCAACTTGATGTAGAATCACTGAATTTCAGAGCTCATATACTCCAGTCTATTATTTTACAAAGATCTGAACTTACATTTAAAAATATACTGAGCAGGTTGTAGCAAAGTTTTGAAAGAGATACAATAATTTTTATCTGCTATCAAGGAATGATAAACGTCTTCCTTTTCCTTCCTTTCTGCGTCTATTCCTTCCTCCCTCCTTCCTTTCCTCCTCTCCTCCCTCCTCCCTCTCTCTTTCCTTCCTTCCCTCCCTTTTTTCTCCCTCCTCCCCTCTCTCTTCTTTCCTCCTTTTTTCCTTCCTTCCTTCTTTTTCTCCCTCCCTCCCCTTCTTCCTTCCTTCCTTCCTTCCTTCCTTCTTCCTTCCTTCCTTCCTTCCTTCCTTCCTTCCTTCCTTCCTTCCTTCCTTCCTTCCTTCCCTTGTCCTTCCCTCCTCCTTCCCTCCCTCCTTTCTTTCTATTTTTCTTAGATGAAGTCTATCCTAGTTATTAAGTGATTCCAGATCCTTCTTTACTTCGGCGTTGCAAAATAAACATTCCTCGGTTTTGGCCGTGTCAAGCACCTTGGCATTATGATGGGGAAAGTGCTGGGCAAGAAAAGATGTTTCTATATTAAGGAGAAGCAGGGGCGTGCGGCCCAGCAGGGATGCGAACCAGTATTCCCTGGGTCTCAGACTCCACACGAGAGGAAGGAGTCTGTAGAAAGGACAAAGGAAAGAAAGGTAGGTGTCACTCTCTGGAATCCTTAGACAAAGTAGAAGCTGGCTTCTTCTATTTCTGGGAGACAGCAGTGAGCAGCCCCAAGGGCAGGCATTGGGTTGTAGTGCCTGGGTCACCTCCCTGTGCCACACAGTGGCTCTGGGATAGAAAAGTCCCTGGAAGAGTGTCTAGCTCTGCCCTCACAGCTCTGCCCTGGGAAGCTTCCGAGCTGGGGCCTACGCCTGCACAGCTCCACCAAGGTCCTGCTGCTTTTTGGTGTGCGTTCATCATTCTCATCCCTCTCAGCCTTCCTTCCTACTCTGAGTGCAGCCTCACGAAGCCGCCCAATCCCTGGACAGGGATAGGAAGCCTGTGTGGACTCCTAATGTGCTGTTTGACCTTGAGCAAGTTACTTCAATTGAACTCTTTATTTTCAGACTCTAAAAGGAATATCTGCTCATAATAGAAAATTACCCCAATTTAGAAAAGTATAAGGAAGAAAATAAAAATCCCATAACCCCACCACCAGAGACACTGAGTGTTGGAACTTTGTCGTATTTTTCCCCCAGACTAACTTTGTCTGTCTGTATCAGTATATCTATAGAGATCATTCAGTATTTCATTGGAAAAGCTTCACGTTATATCTCTGGTTTTCTCATGCAGTTACTACATGGCCGTCATAGAGATGCAGCCTTCTTTTGGTAACCCACTTCCCATTGGACATTCAGGTTGCTTCTAATGAATGGTGCCACAACAAACACTTGTAGCGTCGATATTTGTTCACATTTATGACTCCTTCCTTGGCTATACTCCTAAAAGCGTCAAGAGATGTGAACAAAGTGAGCAACTAGTTTTCTAGGTATCACCTTTCTCACCTATAGTAAAACAACAACGGAAACAACAGTCAGTGATAACAGCAGACACTCACGTAGCATCTTGTGTGCCAGGCATGTCTCTAAGGGCTTATGTGTACCAACGCACTTAATCGTCCCAGTTGCACCATTATTATCTCCATTTCACAGCATTAGCTTTCCCAGAGTCACACACAGCCAGTTAGCGGGGTGGCAGGATTTCAGCCTAGGCAGTCTGGCTCCAGAGTCGTGCTCTCATCTGCTAAGCTAGTATTACCCCTGTGGGATGAAAGAGCTAAAATGAAGAATCCCTGGGGTCCTGTTACCCGGGAACATCACTAATGTAGCATGGAATCCTGCAAATAATGCTAGAATGGAGTAATGCAGTGGCCTGGTAAGCGTTCACTAGCTCCTGTCATCCTCTTCGTCCTCCCATTTGTGTGTTTGACGAGCTTGGGGT
The DNA here is from genome assembly GCF_024542745.1 of Macaca thibetana thibetana. Classification (NCBI taxonomy): domain Eukaryota; kingdom Metazoa; phylum Chordata; class Mammalia; order Primates; family Cercopithecidae; genus Macaca; species Macaca thibetana. Next base: position 4,916,018 of record NC_065588.1, read on the forward strand.
CCCTGTGTTTGTGAGTGCGTGTGCATGGGTATGCATGTGTTTGTATAATTTTATGAAGGGAACAGAGTCAGCAGAGTGTGAAGCAAGAAAGCCTGAACAATCTGTTGACACAACAATAAAGCGCTCGTAATTGACGCTGTTAGTTATAGATAACTCATCATCGTTTCCTTTTTGTCTTAAGGTTCCCAGGCACTTTGGCTGGGAAATGTGTCATTTCATAATTGGAGTGTCCCCCCTGGTGGAGCAGGAATGGGATGGGATTTGGCCGTCTACTATAACTCCATCCCCCCAAAGCATGTCTGTACTTATTGTCTGAGGTGGCTGCTTCCCCTCCTTGAACTGATTTGCCTGTGCTGTCCAGAAGCATTGCTGGATATGATTATCGGAGCGAATCGACAGACTTTTCACTGGCATACCATGTCCACCTGCTCAGATCGCTTGCTAAATATAGAGATTGCCAGGACCCCTTGAAATTTTGATTCAGTAGATCTGGGAGAAGCCTGAGAATATGCTTTTTTAAAAAACATGTGCTCGGAGTGATCGTTGTCAGGGAGTTTGGGGAAGTTTTAGGTAGCAGGTCTCAACCTTCAGAGGATATCAGCATCGCCAGATTCTTTTGAAAAAAGTACCACTTCCTATCCTTCTGCTGACTGCCTGCCCTAATTTGAATAACTGATCTAGGGTGGTTTCCAAGTGCAGGATTAAAAAAAAAGTCTCTAGAGGTTCTTGTGTGCAGCCATAGTTGGGTACCTCCAGCCTAAGAAGTTCTGGTGATAATATTACACCTATACCTTTCATTGCACTTCATATTTGACAACTCTCTTTCACCATTGAGCATCATAACAATTCACTAAGGTTAGTATAGCAGGCATTATTATATTGCCCTTGGCTGAGAGAGGTTGATTGAATTGCCTAAGGCTGCACAGCTTCTCCCTCAGTCAGCAGCAGCTGTTCTCTACTTGGCTCATGGCCAGTCCTCCCAGTTCTTTTGGGAAGGGGAAGCCTCCTCTCCCCTGAGACTCTCAGGATGAAATCAGTTGCCTCTCCTAGTGCTGATGCTCGTGAGGCTCTTTCTTCCCCTTCTCAGCCACATCCTTTCTACTGCAGCCACTCTTCCTGCTCAGAGGGCCTCTCTCTGAAAGGTGCAGTTGCGTTTCCCTCCCAGGCTCCATCCCACTTAACAGTTAGGTCATGGCACTGAGGGATGGACAGCTTGGAGCCCGGACAGTCCACATCCTCCACTATGGTCTGAGGACACAGACATGCTGCCCCCCAGCTCCAGCCCCTTCGATGCCATCCTGCAGAAAGCACTGCGCATGGTGCATGGCAAGATCCAGGAAAGTCCCATCCCAAACACTGCTGCCCCCAGCTACAGCCTCACACCCCCATCCCAAATTCTCACATCCACCACCAAAGCTTCTCACACCCCTGCATCCCACCCCTGATAACCTGAAAGCCCACCTGAGTCCTTCCTGGGAGGCGGCTGTGTGGGGCTGGAGCCCCTGCAGTGGTGAGTCCCACTCCGGACACCTGGCCAAAGGGAGCTTAACAAGGTGACCAGCGAAAGAGAAACAGAACCAGGTAAGGGCATCCGCCCCTTCCGCCATCCTCCACCCCGCAACCAACTGCAGGCTCAAAATCTCTCCCGATTCAAACCGAGGACTTCAGTTTCTCTTTACTGTTCCTCTCCTTGTCCAAACCTTTTCCTTCACACAGGCTGAATCTTGGAGAGGCTCCCAGTGACTGCAGACTTCCTGTGTCAGAATCCTGCAGCCTCTGTCCCTGGGCTGCTTGGGTGGAGTGGGAGGCGGCGGGAGAAGGCGGGGTTTGCCTTGCAGGCAATGCAGGCAGTGGCGCTGCACCCAGGGAAGAGTTCCAAATGCTGATTCTCTCCATTCCCTTTACCTCCCTACCTATTCAGCAGCCTTGCAACGGAGACGAAGCCACCCCCTAGCAGACTCTTGCAGGATATCGTTCACTTTCCTCTCTCGGGCCCTGCCCACCATGGGTTGTTGGTTTTGTGAGTTGGTGTGGGAGAGTCAGCAGGGTCCTCAGTGACTTTTGATGGTTCAGCACTGACTTTCAGGAAAGGTAAGCTGTCTGCCAACAAAGCTGGTCCCCACTGTGCCTCCTCCTCTTATACAACAACCTCAGGTGGCTTTCCTACCGGGTGAGAGGATTTGGAAGAACTGCGGAGGAATATGGGACCGACGAGCTCTCCTTTCTCAAAACAAAGGGAGCCCTGGTGCAGATGCACAAGGTGGTTCTTGAAGTTGCATGTGACCCAGAACGGCTGGCTTGGTGGATCTTTACTGTTCTGGCTGGACATTGTCAGGCAGCTATCAGGGGGTCCAAGAGTCCTTCACAATAACCCCTTATCACCCTCAAACAGCCAGCCAAGATGGTGCTGCTTGACCCCGTCCTGCTGACGGTGGTCTGGACCAGGGTTGAGCCTGAGAGCCAGCCAACATGAGCCTCTTTCCTAAAAGCCGTTAGTCAGGAAGAAAAGGTTCCGGTTCAGTCTGGGCTAGCCTCCCTATGGAAGAGGTGGAAAACCTCCCAGCCATGGGAGCTGGACGGGGTCTGATGCATCCTCCAGCTCCGCTTTCTCCTTTTGTAAATGCCAAAAGGAATTGGGGTACTGAGTGATGACTTGATTGGCCCAAGGCCACACGGCAACTATGACTACTTTATAACAGAGCTGGATTTTGGAGTCCAGTGTGTTAATTCACTTACTCCGTTGGCTAAGACACAAAGCTTCTGAAAATAATCTCTTATGAGAGCTTCCATTCAGCTCAGACTTGGAAGAAAGGACAGTTGTTATGTGCTCTATACGGAGAGAACACAGGTCTCAGTATCAGACTGATCTGGGCTCAAAGCCCGGCTCTCCTAGTCACTAGTGTTGAGATCCTGGGTGCATTTCTCACACACCTTGTGCTCCTCCAGTATAAAATAGGGATCACCCTGGTCTCCTCACAGAAACATGGTGAGGGTGTTCTATTGAGTAGAAGATATACTTAGCAAATACTCATTGCTAAATAAAACAAGGCTTCCTGGTCAAAATGAGTAATAGCTCCCTCCTTCCTAGTGCTCTGATTCTGAAGCTGGCGTAGTTGTGGAATTATTAGTGCCCTCATGTTTGTGGTTGGGACCAGAGAACAGGGGCCTTTCTCTTGCTTTTCTTCAGACCCCGAGGGGAATGCTCTGCACAGAGCCTGGGTGTCATCAGTCAGCCCATGACCATCCCTTGTAGACTTGGGAGAACTCAGCCAGAGAGGGAAATGTGAGACTCTGGCAACGTGAAAAAAACAAGTACCTCTCTATTACTTTTTTTTCTAGCCTTGTGAAGTTTGTTCAGCCTACAACCCAGCATTGATTAAAGGCCTGCTCTGTGAGCCCACCCCAGTGGCAGTGTGCCCACTGGGTAAGATAAAGTGAGAGGTGCAGGGACGCACAGGTAGAAGGAGATCCTTCAGGCCTGGTCACATCTGAGGTTATGGGGCAGTGGCCTGATACTCCTGAGACAATACGCTTCTTGATACTCTTTTGAGGGTGGCTGCAGAGGACATTGACTTGTACCTTTGGCTCCTCTGTTCATTCTTCACCTCATAGAATGAACATTTGCAGGCCTGCACTGAGGCACTGTTTTGTCCTTGTTATGTGCTTCATGCCCTAAGTCACCACATCTGAATTCAGTTCCTAGTCACTCGCCTGTCTTCAGAACAAATCCCTACGGAATATCCATCTTTCTAGACCCAGAGACGGTCCTGCCTCTCTCAACCTTCCCTCTGTCCTCATCACTCTAAATCCTAAATCTCCTTCAAAGACCACCTAGCTCATACCCAGCTTTCTTCATGAAGTATTCATGTGGACTGGACCCCTCCTTTTGCACTCAGCAGAGGTTACCTTGTGTTGCTGTACATTTTTAAACTGTAAGAGTCCTTTCTAGAGATACATGTACCACCAAACCCTCACCTCTAGGGGTCAACAACCTAGTTGAAAATACATCCTAAGTACAGTTGGGCTGCCATTTTTTTGAAGGCAGGGCCCTGTTTCATCTTTTTTATTCCTCAGTGCACAATATTGGGGAACTATAGGTTGCATATAACAGTGGCATTAAAAAAAAGAACACTTTTTATCTCATATAAAATGGAGTCTTGAGGAAGGACAGCTTCAGGATTGGTAATGTATCAGTTGGCTATTGCTCCGTAGCTAGCCAATTCAAAACTGAAGAGTTTGAAACACCACCATTACTTTATAGCTCCCAATTCAAGCAGGTCAGCAATTTTGGCTGGGCTCAGCTGGGCAGCTCTTCTGTTCTCACCTGTGCTTCCTCATGCATCTGTGGTCATCTCTAGGTTGATCAGGTGGTGCTGCTGGGGGTTGTGTGACTGTTGGCCAGGGAGCCTCAGTATCTGGCCTATGTTGCTCCCATATCTCTAGCAGGGCAGCCTGGAGTTTCCCTCTTGAGATGAGATTTGGAGTTGGTGCCGTCACTTCTGCTGCAATGCTGTTGACTAAGACTCAGTAATAAGGAAATAGACTCTGTCTCTTGACGGGAGGAGCTTCAAGATCACATTGCCAAGGGCAGGTGGAGCATTGGAAGCATTTTTTTTTTTGTAGTGGGTCTACCATGGCCAATGATGTTAGGGCTTGAAGAAGTCTGTTCTTAGGACTTGCTTGGATTTTTGCCTCATGCTCACAGATGGCAGCAGCAGTTCCAAGCATCATGTCCTCACACAACAGTGTGTGCAGGCAGGAAGGGTTGAGCCTAAAGATGATGAAAACCTCCCCAGCTGTCTCTTATGAGCCTTTCCTTAGGCTGTAGTTAGGGCAGGGCTGTCCTAACCAGAATAGACCAAAGGCTAGGATTACCATGATTAACTTAGAGTCGTCCCTAGGCTGGGAGGGACTTGTCTTCTTCTTCTTGGCCTTTTCCTTCTTCGTCTTCTTTTTTTTTAAATAAAAAATTTTTTTTGACAGGGTCTTGCTCTGTCACCCAGGCTGGAGTGCAGTGGCATGATCATGACTGTCTGTAGCCTTGATGTCTCAGGCCCAAGTGATCCTCTCACCTCAGCCTCCTGAATAGCTGGGACTACAGGCACACCCACCACGTCTGGCTAATAAATTTTTATTTTTATTTTTTGTAGAGACAGGGTCTTGCTATGTTTCCCAGATTGATCTGAAACTCCTGGGCTGAAGCAGTCCTCCTACTTTGGCCTCCCAAAGTGCTGGGATTATCGGCGTGAGCCACCATGTCCAGCCAGTCTGTCTTCTTTGAAGGACTTCTTTGAAGTCAAAAGTGTTGGCTTCCAGAAACCTGAACAAAATTGGGGTTCTGAGAGCACAAAGGCAGCAGTGGTGGGGGTGACAGCTGGGTTGGGAACTAGTAGGGTGTGGAAGAAGAAACTTACATGGTGTCTTGTACTTACTTATTTTTTTAAAATAGACATTTATAGTAAGCCTATATGTATGAGGCACTAGAGAATTAAAGGTGAGTAAAACTTTAATCTTCTAAGAAGGCCAAATCTAGATGGCAGATACGAGTCAACAGCTGACTGTAGTACAATGATGGTAAATGGTAGAGGTAGGGGCTTGGGAGTTTAGGGCAGACTTTTAGGGCTTACATGAGGGCCCGGATCTTGCCCTGCTGTCCATGCCTTACCACCAGTGGGTTCTGACAGTAAAGACCAATGCAGGCAGCAAGGCACCACTTTATTCGTATCCAAAGCAGGACCCAGCTACCTGCAATTCAGGGCTCTCCAGTAAAAGACTAGGTTGAAACCCACAACTGGAATTGCAGGCCAAAGTGGGGTCTCTTACTCTCATCTACCTTGGAGCCAAAATCTGTGACAAGCTCTTTTAGAGGCAACTTTCAGGAAGGTAAGAGAACAAGACCCAGAAGTCGTTCTAAGCCCTCTTGCCCAGCTGATTTCATGGAGTGAGAATCATATGGACAGAAAGGAAAGGTGCCTGGTCTGACCCAAGGGGTCAGGGACTGAAAAGTGAACTGGGTATGAGGACTGACTTAAGGCACAATAGTTGTGTTAACTGGTAAAATATAGCCTAACCAATGTATTGGGTTCAACTATTGGGATTAAGAATTTAGCATTCTTGGAGTCTATAGGGGGGAAATTAATAAATGCAAGTGTAACTGAGTACTCCCATTTTTCTAAGAAAAAGAGAATGATATTTCTAAATTTTTTTTTCTTTCCTTTTTTTCTCCATTTCCCCCTGCTCCCCACTTCCTACTTAGCCCTTTGGAAATGTAGTTCTAACCTTTACCTCCCCTTCAGCAGACACTCCCTACAGGGCAATTTCATCTAACTATGCGCTTAGAAGCTCCAGAGTGGAACTCTGCCACCAGGAGACTTCCTCATGGGACAACAGTCAATCTCCAACCCAAAGTTGCCTGTTATGAAACTCTCTCCCACCTGGAGAATTTTGGCTGCCTTTAACAACCTAGTTCTGCCCACAAAGACATCAACTCAGCTGTCTGATTGATAAGGCACCGAAGCCAATATGTGTACCCCCATCTGCTGGCTTCCTCTCCTGCATGTCATTCATGCTAGGCCCCCTTTAAAAAGAACCTTCTTTCTGTTCCAAAGGCAAAGTGGTGCCCTTAAGGCAGGAAGCCTATACTTCTTCCTCTAAGGTAGCTATGGAATAAAAAGTCACTCTCTCTTTTTTTTTTGAGACGGAGTTTCACTCTTGTTACCCGGCTTGAGTGCAATGGCACAACCTTGACTCACTGCAACCTCCACCTCCTGGGTTCAAGTGATTCTCCTGCCTCAGCCCCCTCCTGAGTAACTGGGATTACAAGTGCCTGCCACCATGCCTGGCTATTTTTTTTTTTTTTGTATTTTTAGTAGAGACAGACTTTCACCATGTTGGCCAGGCTGGTCATGAACTCTGACCTCGGGTGATCCACCTGCCTTGGCCTCCCAAAGTGCTGGGATTACAGGCACGAGCCACCACGCCTGGCCAAAAGTCACTGTCTTTATACCAGACCTCACTCTTGTTAATTGGACTCTGCCCACAGCGAGTAGATCAGGTGGACTCTGAAGTAAGTGATACTGTGAAGGCAGGTAGCGGGTGGTCTGGGTAAGTGAGGAAGAGCAACAAATTCTTCCTTGGCACTGGAGGGAGTCAGGGGGGGTTTCTCAGGGGAATTAACACTTCAGCAGGGCCTTGGAAGATGACTTGGAATTTCCATTGTTGAAAATAAAATTCTTAATAAGAGAAATGGCATGGGGCTCAAGAATGGGATGCTGTGTTCAAGGACCCAGGAGCCTGGGTTATATGCAGTAAGAGAAAGGGTGCAGGAAAGGCTAGAAAAATAAGTCGGATTCAAGATTGTGAAGAGTCATGAAGCTGCTTAGAAGCGGGATTCATTCTGAAGGCCACGGGAGTAAGCAGGAGTTTTAGATCAAAGGGACATGCTCAGGTCACATTTAGGAATGATACCTCTGGCTGAAGCAAGATGGGAGCGGGAGAGACTAGCATGGAGGGGACCCAGTGGGAGTAGTGTCTGATACAGCCAGTTGCAGGGAGACATGCCCGGGCGGCTCACCCAGGAGAAATATTTTGTCATTGACATTGCTTATAATTGCTAACTGTGATATTGTGGAATATATATTTGGTCTTCATCTTCTTTCCTGGCATAGGGATCTCCAAAGTGATGTCTTCTTGTATGTCAATGAGTTTACTGATGGCTGGCAGCCCCTGGATAGCTTCAGGACAGTGGCTGGTCACTGAAAAGACCAAGGCAGGATTATAGGGCTAGAACTTTCAATCCTGCCCCACCAAGGGGTGAGAGGGGCTGAAGGTCAAGGCAATCATCAATGGCCAGTGGTTAAATCAATCATGCCTATGTAATGAAGCCTCCATAAAAACTCCAAAAAGGACTGGTTTCAAAGAGCTTCTGGATAGCTGAACACATTGAGGTTCCTAGAAGGTGGCACACCCTGAGAGGGCATAGAAGCTCTGTGCCCCTTCTCTATACCTTGCCCTGTGCATCTCTTCATCACTATCCTTTGTAATAAACCCATAAATGTAAGTAAGTTTCCTGAGTTCTGTGAACCACTCTAGCAAATTAAGCAAACCCAAGGAGGGGGTCATGGCAACTCCAGTGTATAAAACCAGTCCCTCAGAAGCACAGGCAAAACAACCTGGGGCTTGTGACTGGCACTGGAAGTTGGGGGGCAGTCTTGTAGGGCTGAGCCCTCAACCTATGGGATCTGATGCTGTCTCCAGGTAGACAGCATCAGAATGGAATTGGAGGACACCAGCTGGTGTCTGCTGCAATTGCTTGCATGTTGGTGGGGAAGAATCCCCAAAGATTTTATCACAGAAATCTGTGCTAATGGTTGTGGTGTGAGAGTAGAGGAAGAAGTTTGCGTTTTTTCCTACTCACAGACACATACGGAAATAAAAAGCAGTCAACTTTTGGCCAGTATTATCGTTTTAATATCCTCTGCGGACAGTGCAGCCTGTGTGGGTACAGACTGCTCTCCATGCACTCCTCGTTGCTCCACCTATGGGAGAGGCTTTTATGGAAACCCAAGCAGAAGAGGCTACAGTCACTTACTGAGCATCTGCTGGGAGTGCATGGATAGACGGCCTGAGTGTGGGCTCTGCAGCTCCGAGGCGGTTTGAAGAGAACCTTTGTATTTGGGTGCTGCTGCGCTAGGCTGCGGAGACGGCTCTCCAAGTGTTCCACTCTGAGAGAGTAGAAAATAAGCACACCCACTAAGACGGCATAAGGTGGGGAAGGATGGGGTGGTTATCGTCATCTGACTGGCCTCGGCTGCAGGGTCCCCTAAGTTCCACCTCTTGTGGCCATGGCCACAGTGGCATCCCCTTGACCCTCTCCAGGAGCCTAAGAACTCCTTCTTCAGACTGCTTGGAGGGGGTGGTAAGGAACAGTGTCTCTTTTATTCTTGGAATGTCCTCCATAAAAATTTCAGAGCTGCCTGGGAATCAAGTTGAGTGGAGATGTTTGATGAATAGGTTTATTCAGAAACAAACCCTGCAGCATCTGTGGCTCCTGGCTTGTCTAGGAGCCCTGCTCCCTGCCTTGGATACTGGGAGGTGGCAGCATGGCACCTTATACACACTGGGGGCTACCAGTGAGTTTACAGGGTGATACTATTTGCAGAGCAGCGACTGAAGACAGCTGCTTTTCTTGATCTCTTATTGCTTTTCAAGTGTAGCCTACATGAAATGGGATACGATGGTCCAGTTTACTCAGTGTCTCTGAAAAATGAGAAACTTTGTTATGTCTATTTGCTGTTGATCTGCTGCCTGATTTTGAACAGAGCATATAACCTATCTGCATAACTAAATGCCGTACACTTGGAGGCTTCCATAACAGAGACTTATTTTTTAACTGCTGTGGTAGCTAGAAATCCATCATCAAGCTGTCAGCAAATTGGTTTCTGGTGAGGGCTCTCTTCCTGGCTTGCAGATGACTGCCTTCTCACTGAGGATGCACATGGCCTTTCCTCTGTGCATAGAGTGAGAAAGAGCTCCAGTGTGTCTCCCCTTTTAATGAGGTCACCAATCCCATGGGACTAGGACCCCGCCCTTATGACCTCATGTAACCTTAACTACTTACTTAGAGGTCCATCTTCAAATACGGGCATTCTGAGATGTAGGGCTTCAGCATATGAGTTTTGGGGAAACACAAACATTGGTCCATAATACATACCCTTAAAGATGTTATCCTGCTCTGATTGCTTTCAAAGGCTCTCAGGAGTTCAGGCATAATATACATAAAAAAGCAGGCAAACTCTGCTTATGCATAGAATAATAAAGTTTGTGCGTTGAACTCAAAAGCTTAAGGAAGACTTGGTTTAAAGATTTATAATCTTAATAAATTGAATGCAGTTGACCTGTAAACAACATGGGTTTAAACAGCATGAGCCCACTTATGCATGGATTTTCTTCTGCTTCTGCCACCCCTGGAACAGCAAGACCAACCCTTCCTCTTCCTCCTCCTTCTCAGCCTACTCGGTGTGAAGACAATGAGGATGAAGACCTTTACAATGATACACTTCCACTTAATAACCAGTAACTATATTTTCTCTTCCTTATCATTTTCCTAACATTTTCTTTTCTCTAGCTTACTTTATTGTAAGAATATACTACATAATACATATAACATACAAAATATGTGTTAAATGACTTTTTGTGTCATCAGCAAGGCTTCTGGTCAACAGGAGGTTATTAGCAGTTAAGTTTTGGGGGAGTCAAAAGTTATATGCAAAGTTTCAACTGCTCAGGAGTCGGCAACCCTAATTCCCAAGTTGTTCAAAGTCAACTGTATTTATTTATCAAAGCAATGTATTTTCCTTTTTTTTTTTTTTTTTGAGACGGAGTCTCGCTCTGTCGCCCAGGCTGGAGTGCAGTGGCCGGATCTCAGCTCACTGCAAGCTCTGCCTCCGGGGTTTACGCCGTTCTCCTGCCTCAGCCTCCCAAGTAGCTGGGACTACAGGCGCCCGACACCTCGCCCGGCTAGTTTTTTGTATTTTTTAGTAGAGACGGGGTTTCACCGTGTTAGCCAGGATGGTCTTGATCTCCTGACCTCGTGATCCATCCACCTCGGCCTCCCAAAGTGCTGGGATTACAGGCTTGCGCCACCGAAAGCAATGTATTTTCTAAATAACTATTCAGGAAACAAAAGCCACCTTGTGGAAACAGAAAACATGCCCATTGACATATACGTACACACGCATAGAAAAAAAGACTGGATGTATATTAATAATAATAGTCATAGCTAGTAGTTACAGAACACTGTGCCTTATAGCAACATTATCTTAAATCCTCCCATTGTGGAGTAGCTTCAATTATAATTTCCATTTACCAGAGGAGGCCACCGAGCAACTGGCCTAAGACCAAGTTTATGTGACTCCAAAGGCAAAGTGCTTGTTTTTTTCTGAGTAGAAGGTACATGCACAATTTTTATTTCTTTTTTATAGTTTTCTGAAGTCAGTGAATTATTCATAATGAGTGTGTACTTTTTTTTTGGAAGAGAAAAAACTTCCATCATGAAAAGTTATAATGGATGGCTATGGTAAGAGGCAAACAGGGAAAAATCATAAGTTTATGTCATTCCTGAATATTCTAGTTGTAGAAGGAAGCAGTTGATTTGGGCCTAAAATGGTATTTTGTTTGCATTTCATTGATAATTATGATATATATCCTCTTAAAGATAAAGTGACCCTTGAGAGTGTCTGGATAATTTTCCTGTAGGTAACAACCCCATTAAAAAGTGGGCAAGAGACCTGAACAGACACTTTTCTAAAGAAGGCATGCACGTGGTCAATAAGCATATGAAAAAAGCTCAATATCACTCATCATTAGAGAAATGCAAGTCAAACCCACAATGAGATACCATCTCACACCAGCCAGAGCGGCGGTAGCCCTAACTTGTTGCATGCCACTTCTTTACCTCCTGGGAATGAATGCACAGGGCTCTGGTGACAAATCTGAGGGAAGCAGAAAATTTTACCAAGCTCGAGGTTTTAAGGGATGACACGTTCCACATCAATCACAGAAATGGCAGAATGCTTGGGAAACATCTGTTGAGCCTAACTCCAACAAGACTGAGATGGTCAGTGGCACGCACTGGGTCAGCAAGAAGGATGGTTCAGATTCTGGTCCCAGAATTCCCTGCTGATGTGGCATAGCCCAAGCTCTGGGGAGCGGAGCCCACTTAGGGATGTGTCCCTCAATAGCCAGCTATTGCCCGAGACTAACTGGAGGCAGAGGATTGGGTGTTTTTAAAGTGCACACAAGGAAGATTCTCAATTGTATTATATTGCGAACATAAAAATTTAGGACTGCCCGTGTTGATTGCAGCTTGTGTCTGAAGGGGAGCTTATTTAAGGAAGACAATCTGATAGTCTTACTCCTTAGAAGGAACTTTAAAGAATATTTGGTTGATCATATAGTCCTGATAAGCAGGAAGAAAAAGAAAGGATGAATTTAAACTCATTTTACTCATCAAAGGGTGACATTAATATTGGATTATCAGGCAGTACCTAATTGCACAAGGGGTATAAACAAGTGGTGCTCAACATTTGACATTCAAATTTAGAGTCCACTGATGCCCCCATCTTATGCTGAATTTAGAATCGTGTGCATTAGGTGACAGATGAGCATTCTCATGGTGGCCCCATCAGCCAGCCAGTATCACCATCTTTTCTGTATAATAACGCTGTATGCATAATAAATTGGCAATTTATTAAGATTATAAGATAAATAATAAATATTTAGTAAGATTTATTTAATCTTATTTTTAGCAATTTTTTGTCCTTATTTTATCAAAGTGAGAAGAAAATAGAGACGTCTGCAGCACAAAGCATTGGTGTTAAAACTTAATAAACTTGAGGCAAGATGAAAATCATTAGATTTGCCTAAAGTGCTCTATCAGATGTTCAGTGGAATTCAGCCAATTGAATAAGTATTGAAGTGCAGAGGAAGGTGACGTATTTAAAGATCATGTGTGAAGTGCTGCAAATATACCATCAACGATTATGTCTAAAAGGCAAAGCGTGAAGGAGGGTTTTGTACCATGTTAGCTTGCCGGCATAGAAACCCATACGACACATGACCTTTTGCACGTTTTCTGTCAGTACATTTCCATTTCCAGAAATTTAAATTTTAATCTAAAAATGGGGACTGGTAATATAGAGAGGAGAGAGGGAAACAGGGCATTCAAAGAAAAAACATGCGATCTCCAAGTTGTAGAATTTTAGGGTAGAGATGAGACAGATGAATAAATGTTATTTAAACCAAAGCAATACATACTGGTTGTTGCCACAGGAAAGCATAGTGTATCATACAAATTTTTCAGCATGTATGTATTGAGGTCCTCCTGTCTTCTAGGCACTGGGGATATAGTGATAAATGAAACAAAAGATTTCTTCCTTTTATGGAGCTTAAGTGTGTGTGTGGATGTGTGTGTGTGTGTGTGTGTGTGATGTGTATGTGTGCTGATGAGGAGGAGGAGTGGAAAGAGATGTTAATCCATTAAGCCCAAATGTAAAATTGCAACTGTGCACATGTTACTGGGAACTGATACCCACAAAACTGCTATGAAAGTCCAAATTAGGGACATTTAACTCAATGACATTTTAGCTGATATTTGAATGATTAACAGGAGTTAAATAGTCAGAGGAGGTAGAAACCACATTCCAGGGAGAGGGGACAGTGTATCCAAAGGCCCCATGATGAGAGGAACATGGTAAGTATGAGCATGGTGAGCCTGGAGCTAGGTCCACAGGTTACGAGTTTTATCTTCAGCCTTAGAGCCACGGGATGAATGCCTTAGGTGGGTTTCAAGTGGTGGGGTGGTGAAATGGTTTGGTAGTTCTCACACTGCTATAAAGAGCTACCTGAGACTGGGTAGTTTGTGAAGAACAGAGGTTTAATTGACTCACAGTTCCACAGGCTATATAGGAAACATGACTGGAGAGGTTTCAGGAAACTTGCAGTCACGGTGGGAAGGTGAATGAGAAGCAACCATGTCTTCACGTGGCGGCAGGAGAGAGAGAGAGAGCAAAAGGGGAAGGGCTACACACTTTCAAACAACCAGATCTTATGGGAACTCACTATCATGAGAACTGCAAGGGGGAAATCCACCCCCATAATCCAGTCACCTCCCACCAGGTCCTGCCTCAACACTGAGGATTACAATTCAGCATGAGATCTGAGTGGCAACGCAGCCTAACCATATCCGATGGGGTAATACGATCGGATTTGTGAGTGAAAGTATTGGTCTGGCCACAGTATAATGGATTGGAGGGACTGGATGGATGCAGGTGGACCAATGATAAAACTTGTGTCCATGGCCAGGTGGAAGATGGGACTAGGGCAGTAGTGATGGAGATGGAAAGAGGTGAATAGGTTTGAGAGCTTTGGAAGGTGAAAGCTTTGGTACTTGGGAATCAATTGGAGGTGGTGGGATAGACAGAAAGGGAGGAGGAGGATGACTTCCAGGCATTAATAATACAAATAGTAGATAATTCAATAGTCACTTCATTTTGGCATTGGAATGAAGTATGATTTGGGTGGAGGGCAAAACAGTAATCATGTTTTAAAAATTCTTTACTTTTTGTTAAAGTAATATATGCACACAGTTTGAAAAGACAAGCAATAGTTATGTTAGGCCGTTCTTGCGTTGCTATCAGGAAATACCTGAGAGTGGATAATTTATAAGAAAAGAGGTTTAATTGGCTCACAGTTCTGTAGGTTGTACAGGAAGCATGGAGGTGTCTGCTTCTGGGGAGGCTTCAGGGAGCTTTTACTCATGGTAGAAGGCAAAGTGGGAGCAGGCAGTTCACATGGCGAAACCAGAAGCAAGAGGGCGAGGTGGGCAGTGCCGCATACTTTTAAACAACAAGGTATCGTGAGAACTCACTCACTATCTCAAGGACAGCACTAAGGGCATGGTGCTAAACCATTCATGAGAAATCCATCCCCATTACCCAATCACCTCCCACCAGGACCCACCTCTAATATTGGAGATTACATTTGACATAAAGTTTGGGTGGAGACACAGATCAAAACCATATCAATAGTATAAGGCTTCCAGGGAAAACCAGCTTGCCCGTGTCTCTCTCTCCCTCACCATGAAGCCAGTCCATAGCAGGACCACTTTCAATTATTTTAAGTTTGTTTTCTGGGATTGACCTTTATTTTTTCTCAGTAAATGTAGATGTTACTCTTTCTTGATTTACTTTTTCATTTAACAAATATTTCTAAAGCACCTACTATGTGCCAGTCACTCTGTTCTAACCATGGATGCATCAGCAAACAAATTATGGATACATGTAGCAAACAGAATTCCCTGTCCTCATGGTGCTTTCATTCCAGTAGGGAGAATAAACAAATGTTTAAATAAAATATTACTATAACCATCTCGTTATAATGAGGTGGTGCCTTTTGTAGAGATGATTATAAATAATATGGAGAAAAGTAAACCACAGCAGAGGTAATGTAGGGAATGTCAGGGAAGAAGTATAGTGTTAAATAACAGAGTGGGAGAAGGGGTAGGCTTACTGAGAAGATGGCATCTGAGCATCTTCAGGATGGGAGGACTGGACCCTGTGGATAATGGGGGAAGGGGCAGGTTAAGCAAGGGGAACAGCTAGTGCAAAGGCCCTGAGGTGGGAGGACATGGGGTAACTGAGGAACAGAACAGCAAAGGGGCCTTTACTGCTGGAGGAAGGTGAATGAGGAGGAGAGTAATTTGGGTGGGGTAAGCCAGGGTGACCCAGATTGCATAGGGCCTTTGGGCTGCCGTAAGGACTGTGACTCTGCGTGATGGGCATTACCTCTTGCCTTTGTACATGAAGCCATATGTCCTCTACCACTTTCTCTGCCTCCCCCATAATTTTTTGGTTAAATCAGTGTTCAGTGTGTCTGTCACTATCACTATGAAAGACTATTTTCTGCATTGCAAAGCAGTATATTATAATGTTAATTTATTTTATTTTATTTTTATTTTATTTATTTTTTATTTTTTTTATTATTATTATACTTTAAGTTCTAGGGTACATGTGCATAATGTGCAGGTTTGTTACATATGTATACTTGTGCCATGTTGGTATGCTGCACCCATCAACTCATCAGCACCCATCAACTCGTCATTTACATCAGGTATAACTCCCAAAGCAATCCCTTCCCCCACTTCTCGAGTCCAAGTGATCTCATTGTTCAGTTTATAATGTTAATTTAATGTCTTGTAAACATTTTGTTAATAATTGCCTCATTTTCTTCACCTGCTTAATTTTCAGTGTTCCTGTTTATAATTCTTTCCAGATTTGCCAACGGAGTTGGAAAAAGCCCTCTGAACATGGTTTCCCGTGGCATCAGATGCATCAGGCTGTGGACCATTCGGTTCCTTCCCCCTGGAGCCTTCCTTTCGGAGCCTTCCCTCCCCCACTGTGTTGCCTGCTTTCTCTCTGCCCTGGACAGCTGGTGTCCTGGGAATTCTTTTCCTTCCCTTCTACCCTGGGTCTTCGTTTTTCTGGACTATATGTTTCTTCTTTCTTGGTTTATTTCTTCTCTGGATTGGACAAACCCTTCAGTAGGGTAAGAAAGGGTAAATGGAAAATACAGTTTTGAGCTTTCATGCCTCAAAATGCCTTTATCCAGTTCTCAAACTTTATGAATTACTGGATGGATGTTAAATTCCGGAATGGGTATCATGGTTTCCTAGAATTTTGAAAGCATTGCTCTGGTGCTTCCTAACCTCCACCCTTGCTGCAAGGAGTCAAGGCTTCTCCGATTTCTTTGTACATGAACTTCTCTCCCTCTGCAGGTTGTTAAGATTTGCTCTTTGTGGATGCTCCGCAATCATGATTAAGTGCATTGTTGTGAATGTGCTGGATATTAGGCATAGGGTTCCTAGAAAAAACAGAGGATGCCTGTTAAATTTGAATTTTAGATAAACTAGGAGTAATTTTTACAATGTTTGGGACATACTTGTACTAAAAGATTACTTACTATATAAAATTTAAATGTCACTAGTGTCCTTTTTGTTTGTTTTTGCTAAATCTGGCAACCTCAGAACTCAGGTTCTTCAGTCTAGAGACTCGATTTGGGGCCATTTTCATGTGCCATTTCTTTTCTTTTAAATTAAAATATTAGCCTAAGGGGAAAAAGGTAAACCATTTCAATAAGGCTTATAACAACAGTAACAATCCCCTGCCCTACCCTTCCTTATCCCTACCTTGCATCCTTCAGAAACAATTTCTTGGAACTCTTTAGCTGTTTCTTCTACATTTGTCACTGGATTTCTCCTTTATCTCACATACCTGGACCAGACATGTTTCCAATTTTAGAGTTTTTTTTTTTTTGAATATTTGCATATACATAATGAGGTATCTTGGGGATGGTACCCAAATGTAAACCAAAATTCATTTGTGTTTCATATACACTTTGTACACATAGCCTGAAAGTAATTTTTCAATAACTTTGTGCGTGAAACAAAGTTTGTGTACATTGAACTACCAGAAAGCAAAGGTGTCACTACTTCATGTTGGCACTCAACAAGTTTCAGATTTTGGAGCATTTTGGATTTTGGATTTTGGAGTTTGGGATTAGGGATGCTAGACCTGTAACACACTTATATTGCTTTTTAATTTTTATTTTTTAAGTCTTAGGAAAATTGACTTCCAAGTATGGAAGATAAGGATTTACCTTTCTTACACCACCCACCGTTACTCTCCACAATGTAGACACACACCCATCTCAACCCACTGTAATATAAATAACATATTTATTAGTTCAGCGTTCATCCTACTTTATTATGATGGTGTCGATAGTATTCCTCCTCGAGCCACATAATGTGCAGTGTTGTCGTTCCGTTTCCTTTCTTGTGCTGCTTTTTGCTTTCTTCTGGAGTTACTGAATATCTTCTTTTTCCTTGTTTAGTTTTCTATGTACCTATCACTGATACCCAAATGGAGAGTGGGGTTCAGGAAACTTCCCACCAGAAACGTAAATCTCCTCCTACATGTAAATGCACCAGGCTCTCCCTCACCTTCATCTTGACTTCCAGGGCCACTCTGTCCCCCTGCTTCAGGATGGCCGAGGCCTGTTGCTTCACCATTGTTCTGGAACACCCCTTTACTATTGTCCAAATATTTCCCTTCGCCTCTCTGCTGCAAGTAGTTGCTTTGATGAGGATGGCATTTGAGGTTGAAAACCACCTCCATTGTCTTCTAGTTTCTAATGATGTTTTTGGTAAAATCTGATACCCTAATTTCCAAATTTCATGATGCTATACCTTGATGTAGGTCTATCTTTATCCATTTTCTTGGGTGTTTAGTGGGCACTCTGGGTCTGGAAATGCATGTTTTCAATTCTTGAACATTTAAAAAACTATTTCTTTAATAATGTTCTTTCATTGTTTTTGCCTGTTCTCTTTTCCTATAACTCTGTTGTAAGACTTTGGATCCCCTGGGCTGGTTCTCAAATTTCCTTATTTCTTCTCTATTCTTTTCCATTCTACTTTCTGGGAGAGTTCCTCAACTTTGTTTTCTAGCTCTTCTATTGAAGTTTTGATTTTGGCTGTCATATTTTTAATTTCCAAAGAATTATTTTCTTCTCCTTGGGTGGTTCCTTTTTATAATAGCAGCTTCTTCTTGTTTCATGGATAAACTAGTTCATCTTATTTATCTGAGGATTTTTAATATATCTGAAGTTTTCTCTTGCTTCTGGAATTTTCTGTTTTCTCTGAGTTTCTGTCTTTGGTTTTGACCTTTCAGAGGCTTTCCTTAGATGTTTGTAATTTGAGGATCTCTGTTCATTTTCACGAGTGAAGTACTAAGAAGCTCACTGGAATCTCTGTGTCTTTGGAGCTTGTGGAGTGGTGAGCTTATTGCAGAGTGATGAAGCTGGGATCAGGCCGTCTCACTGGGGGCCTCCAGTATCTACAGGCCTTTTTTTTTTCTTGGAATCCTTCGGTTTTTCCATGAAAATACTCTCCAACTTGCCCGTTTGATATTACCCTGGGAGCAGAGCAGGGGAAGTGGCCAAGTGTCTCACCATTCAACATGTGGGATTTCCCCTCACACTTAACTCCTTGCCTTCAGTACGGTTCCTCCAGAGCCTTATATGGTGCCAGCTTTCCTTGAGTCTAGGCCCTTCTGGTATAGTTTCTCCAGAAGAAATTTTACATCTTTTGACAAGGTGGTAGGATTAGTAGCTGCTTGGTTTTGTGAGATTGCAAAGGAGACCTGAAAATGTGTGTCTAACTGCAACCAGTTTTTAGCTCTGCCCCTCAACCCTGCTTCTGTGGCACCTGACACCCTCAACTCCTGAGCCTGTATAGGTTCCTGGGGGTAAATCAGGTTGTATCTCATTGGCATCAGCAGGGACTCAGGCTTTAAATCTTTCCCCCTCCCAAGTAAAATGCTATTTCTCCAGGGGCTTTCCATCATCTGCAAATTGGTTTTTAATATTTTCATCCACTATTCTGATTTCTTTGTCTACATAATTTACCTCCTCTCTTCTCTGTAAAAATTTCCTCTGCTGTTATTTTTGTAGGGTTTCAGGAGGGAGCAAAAAAAAAAAATCCAACTTTTTTATTTATTTATTTTTTTTTGAGACGGAGTTTCGCTCTTGTTGCCCAGGCTGGAGTGCAGTGATGTGATCTCGGCTCACCGCGACCTCCGCCTTCCCGGTTCAAGCGATTCTCCTGCCTCAGCCTCCCGAGTAGCTGGGATTACAGGCATGCGCCACCACGCCTGGCTAATTTTGTATTTTTAGTAGAGACGGGGTTTCTCCATGTTGGTCTGGCTGATTCCAACTTTTTAATCAGTCATTTTAAACTCTAGAGCAGATGGACTTCCCCAGCGATGTTTTCTTTGGGCTCATATAAAAATTACGGTGCATTCCCTAAGAACATACAGTAGGTGGAGCCATAGAACAGTCCAGGGAGAACGCTTCTGATGTTTAATTTACATTCATAGCAGAATTGAGTCTAATGACCCTTAGCATTTAGAACCTGTGTTCAGGCACCTGACACAACTCCACATTTATGAATGCAGAAGTGCTTGTACAGGCTTTTCCTCCATCACATGTGCGTGCGAAGAGTAATGAGTTTTCCGTTCATTTCCCTTTGAAACAACCGAAGAAAACTTTGACCCTTTGCTAAGGTACCTTTCACCTAATGGCCACTGGAATTGCACACAGAGATTTTTGCTCTTTTTCTTTCTCACCACTTTGCAAGAGCTATTGCACCCTCACGAAGCCAGTGGGAAGCCCCTGAACAATGTCCTAGTGAGTCTGACGCCAGAGAGTCAGTGACAGTCACCAGGGCAAACTGCTGTCCTGAACACCAGGCTTTACAGTTAAATTTGTGCTTGAGTAAGATTGCCAGTTACTCCATGCCATGGACCTTTGGGCTTGCTCCCAAATGATTTAAATTACAAATGTAAAGTCTTTTCCTTCTGCAGAAGTCCATTGCATGGGCGCAATCATGATACCAACTGGAGTTTATGGAAACCTTATTTACCTTTTGCAAAGCAGATCACAAACACCTTGTTGTTGTTGCTCCTGTTTCACATGCAGAAACAGAAATGACAATGGTTGCTGGTTTGTTTGGCGACTCTGGCTTGCTCTTGGAGTACTTTCTGGTAGTCACAGAGACACATGCATTGTGTCAGGGATGACAAGCGAGGAGTTTAACTTTGCCCAGGCCACGGTAGAGGCCGATGTTAAACACAGGACTTCGGGCAGCATATCTCACAGGCTTTGCAATAGCGTGTGGGCCAGACGGGAAAGGCAGCAGAGAGATCAGTCATGCAGAGGACTGGTCTGCGTGGGAGTTATCTGCCTCTGATATACACATGACTGGGCAAATATCAAGGGTGGAGTTATTTTTTTACATGGATTTCCCAACCAAAGGGGCTCTTGGCCGTAGGGGCTCAGCCGGGCCTAGAGGGACTGGACTCAGCATTGTGGGAAGGAGACTCGAGAACATTCTGGCAGTGTAGGGGTTGGGTAAGGAGGAGCCAGGCAGTGGCAGGAACTCTTTCAGAGAGAGAGGAACATGCCTGATGTTGGTCCAGGCTGAGGGTGGGAGAGGGCACCCTTCGACCATGTGGACGGTGGGAGGTGTCAGGGAGCAGTGAGAGCATCTGGATAGATCAGATGAGACTGTGCTCTCTGGGGCCTGGAAGTCGGGCACACGGGTTGGACTGGACTCTAGAGGGACTCGGGGGCCGTTAAAGGTGAAGAATTAATGACAACAGTATTAAGGACAACATGGGCAGAAATGGCTTCAGGTTGCACAAGCTCACAGTCACTGATTAGTTGCCGGAGTTTGCTGGGTGGCAGTGGGAGGTACAGTTTGAACAGACCAGAGTGCCTAAGGCTGGGGACCCGGTAGGAGATCACTAGGCAAATGCTAGCGGGGTGAGGAAGCACACTGTTGTTTCCAGGTTTCTCAGTTCCATCCCTCATGCGACACACCCTTATATCGCTAACTACACTTCCTTTTGTTCTGGTTCCTCCCTGGCAGGAAAAATGCTGGCAGGTGGTGCAAGCAAGGACATCTACGCATAGAATTCTGACAGCAGCTGAACCCTCAACTTCTTCAGAAGACGAGACCCCCTGCCTAGGTGATCTGGCCTGACACCCCTGTGGAGGCCCCCCACAAGCAGCAACCAAGCCAGAAAAAGCTGAGACCAGACCCGCTGTCCCTAGAGATGGGGCCCAGAATGTCGGGGTGAAGCTGTAGGAACAGGGTGAAAGCTGGTGGGCAAAGAGACCAGCTATGGGGTGGTCAGGGGATTCCGGGAGGTGCATGGTTGTGTTGCAGACCCACCCAGGACAAGGGTGGCTGTGGAAGAATGGCAAATAAACATATGGCAAAATCTCAGAGGCTGTACGTTATGCCGTGAGAAAATACCGACGGCCAAGTTAGGCAGACAAGCCACGTGGTCTCCACAAGAGTAGGCAGGGATCCGAAATTCAGAGCACCTGCAGCTTTCTGGGCATCCTCACTACACAGGAGGATGTGATGGCCACTCACAGATAACCAGATCTGTGACCACAGAGGGCTTGATCACCCTCTGCCGTGACCCGGCCTGCAGACAGGGGACATTCTGCAAGAAAGTAAGATGCGTAACACCCATGATCTTAGAGTTATCTGCCTCTGATATACACATGACTGAGCAAATAAAAAGGGCTGAGTTATTTTTTTTACGTGGACTTCCCGGAGGCCAGATGATGCTGTGTGCGGGGTCTCCCAGACACAGAAGGGTGTTCTTCCTAGTCACCCAAGTTGTTCTTGTAGCTGACAGCTGTTCTCCCTTGGCCTGTCCTCAGTGGAAGGAGGTCACGTTACTTCTCAGCAATCAAACAAGTCCTGTACTCTTCCAGGATCTCTGGTGGGGGACATTCCCACTGCTAGGCACTCATTCAGATGTCTTTTCCTCTTCCTGACGAAATGAAGGATCAGGATGATTTTCTTGCGTGGAATCTTCTTTCCTAACGAGTTGTTGCTGGGGCTCCAAGTTGCTTTAATGCCCACACCCTCCCAGATTGTCCTGAGTGCTGGGGCCTCCTGACCATGCTGCAGAAGTCTGGACAGCAGAGACCGTGGCCTTAGCCATGTGTC
The DNA here is from genome assembly GCF_024542745.1 of Macaca thibetana thibetana. NCBI lineage: Eukaryota > Metazoa > Chordata > Mammalia > Primates > Cercopithecidae > Macaca > Macaca thibetana. The sequence continues at coordinate 4,938,162 of NC_065588.1, forward strand.
TAGCAGAGAACCTGATACAGAATTGTGCCTCATACAATGTGTGGTGAATGAATGAGTGAGTGAGGAAATAAATGAAGGAATCTGGTTAATACATACAGTTAAAACACTTACATACAAATAATCAGGGACCCACACATTGTTTACTACAAGTGGAGGTGGTTGTCAAACATCCCTGAAAACACACACACGTGCACACACACACACACATATACACACCCCTTTTCTCTGCCAGGCTTCTCTAAATAAATCCAATAACTTTATTAGATGAACTCTACCCAATTTCCTACTAAATAAACCCAACAATTCTGACACCTCCTGTGAGGGTCTGTTTCCCAAACTGTGTCTAACATTGATTTGTTCATCATTTAGCAGGCGTTTATTGAGTACCTACTATGTACTGAGCACTTTTCTAGGTGAATGAAATGAATAAAAGCAACAAGAGCCCATGCCCCTACGAAGGCTGAGTTCTAGTTGGGGAGAAAGGTGCACAATACAATAAATAACTAAAATACGTTGTATGCTAGGTGAGTATAGGCAACAGAGGAAAATCAAGCAAGGGGGCTAGAGAATACAGAGAATATAGCAGGAGTGTGCGTGTGTGTCTGTGTGTGTGTCGGGGTTGTGGGTGGACAGCAGCTTAAAGCAGGGGAGACACGGAAGTATGACTTACAAGGTAACGTTTGCATAAAGAGCAGAATGAGGCCAGAGGGAGCCAGGTAGATGTGCGGTGCCCGGGAGGGTTAGAAATGTTCTTGGAGGAGGATTAAGTGCAAAGGCCCTGAGGTGGATGTGTGGCTGGCGTGTTCCAGGAACAGCAAGGAGGGCACTGTGGCATGCGGGGGGCAGTGAGCCAGCAGGAGAGCAGGAGGTGGGACCGGGGACAGCTGAGTGGTGGAGAATGGGGCCCATCAGCCAGGGCCTTGCAGCACTTCGCTTGTACTCTGAGTTGCAGGGGAAGCCATTCTTCCAGGGTTTTGAGCAGAGACGGGATATGGAGGTAAATTGTAACAGAGTTACCAGTGAGGAGGCCGTTTGGATAATCCAGCAGAGAGTTGAGGATGGTTTGAACCAGGTTGTTGCAGTGGAGGTGGTGAGACGCGGACAGATCTGGATCATTTTGCAGAGTGTGCCAACAGAAGGAACTGAATGTGGAGTGAGTGTGAGAGAAAGTGAAGGTCAGGAGGACTCCAAGGTGGTGAACTTGAGTGGTGGGTGGAAGAAGGGAAAGGCAGCTGAACCAGCAACTGGGCCCTGGAGGCTGGACCCCCTCCCTGGCTGCTGCTTGAGGCTGGTTGCCACCCCTCCGGTGGTGGCAACCCTAGCCGGTGAAGCAGGCTCTGATGCCGGCCGACGCTCCTCCACGTTTCAGAGCAGGTCTAGCGGGGCCTGACTCCACGTCCCAGCCTCCACCTTTCTCTCGAGGAAGCCAGTGGGAGGGGGCACTGTCATTGCCCTCTCTGCTTGTCTTCCTGACCCCATGTCGCGGTGGGAGGCATCTGAGCATCTGTGATTCATTCTTAGTCTCTCACCCTTCCTGCCCTTCACACACCCACCCCCCAATTTTATTCACTACCTTCTTCACATTCCCACTCTCCACACTCACACTAGAGCAGGCCAGGTCTGCTTCTTGGCTGACCACGTGACAGAGCACCCACAAGAAAGTAACTAGAGAACCCTAAAGTGCCCTCGGGCCAGGGAAATGCCACCAAGTCTGTGGCGACAGAGCAGTAGAGACAGACTATCTGGAAGGTGGTCCTTCCACCTAGTCACTCCTAGGGATGCTGGGGATATAACTGGCACTGACTCCAGCTGGTAAGTGACATGTGCTGGAAGCTACTCCAAAATGGGAAGCAAGAGACCAGACACGCTGGGATAGGGGTGGTGGGGAAGGGAAAGCTGGGTGTGTGGAGTGCCTGAGCAGAAGGCCCTGAAACCATTCTGGAGAAAAGAAGAAAAACCAGTGGGAGGCCGAGAACACGTCCATCACAGCTCCTGAGCAGGGGCCAGGGTGGTCTCTTCCAGAGTGGACAGATGATGGAGGATGGCCACCCACCATGATGCGAGCAGGAGGGCTGATGGCCCAGGCTGCCCTCCACTGTCCCTGCTGTCTGCTGTCTGCTTGTCTTTGGAATGCGTCTCTCCGGGGGTGACTCTTGTCTTTATTTTCAGGGTGAGGTAACAGAGAACCAATTTGCCAGGATGCTCTTGGGTGCTGTAGGCTGATATTCGAAAGATTCTGCTTCCAGAGCTCAGTTGGGCTGGCTGATGACTATGGGGCTTCCTGGGTCATTGAAGGGGACACCTCAGGGGCTGTTCATTCCCTCGAGTACATGGCGGCCACAGCCTGGGAGAGTGGAAAAGCTTTGGGCTGAAGCGTAGAGACTTGGGAGCTAGCCACAGCCCTGCCACTATCTCACTGTGGGATTCACATCAGCACTGCACATCTTCATTTCCTAGTTAGCTCACCTGGGAAATGGGGAAATGGACCAGATAATCTCCAGTGTCTCTTCCCACTTAGTAATTCTGAGATTAGTAACTGTTACGAGATTAACCAAGGGTGAACCGATTTCTAAGTCCATGCTGGAAAATGGAAGCCCTTTCCTCTTGTCTAGGGAGATCCATGTAAATTCCACACCTATTAAGCATTCATACTCTGTGGCAGGAAGTTATAAATGCCAGGTGACTCTGGCTCTTTTTACAGTGATTCTGGGTCCAGGCAAGAGTGGCAGGTTTTGGGATGACCTGTGACATAGGGTTGCTGTGATGATTAAATGAGTTGCATAAGTGTTAACCATAATCATTATTATCATCACTATTATGGGACAAGTCACGTAGACTTTCTCTCTCCGCTGAGGAAGCCTGGAATCCCTCAGCCTCATTTTCATGGTGCTCCTAGGCCAAGCCAGCAGCCCTGATTGAACCCTGGGCCTGAACTGTTTGGCTTTGTGGGCTGCAGAGAAGGACCTGTCTCTCTTAGCTCAATCTCAGAACACAAAGCCTACCCGGTGGCTGGGGCGAAGTGGGAGAGATGAGGATAAGGTGAATCCCATGGTCATCGTGACAGCGAAGTGCGGTGACGTTCATGAAAGTGTGTGTGCCCGCCGGGCTCCCTCCCAGTGTAGAAGGCCATGAACAGCCCTGCTGGCTGCCTCTTAGATGAACAAGGAGCCATGAACTCATTCAGTCATCTCTCTGGAGTCCTCGTGTGTCAGAACGTTTTAGAGACAGGAGGTCAGCTGGTGGACCTGCACACCACACCCCCTAGCAAATGGAGGAAGGCAAGCTTCAGGGAAGGGAGAGTGGTTGGTTCACGGCGAGGCGGGGCTGAAAGTGGCTTCCAAGGTAGGGGAGCAGCACTCCAGGAGCTCTGGCTTCAAGCCTGCCTGTGGCTGCTGGTGAGGCTGCAGTCAGACATGGAGAGCGATTGTCCTTATGGCCAAGACCTCCACGTGCTGGACATGATGAAACAAACAAACAAGGAAGCAAGCAAGCAAGCAAGCAGACAAACAACTTCCTCTAGAAGCTGTGTGTGTGACCTGAGGTCCATGCATGAGAATCTTTGAGCCGCACACATCTGCCCTGTAGCTTCCAGCCGAGCCCTTCCTGCTTTTCTTGAAGATTCCGAGACACATTCACATTCTGATGACTGTCCATTAGAGGGAGACATCACCACTTGTATTTAATATTTCTCCCTAGACGCTCCGTGCTGCCCTTAGTAAGCCGTGCTTGTTGGAAGAGCTCTCAGGGAAGGATCAACGCAGCCTGCGGTGTGAATCGACTCGGGGCTGGGAGTCAGCACTGCCTTCCTCGGGGGCTGCCGGAGTCTCTTCCCCTTTGGCAGAGGTGCGGCCAGCCGTCCAGATGTGGCTGGATGACTAGTTACGGGGCAATCAGCTGCCCTTCTGCCCCACTCTCTTGGAGGTATTGGGTGCAGAAGTGACTGCTCGGGGATTCCAAGTGGATGTAGGGGAGCCGAGGCCTCAAAGGCTCCCGATATCCTGGCCTGTGAAAGCAAGTGGGCATCTTAGGGAGTCCTTGCATATGGGTGGCTGCAACTTCCAGGAAGAGGTCGTAGAGGAAGCAGCAGGAAGCAGCAGGAAATGTTCCTGGGAACTCCACGCAGAGGCTGGACGCCCTGGGAACTTTGGCTCAGTTTGCTCTGTGGAGGGAAATTACCTGTAGGGACCAGGATATAACACAGCAAGGAGATCAGGTGTCTTTTGGAAAAATGATTTTCCAGGTCAAATTACATACCACTTGCTTACAGATTTTCTGGAATCTGACCAGGCTAAGAATCAGGCTGAATTATTTTGAACGCCTACTGATCACTGGACCCGGAAAGAGGAGGGGAGACATGGAAAGGTGACCTTGTAGGCAACCCTTTTGCCTCTGGTGTCAGTCTTCCACTCAGGGCCTCGGTTTCCCCCTCTGCCAAGCGGGAAGCTGATTTAGGTGATCTCCAAGTTTCCTCCTGCAATGGACAGTGGTATGTTCAGTTTTTCCTGCTGTGTTATGGGTCATTTGTCACCAACTTGCTTCTTTCCGCAGTTTGAAGCGTGTTAAGAGTGGCCCCCATCTCCCACATAAGCAAGCAGTTTTTAAAAAAATACCTGTTAAGGCTGGGCGCGGTGGCTCAAGCCTGTAATCCCAGCACTTTGGGAGGCCGAGATGGGCGGATCACGAGGTCAGGAGATCGAGACCATGCTGGCTAACACGGTGAAACCCCGTCTCTACTAAAAAATAAAAAAAAATAAAAAAAACTAGCCGGGCGCGGTGGCAGGCGCCTGTAGTCCCAGCTACTCAGGAGGCTGAGGCAGGAGAATGGCGTAAGCCCGGGAGGCGGAGCTTGCAGTGAGCTGAGATCCAGCCACTGCACTCCAGCCTGGGCGACAGAGCGAGACTCCGTCTCAAAAAAACAAAAACAAACAAACAAAAACCTGTTAAAATAAAATGAGATTGGCCTCTTAGAATCAGTGAGCTCATCAAAATGGTGCTGAGCCCTTCTGAGCTCAATTAATGTTGACAGTAATTGATGCATTTCACAGCACTAGACTGGAAAAGTGCAAGCACAGGGCTAAGGCTTACATTTCCTGTGTCAACAGTCACTTGCCTGCTGTCTGGTTTCTTTTTGTCGTTTTTGGTCCTGCTTACTTTGTGCCGGCCAGTGCCAGCTCATGGGGCTCTGTGAGGCCACCTCCCCTGCTGGTGACAGAGTCTTCGCTGCTCTTAATTTCCAAGTCCTGCTTCATCTCTTGAAGATGCTTCAGTGACTCCATTCCAAGGTGGGTTTAGATGACAAAGTGGATGACAATGGGAGGAATAGGGGAATCTCCTTAGAGACAAACCTGGGAGAAGGCATTTTTCATTCCAATCAATACATAAATGTTATTGATTGGAATTATATTGGATACATACTGCTTGGAACAAGGAAGAAGTATCTTTCCATTTCTTTTTGTTTAGCCCTTTAATAGGAAAAGTCTCTCTCTCTCTCTCTCTCTCTCTCTCTTTTTTTTTTTTTTGTTAATGGAGCTTCCCTCTTGTCGCCCAGGCTGGAGTACAATGGCGCGATCTCGGCTCACCGCAACCTCCGCCTCCCGGGTTCAAGCAATTCTCCTGCCTCAGCCTCCTGAGTAGCTGGGATTACAGGCATGCGCCACCACGCCCAGCTAATTTTGTAGTTTTAGTATAAATGGGGTTTCTCCATGCTGGTCAGGCTGATCTCAAACTCTCGACCTCAGGTGATCCTCCCGCCTCAGTCTCCCAAAGTGCTGGGATAACAGACATGACCCACCATGCCCAGCCATTTCTGGTTATTAATAGGAACAAAATACCAGGGCATGCTTGGTCTAGGTCAGTCCTCATTCTTCACTGTGGATCAGAATCAGCTGGAGAACTTGTCAAAATTCCTGGGCTCTGAACCCCCGAGTTACTGACTCGGTAGGCCCAAGAGGCCTGAGAATTTGCATTTCTATCAAGCTCCCAGGTGATGCTGATGCGTAGGTCAAGGACCACACTGAGTAGCACCAACCTGGAACACAGCGTTACCAGGTCTTGGTCTCCATCCAATGCGGTAAACACTATGCAGATAACAACCTGGGGACTCTTGAGCTTATAGGGAACAGTCAATGCAATAGAAGCACGCGCTGCTAGGTCTCCAAGGAAACAGGGACAGTCTCTTCTCCCGCTGTTAGTTAATGAGAGTGTGGTTGTAACTAAACTACTGGCTAATTACCACGATTGTGGGAAGCGTCCCAGGTCGGCGCTGTGAGCTTCTGCCACTAGGGGGAACCAGGGCTATTTCTCTACAGGCTGCAGGGTGTGAGAAGAGGAAAAGTACTGAAGAGAGTGAGCAAAGCCTTTCAGAAAATACTGCAACACTGCGTGCCCGAGGCCCCCGCACATCGCTGCAATCTTGACGTGCACAGACACCGTCGAGAACCAAGGCTTGGCAGGGAGGGGGGCTGGCTTATTTTCTAAGTTGCTTGGTTCTCCTCCCTTTCCTTAAAGCACATCCACATTAAGCCCTTCATGCGACGGCGACCTGTGGTATGAGAAGAAACACAGGTCGCTATCCTGGCTTTGCAGATACAGTAAGCTCAGGAGAGAGAGAAAGGAGCTGGGCAAGATGCCAAGAAGGGAGGGCTGAGCTGGCGGGACCCAGATGTTCCCTGCCCAGGAGTGTCATGGAGGGAAGGGGAGGCAGGCCTGGGGTTTGGACTGGCCAGCTTGCAGGTTGCTGTCAACCCTGAATGTTGTGGCATAGGTCAGGATGAGCTCCCTTGTGGTGGGGAAGGCAGAGGAATTCCTAAGGGAGAAAAATACAGGAAAGCAGGTTTTGAGGCTAAGAAGACAAAATGACTGAGGGTATTTTACCTGCCCTGAACTTGCAAACAAGTATGGATCATGAACTCTTGTGAGTGCTGCCGCACACCCTGTCAGCTGCTGTCTTCTGGGGACATGTATATTCTGACCGCCACAGAGGGCAGCATAGCAGCCACGGCACTCGCTGAGTGGGAACCTGCCACCTAACCTGTTCGTGGCGTCCTTGCCTCGTCCTCTCTCATTAAGCCCTCTTTCCCCGAACCACAGCTTTGGAAACAGCTTAATCTCTAACAAGTGATCTGGCAAGGACTTGCATTTCAGTCCCTAAAAACCACTTTGTTCCCTTTCTTGGCATGACAGTGGCCTTCTAATGGTTTTGGAGATAAGATGTGAGCCGAGGTGATGTTGGGACATGTGGAATCCATGGTGGGCTGCACATGTATTAATTCGAGGAACAAATTTCCATAATGTGTGTGTGTGTGTGTGTCTTTGTGGGCATGTGGGTGTGCACCTCAATGGCAAATTATAATAGCAAAACATTAGCTATAAACATTTAGTTTGAGGACTTGGTGTATAGTTCCATCCCCAATGGTCTCATTAGCTTACTAACATTCACGTGTCCCTGTGACCAACACATGCAACTCACTGTTCAGAGGGAGCCCCACCACAGCTAAACAGAGGGGCCAGGAGTCTTCCTTCTCAAGCTGCAGCCTGACTTTTCTCCAGCTTACTATGATAGTTTTTTGGCATGAGCAAAATAAGCAGACCCTGTCTCATAATTGAAAATGAAAAGTGTGTGTGTGTGTGTGTGTGTGTGTATGCATCCTTTTCATGTTCCTTAAAACATGTTTAGCAGCTAAAATCATGTCTGTATGCTACTTTCTCACTGCCAGCCACAGAAAGGATCTTACACAAAGAAGTCCATGGGGCTCCCCTTCTCCTGCACTCAAGTCCTGGATAGGAATTCTGACTTTCCGAGTGACAGTGCCCAAAAGGGTTCCTTTTCACCTTTGTTGAGCGCAGAAGCAGTGGTTCTTCAAGAGAGGGCATCTCCCTCATCCCTTAGTCATTCTGAGCTGTTTGGCTCACAGGTACTTTCAGCATCAGATCTGGTCCTGACTCCAGCTTCCTCTGAGTGCACATCTTTAGGGCCTCTGCAGGGCAGAGCACCCATGCCTGGGAGGCCTCTCTATCCCTGGATCCCTGTGGCCACTCCTCAAGGCTCTTATCGCCAACCCAGGGATCTGCTGCTCCGTGCTGCTATCTTGAGCACTGGCTGGCTGCTTGGAGCAGGCAGGGTCCAATGACCACAAGTCAGGGAGTGGAGAGAGGTGTTTGCTGCGGACTGCGATTCTGATCCTTTCCCTGTCCTTGAAGGACCCCCTCCTCCCCTGTCTCCCTCGCAGGCTTCTCCTGCGCCGGAGCTGACCCGGAACATCAGAGACGGGAAAGACACTGCTCCAGTTGAATTTTGCTGCAGTTTCTTTTTTTCTCCCCTAGATGCTGAGAGCTATTTTTAGCCAGGGACTTTTTTTTTTTTTTTTTTTCCAGGGGATCCACAGTCTATTTTTAAAGGCCTTACGGAGGCCAGATCATTCAGTGTTTCTCACAGGGACGTCAGGGAGAGTTAGGTGGGACAGGCCAGGGCAGTGGGGATGGTGGCACGTTCCTGAGGATGAGAGGGTATCAGGAGAGCCCTGGGGAAGGTTGGGAGAAGCGTGGTCCCCAGGCAGGGCAGAGTGGGGGACTTTCTCATGCTGGAGAGCGTAGGAGGAACCCACCATGTTCCTCCCTCCCATCACCCCAGGCTTCAGGGCCAGAGCCACCTGACTGTCTTCCCATCCCAGCAGCCACAATGACGTTGCCCTCCAACATGGCAGTGGGTTTAACCGACTGTGCTTTCCCTTCTTCTTCCTGAACTTCCATGTTCAGATCTCTTCTGCATCTCCTCTTTCCGTGGCACTCCCTTGCCTCTGCAAACTGAGCTGTGGAAAGTTTTGGATCATGTCTTGGGCCTGAAGCCAGTCCCAAGTGGGCAAAGCTGAAGTCCTGGGTGAAGAGGGGACCTCGTGTGTCACAAGATGGGGACCAGGGTGGATAGGCTCCTGCTGCAACAGGGAGGATACAGCCAGGAGGTAATTTTGTCCTGGGCTCCCCAGGGGGGAAAGAAAAAGGAGGAAAAGGAGGAATCAGAGGAGAGCCGTTCAGAGTGACTTGGGCAAAGAGAGTAACAGGCTGTGGTGTCCCCAGAGACTCCCCTAGACCCACCCTTGCTCCCACTCCTGAGTCCAGCCCTTAGTGCATCACTCCAAGGTCTGTGGATTTGGGGTCTGGATTCACAAGACCAGGATAGAGTAGTTAGGGAGAAGGGGCTGGATGGAAAATTCCAGACAGTGTTGGTGAAAATGCTTCCAAACAGAGCTAAAGAGCTTTCCTCTCAGTGAATAGACAGAGGGCTGTCCTCGCGGGAGTCCCACGGCCACCCCATTGGGTGAGCCTCTCACACTTCTCCTTGCTGTCTCCTTGCAGAACTTAGTCCACAGGGCCAGGGCCTGGAACTGCTCTGAAAATAACTGGGGATTCTTGGTGTTCTCTGAATCCCCCTGCCAATCTTCAGTTGTACCAAGGAGTGCGGAGGAAGGAGGCAGTGAGTGAGGAAGTCTAATTCCAGCTCTTTAGCCAACACCTGCACCGCCCTTCAGAGAAAGGCAGGCTGGGGATGCTGTTTGTGCCCCCCGTTGGGATGCCAGGACCCCTGGTAAGGCTGCCTGCCTTGGGTGGGAGCTGAGACATAGCCTGGGCACCTTCTGCACGGTGCATGGGCCAGGACAGCCTGGCCTTCCTGGCTCCGTTGGCAGGCGAGGAAGGGGCGAGAGTGCAATGTGCTTCTAGACAGATTTTTATGCTCCCCACATCAAAACCTCCCACCATCATCTTCTGAGAGCCTCAGGCCAAGCTGCAGGACCTTCTTTCCCTGTTCACATCAATCTTCACAACAATCCTGGGATGCCAGGTCTTCCCTCATTCTGAACTCTCCAGAACCCCCTAAATTTATCAATGATCCCTGTATCGCTGAGGCCCTTCCTGACCACTCTATTTAAAACAGTCACTTCCCTCGCTAGCACCCACCCCCCCCTTACCTAAGTTACGGTTTCTCTCATCTGCCATAGATCTCATCGTAGATCTCCCCACCTATGGTTTATTATCTGTCTCCCGACATGAGCTCCACAAGGACGGGGTTTTGTCTCATTTGTTTATGGCTAAATCCCTCAGTGCCTAGACCGGTGCCAACATATGTGAAGCACCCAATATATGTTTGCTGAATGAATTAAGAAAAAGAGCAAAATGTGCCACGGCATAATCGTCCCTGGGGAAACTTTCTGACCTTCTGGCTCCAGCCCAGCAGAGAATTCAGGGAAAAGAGTGACCTCTCACACCTTTTGCAGCAGATCAGTTCAGGTCCTAGAATAATCAGCAGTTCAGAACCTCAGCATATCAAAGCAGGAAGGGACCAAAGAGATCGTTAGATTTAAGCCCCACCTTTTTGTGGAAGAGGGAACTAAATCCCAGAGAGCTGAAGAAACTTTTCCAGAGTCACACAGCCAATTGGTGACAGCAGGTGGAACCCAAGTTCCCTCCTCCCAGGCTAGAATTCCTTCAATAAGCTCAAGTGGCCACGAACCTCTCTCTGCTCAGAAATGTGGAATTAGCCAGGTACGGTGGTGTGCACGTGCAGTCCCAGCTATTTGGGAGGCTGAGGCGGGAGGATCACTTGAGCCCAGGAGTTTGAGGCTGCAGTCAGCTATTATCACCACTGCACTCCAGCCTGGATGACAGAACAAGACCCTGTCTCAGAAACCAAACCAAACCAAAAAAAGAACAGAAAATAATCAAACAAAAAGCCCAGAAATGAGAGAAAGCATTACATTCCCTCCCAGGCCAAGAAAGCCAAAGTCCTCTTGACAAGCAGGATAAGATCATCCTCACACTTGGCGCTAACGAATCCAAAATCCAGAATGACCAGGCTCTGCCAGTGGAGGGCTCTGGGAGGCTGTTGAAAAATGTGCCTTGTAAGATGTTTACTCTCAGCAGGACCCAAACTCCACATAGGGAAGAAACCACATCAGCAGGGACAGACACTGCTTCGAGAGGCCATCAAGGGCTGGCCGTAACCTCCACCCAGTGGAGTTAATGTATATATGTATTTGCAAGGAAGAGCTAGAAGCTGACCAGAATATAAATATATATATTTCACAAGTCACCCTGAATGGCAAAGCAGTCCCAGACCCGAACTCTTTACAGCCTCTCAGTTCATTCCCTTTCCCTATGCAGCACCAAGCAGGAGTCAGGCTCAGGTCCACGAGTCTGGCAATGTGAGTGACATGCCATATCCCTCTGTTTTCCACTCATGCGGCACCATGGCTCCTAGATGGAGAGCGTGTTCAGCCTCCAGAATTAGTTCATTCTCAGTGGGTATCAGTGCCTCATGCGAATCACCTGCTGTGTTAGATTCTCCCCGGTGGGCCTTCAGATATGTGCAGATGAGTTTGAATTTATGTTGAACCCAGTTTTACATCTCAAGCTGATGTTTTGAGATAAGTCCGACTGGGGAGGGAGCTGGCAAGCTAGGGAGTTCAAACACCGTGAGGACCCGTGAAGGGTGTTAAAGGTTGCAATAGAACTGCATTAGAATGTGAAGAGCATTTTTTCACAACACATTTGCTTACACTGGGTCATCCTCTCTCTTTTAAGTCTCCGTGATGACCCGCCAGCTCTCCAGGGCAATTCTGCTGCCTTGGCGAGCTCTGGAGTGGATTGGCCCCGCCGTGGGATGGCTGAGACCTGAGCTTCCAGGTCTGAAGATTTGCGGCTTCCAGGAGGAGGCGGTTTCAGAAAAGAACCAGGGCTGAGCTAATAGTAACAAGTGCAGGGTAGAAAAGCCCTAGATTAAGTCTCATTAGTAGAAAAGTCCTTTTGTCTCTTTATGTCTCCAAGGCAAATGTCTTACTTGGCTACT